>NW_003527549.1:405496-486729 GCF_000181795.1 Trichinella spiralis
GATTCGGAGTTGGTTCGAAGGGCGATCCTGAGATGTCGGAGCAGGAGAAGAGTTTTCGGGACAGTCTTTCATTCGACGGAACAAGATATTCCGTCCGGCTGTTGAAGAAAAGCGGTGAGATGAACCTCCCTAACAACTTTGAGTTAGCACGAAGACGGTTAGGGGCGGTGGAGCGTCGTTTGGCCCAAGATCCAGTCCGAAGGGAGCAGTATGCTTCCATTTTCCAGGACTACCTGAAGAATGGTTGGGCAGAGCAGGTGAATGACGAAGGGAAAAGCGGTCGAACATGGTATCTCCCCCACCATGTGGTTTACCAGCAAGGGCCAGAAGGGCAAAAGGCTCGGATCGTCTTTGATGGTTCGGCAAAATATCAAGGAACTTCCTTGAATGATCACCTTGACGCCGGCCCGAAAGTGCAGACGGACCTGATGGGGATCCTCTTGCGATTTCGACGGTATCGAGTCGCTCTGCAATCAGACATCGCGAAGATGTATTTGCAGGTGGGACTGCACGAGGACGAGCGGGATTTCTGCCGCTTCTTATGGAGAGACCGTAGTGGCACTCTTGACATCTATCGGCTCACTCGCGTCTGTTTCGGGTTGGCCTGCTCACCATATTTGGCGATCCAGGTGGTTAATTCTCACTTGGAGGCGCATCGAACGCTCTTCCCGAGCGTTGCAGACGAAATCAGGTCGTGCATGTATGTGGATGATTTGGTGGTGAGCCGCGACTCGGCAGCCGACGCTAAGTTATTCGTCCATCAAGCCTCTGACCTCCTCAGCCGGGGTGGTTTCCACCTCACAAAATGGGCGAGCAATGCTCCTGAGGCGCTTTCTGACTTGCCGGCTGAAGATTGCTCAAGTGTCGACCGTTCAAGACTTTGGAAAACGCTTGGGATTTCCTGGAATCCCCAGCTCGACCAGCTGTCGATCTGTCCCCCATCGCAGGCGGCTTCTGAAACGCACGGAACCAAACGAGGACTTCTCCGACTGGCAGCTTCAGTGTTCGATCCCCTTGGCGCGTTGACCCCGTTCACCGTCCGTGCCAAACAGCTGTTACAGTCGCTCTGGCAAACCGGCATATCGTGGGATGATCCCTTACCGCCCGAGATTAGTCGCAAATGGGATCAATGGAGGTCAGACCTAGGTGACCTACACCAGATCGCGCTGCCCCGGGCGTACCTGCCGTACTCCCCGATGGAAGCGAGTCGATTGGAGCTGCATGGCTTTGGAGATGCGTCAGAAGCAGCGTATGCTGCCGTGGTCTACCTGAGAGCCACGCAAAGCACGGGAGTGACCCGAGTCAGCTTCGTGGCTGCGAAGTCCAAAGTGGCTCCGCTTAAGAAGCTCAGTGTTCCACGACTGGAGTTGTCGGCGGCCTTGTTGTGCGTCCGTCTGGTTCGGTATGTGCTACAGGAGTTAGCTCTACCCGTGGATGCCTGCTATTGCTGGAGTGACAGTTTGGTTGCTTTGGGCTGGATCCGTGGAGATGCGTGCCGGTGGAAGCCTTTCGTCGCGATCCGAGTTCGTGAGATACAGGGTCTGCTCTCTCCTCAGTATTGGGGTTATTGCCCAACCCAGGACAATCCTGCAGATTTTGCGAGCCGAGGATGCAGTGTGACAAATTTGTCTAGTTCGCTGAAGTGGTGGCAGGGCCCGACCTGGTTGCGAGCTCCACCCGAGACCTGGCCACAAGCTGAAAAGGAAGAACGGACTGAGGGCTTGGAGGTGCTCGAAGAGGAACGCCGAGCAACTACTGCATTGGTTGCAGTATCACCGCCGCAAGATGCGGCCACTGTCATCGACCCAGGTAGGTATTCCAGTTTCGAAACCTGATCCGAGTGACTGCCTGGTGCCGACGTTTTCGGCATAACACGACCTTGCCCGCCGGCTCAAGAAGAGCAGGGACTGCGTTGATGGCAGACGAGTTAAAGGCAGCCGAGAGAATCTGGATCCGGCAGGAGCAGATCCACGCTTTCGGATTGAAGGATCCGACTGACAAATCGGTGATGAAGACGTTGTGCGGTCTCAATCCCTTTCTAGATGAGTTCGGGGTCATGAGAGTCGGTGGACGTCTTGGCAGAGCTCAGCTGGAAGAGGAAGCGAAATTCCCAGCTCTGCTCCCTTGCAAAGGGATGATCGTGGATTTGCTGATCGAACGGGAGCACAGCCGGCAATTGCACGCTGGTGTGGCTCAAACTCTTGCGGCACTGAGAGAAAGATTCTGGATTCTCCGTGGTCGCAGTGCTGTTAAACGCGTTCTCCGCACGTGTAGACTCTGCCGACGAGTGGCAGCGCGTCCGTTCGAGCAACGGATGGGTGAGTTGCCTGCGACCAGGGTGAATCCAGCGGGGCCGTTCAGCAATGTAGGGATCGACTTCGCTGGACCCCTTATGATCAGAGACGAAGGTTCCAAGCATGGGAGCAAAAAGGCTTACATCTGCCTGTTTACATGTATGGTTGTCCGAGCCATACACTTGGAACTCGTCCCTGACCAGACGATCGAGAGCTTTTTGCGTGCATTGCGACGGTTCGTTGCACGTCGCGGACGCCCCGACACCATCCAGTCGGATAATTTTAAGACATTTCATCAGGCGAATGTCTTCTTGAAACATCTTTTCAGCGGTCAGAACTGGGAGACGGTGCAGCGACATCTCGCATCAGAACGTGTTGAATGGATATTCATCACGGAACGTGCCCCCTGGTGCGGGGGGTACTGGGAACGTCTGGTGCGATCAGTGAAAACCGCTTTAAAGGCAACGTTAGGCCAATGTCTGGCATCGCCTGACGAATTGCGCACCGTGTTGTGCGAAGTGGAAGCTCGAGTGAACGATCGTCCACTGACCTTTGTGGGAAGCGACATACAGGAGGAGATGGCCCTGACTCCGGCCCACTTCCTCGTTGGCCGAAGCTTGACTGCATTTCCAGACCGAAGCGATCGTGCTTCGCGTGGGACAATGAGCAGTAGTCTGCGACACTTGCTCCGCCGCTGGTCCTACCAGCGGAAGCTCGTTGATGCCTTTTGGAAGCGTTGGCAACGAGAGTACGTGGTGACCCTAAGCTGCAGAGGTAAGTGGAAAAGGTTGCAGGAGCAACCTCGAGTCGGTGACGTGGTACTGGTCGCTGACTACAACACTCCACGACGACGTTGGCCCCTTGGCCAAATCGTGGAGTTGCTCACTGGCAGTGATGGGTTGGCAAGGTCTGCAAAGGTCAAGACCGCGGCAGGTATCTTGCGCAGATCGATTCGCACTTTGATCCTGCTGGAACCGGCCGAAGCTCATTGATGGGCTCCGCCCATCAGGGGGGAGTCTGTTAGAAATTCCTCTGGTCGCTCCCGGACGCCTGAGTATCCATACCTGCGTTCATGGTTACAGTAGCGGCCTACGGTAGATGACGCAATAGTGTGTGTTAGTGTGTGTGCGTGTGCATATGCTTGTGAGTGTGCGTGTATAGTGCTAGTTCTGGTTGTCGATTCATTCTTGGTTGTTGAATCTTCAATAAAGTCTCCCGATACGACTTTGTTTTCTTTTCACGTTTGGCAACGAACGGGGTTAATCAGCGGTTGAGCAATCAAATAAGGTTGGACTCCCGCGTGAATTATTATTACAGTCCACTAGCGCTCAGGAGATACAGTTTTGTTGCTAACAACGTCCTCGCAATGTCGCTAGGGACTGGTTCACACCGGCGTGCAACTCGGACTCGGGGGTTCGTCGCACGATGAGCACCACAATCGTTCCGTCAGGGGGAAGTAACAACGGGTGTTTATGACACCACGGCAACGCTGCGTTGGTCAGTCGACCTCCAACGCGCAGGAGTCCTTCCATATCCACAAACGGGGAGAGTGAAGCGAATTGACTGCTCTTCGGCCACTCAGTGGAACCGGATCCAATTCTGTGAATCGGGAAGGCTCCGGCTTGGACTTCTCTCATCCACCTCTTCTCTGCCTCTTGCAACTCCAAGAGCGTGAGTGAGCTGCTCCCTCTTCGTTCACCTCGGGGTCTTCTCGCTTGGTCTACCCATTGCCAACAATATGCGGTAACACGAAGTAGCTTCTCCATTCGGCTGTACCTAGTTGGATCGATCACCATTTGTAGCCGTTGCGCTGGCAACGTGGTGGTCAGCATAACAGCCGTTCTTCGCTCAGGGTCCGTTCCCCTGACTTCTTCCGGAGTGAGAACGACATCCAACAGTGGCCATTCACTCTCAAGTTGTTGCAACCAGTCGGACCCATTCCACCACAAGTGGTCTTTGAGAAGTTTTCCCAAAGTACAACCTCGACTCAGTCGATCTTCTGGGTTGTCCGCTGTTGGAACATACCTCCACTGGCTCGGCTCAGTGAGTGCAATTATCTCTTGCACAAGCTAATGCTCTTCGCTCAACAGCAAACGAAATACTGAGTATGGAAGTTTATTCCAAAGATTGAAGTCAACAGAGAGTAGAAAAAACTGCAAACGGACGGATGGTTCGGACAGTAACACACAAGGCTAAGGTTCGGGAACTCTGCAACACGTTGCTCACAACTACCGCACAACTCGCACAGTCGGTATGATACTGACTTTTTTCTGTCACCGTATTCCTCATTGAAATGCAGGTGTGACTTCAGGATACTATACGATACAGAATTATGGTGTCCATTTCACACTGTTAGGAAGTGACCACGTAAATACTACCATAAAAAATACCAAAAAAATAGAAAGAAATTGCTATTAAGAACAGTGAAAACGATGTATAGCTTAATTATCCCGTACTCTTACTGTAGAGTACGGTATGCTAAAAATAGAAGGAAGAACTTGTTATTCATCGATTGATTGACGAAATTAGGACGATAGTAAAGATTTGATTCCACCTATTATTGTTGATTGAGTGCAACTGTTACTGTCGATACAGTTACCGTGTACGGAAACGAAGGTACAGTTGTACGTTCGTTTGAATTCACTGTTTGCGTAAGGAATTACGTAAACAAAGACGATTGTGTACTTCTTGCTTGAACGAAGGAGTCCATATGAAGACGGAACTTGTTTGATTCCTGTATACAGTGTGGATACTGGGTGGGAAAACAGGAACCACAAGAAGCTGATAAGATTGATTAGATCGGTATCACTTGAAAGGAAAAGGCTGATATTCAACACAGACGTTGAAGTAGTGTGAATTGGAACTACTCGATCTACCACTTAGAGCGGTGAACGATTTTGAACGCGTTGAGTCTCAAAATTGCCGCTCTGATACTTGACAATCAGAAGAACCTGACGACAGATTATTCGAACCGACTGAATTCCGTTTTATAATTTCTAACAGTCAAGGAACAAACAAGTCGCTAAACAAAAATAAAAATGGAATTTCCAACATTGTAAATCTGGGGTTACTGTAGACTTTTGTCGGTCATTCATGCGAGGCATATCTCTGGTCTTTAACGTTTATTCACAAACAGATACGAACACTAACAACACACACACACACACACAAGCTAACTACATACTTTCACGTAATCACACACACTGAATAAGCGCCACGTTACAATATATATATATATATATATATATATATATAAGAAAATGCTTATGCTGCTAGATAGACGCCCTTCTCCTTTTTAAATCGGCAAACGTAATTATCATTTTTGAATTGGAGCTTACGATAGATATCTTCTTTTTTTGATCTTGACTTCTTTTTAACTGTTAACGCAATCGTATCCGTTACAATATAACAAACGTTGATCAGTGAAACAAAGAGAACTGAACGCAGTACAGACAGATGATAGACAAGAAAATGACAAAAGTGGAAAAACCCAGATAGAAGGCGGAAACAGAAATTACAATTGACTATTCAGATTGCGTATTAGGACCGTGAATTTCCGCGACCAGTGGCGTCTGCCTAATTGCTTGCTGTAATTGTGAATATTAAATAATATTTTAAAATGTACAGTTAATTAAATGTTTTTAAATTAATTGTAATAAATTGAGATAAAACTGAGATAAAGTTTTTCTTAATCGTTTTAAAACTTGACTTTTGTCATACTGTAATTCTTGCGCTGTTGTTGAGTAAGCTATTATTGTGCATTAGAAAAGTCATTTATTTGCAATGTCTAAATCATGAAACACTGTAAAAGTGAAAACAAATTTCGAGTAAGTTGTGAATTGTTATTATGAATGTTTTTTTATCATTATCTATCTGTTTCATGTTATCTGAAAATGTAAAATATTTGTTTTGTTTTTCAGAAAATTGTCGTATTTTTTTTTGGTTTATGTTTTTGAAATTTATACAGTTAATACTCTTTATTTTCAGTTTGTTGGTTTTAATGAGAGAATAAAAAATATTCATGTCGACATTACTCGGCAATGTAGATCATTTGAAACAGCACCTGATGACGAGGAAACTTTTTTTGCTCAAACTTTGGCTAAACAATCAGAGTTGAATTATTCAAAAGAATTCAGTAAGTTATTCTCCAAAGAGACGTGATTGACGTTTTCATACATTAAATTTTGAGGTGATTTCTTGCAAGACATTTCAACATTAGCAATTAATACTTATCCATTGTTGATTTTCCACAAAGATGAAATTTTGCGAAAACTGAAAAAGCACTTGCTGGAAAAAAATGTCAGCAGCATTTCTTCACTTTTAGAGTAAGAAAGAACAATTGCCAAAGCATTGCTTTA
This sequence comes from Trichinella spiralis, assembly GCF_000181795.1. NCBI lineage: Eukaryota > Metazoa > Nematoda > Enoplea > Trichinellida > Trichinellidae > Trichinella > Trichinella spiralis. Next base: position 412,149 of record NW_003527549.1, read on the forward strand.
AATTATTTTTTAAGACTGTGCATAGCTGTTTGCCGAGATTTGCACGATGAATTTCAGCCGTATTTTTGGGAAATTTTTGAGGTCATTTGTGATATTTTGTCAGTCTACAATGATCCTGATGTTTTGGAAGCGTGTTTTTCAACCCTCGCTTATTTGCTGAAATTTTCTTGGCGCAGGATGATCCATAATTCAAGAGATGTTTTTCAGTATGATTTGGGACTTTTTGATGTTCAGTAGGATGAAATGGATGTGTTTAAAATTCTTTGTATTTTTTGAAGACATTTTCAGCACCTGTTATCTCATACAAAAGAATATATTCGTCGTTTTTCTGCCGAAGCTCTTGTATTCTTTATTCGAAAGGTAACATTTTTATTTAAAAATGAAATTTATTAATCATTTAAAATCCAGGCTGCCGATTTTGGTGATATTGTTGAATATTGCTTGAGAAAAATTGGTGAGGACAATGCTTTGCTTCTCGGAATGGCGGAATTGTTCATTCAATGCATCATTGGGCCGCAGAACAATTTTCACGGTAAAGCAAAAATGGTACGAAATGTGCACGTTACTCATGTATGTTTTATATATGAAGATAAAAAAAGAGAGAGAGAAAGATTTGAAACTTTTGGGCAGTTAATAGATGAATTTTATTAACTATTTTTTTTTCTTTTATTAGTTGTTTAAATAATAAAAATATTTGTATTATTTAAGATGATGAAAACGTTGTTGTCGTTTGTTCATATTTCTCCATTGAAAGAAACGGCTTACACTTTGCTTTGTCAAGTGAACATCGCTTTGGTTCAACATGCCGTCGTCGATACGGCTGCAGTTATTTTCGACTGTATACTAGATGAAGGTGATTGTTTTTTCGACAAACTGTTGCGGAACGATAACGCAGCTTTGGATGTTAAAGTTGCTTATCTGATGGATTTGACATCGGTTTGGATAGAAATGAAGCAGGGCTGTTTGGTACCTTTTGAGACAAAGGAAAAAATTATAAAAAATTGGCTAATGCGATTGTTGGTCAATGGAAATTTTGAATGGAAAATTTTCAACTCGTTCATTAATCTCGGGAGGAGAATTTTCCAATCGCCTGATGTGTGCACGAAGTGCACAATTTTGGGTGATTTTTTAAATTTGTTGTTTGACGTGGGTGCACAATTTGAGCATGCTGTTCTGATTATGCCGGACAGTTTGTTCGTAGTTGAAGTGTACCAGTGTAGAATCATCAGATTTTTCGCCTCGTACACGGATCGGTATTTGGTTGAGAATGAAATTTTCAAAAATTGTCGTCTGTTGGCTAGCTTGTGTAAAATGTCATCATTGGCCGAAACGAATGCAGTTGGAAATGGACAGTGGCCATTGGTAACGAGAAGACTCTTCTCTCCGTTGCAGAAAGGAACAATTGTCAATTTGCTAGATTTGATATTTACCAAATTTTCTGAACAGTTCGCTTTGACCGGGTCGGATAAAGCTGAGATGGGAATTTTGTTGCCGCATTTGATCTGCGCCGCCCTAATCTATCCAATGGTGACGATGGATCGCGACGAGCACGTTGCACTGGCTAACGTTACCACGAACCTTGCCCTCTCGTCTCTGGTTGTTGTTGGCAAAGAATACAGTTTAGCGTTGCGTTGCCTTTTCAAAGCTGTACATCAGATCAAAGAGTCGGCCAAATTGACCGAAATGGTCATTTGTTTAGCGGAACGGATGTTGGCAAATTTGCAGTAATATTTTATTGTATATTTTCGTATTATTTTACATCGTGCATTGTAATTTTCAGCAGCGGCGCTAAAGTGGCATTTTATCTCGAGGCCACAGTTAGCTGTGTTGAATATTTGAATGATCGGTTGTCAAATTTCGACTTGCAAGTGGACGTGATTGATTCAGCTTGTCGAGCCGTTATTTCAAATTTGTGGCTGTCCGATGTTGGAACGCGTGTTTTGTCATTGCGTCTTCTGCGTCATTTGTGCGCACTTGGTGGATGTCGGGTAATATATTCTTTCTTTTTTCTTTTTTTCTTCATATTATCATTTTTGTCATCATTGATGTTTCGATATTTGTTTTTTTTTATAGATTGGTGTCGAATTTGCAGATTTGTGTTTAGAAGCGGAAAGCGTGCCGGCGACGATTCACCAATACCGTCAGCGTTTGTTAGTCTATATGAAAATTTGTTCGCTGTGCAAAAGCGGCTCTTCTGAGAAGACAGTGTTGCGGAATTGGTCGTTGATTGGTTTGGTTTTGCGTTTTCTGGTTGGTCAGTTTCACGTCAATTTGTCTTTGCTGTGGAATCATGTGATCGAAACGATCGTAGCAACAATGGAAATGGCCAACGACGCCGACCAGTGTTGGACCGTTTTGGTCGACGCGTTGGAATTCGGCACGGCTAATTTGGCAAACAGTAATACCAGTGAACAGTGTTGTTTTCCAGTGGAGGAGGAGAACATTTTGTCCCAGGCGATCAGTGACCGTCTCGGAATGGGAGAAAGTAACAACAGTAGGGAGGATTTTGTCAATTTTCGTCATTTGGTGTGGCTTACGTTGGACAAATTGGCAACGTCCAGTCCCGCACCGTCTGGTCAAGTGGAACGGATCGTCGATTCAGCGTTGAGCTGGTTCAACGTGGAATATCAGTTCAACGACATGAATACGATTTGGTTTGACGGTAGGGCAGCTGTAGCCTGTGGTAGTGGTGGTGATGTAAGTGTGAAGTTGCAAGCGAAAACGGCAGTAGCCGCTTTGAATGTTTTGGGAAAATTGTCGAAAAATCACCGACGGTTGTTTGTTCGACTCGAGTCGTTGTATACGCGTCTGTTGAGGCAGACGAGACGCGAAGTCCAGGCGGCGGCGTTGAACTGCGTGCTCGGCTTAGACGACGAGTTGGAAACGTACCGGCCTCATTTGAGCTGCTTGTTGACCGGCGACAATTTTTGCGACAAACTCATCAAACTGGCATGTCGTTTCGACCAGCTTGCTGTCGAAGAATTGGAACGTCGACGACGACTGGCGACAGTATTGTTGAATCTTGTCTACGGTCTGCTGCGAAGCAGGGGTTCTGGTTCCACTTTGGATTTGCGGCGCCACTTGTCCCAACTGTTCGCTTTTCTCGGCTATTGCAACAGCGACGAAATGAACGAATTTTTCGACTTGGTGATTTCACCAATCGGCTGCCATTTTCACCAACACTACTCCAACAACCAAATTGGACAAACGATACAAGCTTTGGACAGTGTTTTCGAAGGTCGAACTGTTGCCGACCTGCGTTACGGGGTTTTGGGTGAGATTGTCGAATTTTTGAACCAAATGGTGGAAAAAGTGTCCGATCGTATGGATGAAAAATGTCAGCGTCGAATTTTCCATGCGGCATTGATTTTGCAAGCAATCGTCAACTGGATTCAATTGACTGCTGCTGGTGGTGGTGGTGGTGGTGAAAATGGAAAAGTGCACGAAGAAGAGACGAACGAGGATGGAAGAGAAGAAGATGATTACGTTTGGAAGAAACGGGGGAAAAAAATCCGCAAACAATTGGACGGATTGTTTGTAAAATTTTCCACCCAATTTGGAGAATATCCATTTTCGGACGAGGAGCTTGGACTGTTGTTCGAATTGGTCGTCTGGCCAGCGTTGGTGGTCGACGACGACGACAACGTCCAAGGGCGTCTGTGCAAACTGTTCGTCGTCTGGAGTGAATCCGAACTGCTCTGGCCGTTGCTCTACTGTTCCAAGTGGAACCGTTCGCCGGTCCACTGTTTGGTGTCGACGTTGGGCAAGCGGAACGCGCCAGAGGCGGTCCATCGATTTGCAATCGACCTGGTCGACGGTCTGCTTCAGCTCGACTCCAATCCCGACTCTTGTTGGGCAACGAATTCTGAAATTGCCAATTTTGCCCAAAAATACTGGCAAGTTGTCGACGTTCAACATCGCCGGCCGGATTTTTTCGTCGAAAATTACGCCGAAATTCTAATCGCCTATTGTAGAGAGGATTTCGAAAAAAGTGGCGACCATCGCCGGCCGATTGACCGACGTAAATTGGATATTCTTTGTCGACTGTGCGGTCGATTGGACGTGGCCCGTAGTCGTGGCTGTGGGTCGTCTTTGATCACGTCCCTTTTCGAACAGCTTCAATGCAGAGCAGCAGCAGCAGTTGACGACGAAATTGTATGGAACAGAGAAAAGTTGCCAAAATTTCAGTTCAATCCAATTATTTTTATTTTTTCCATTTTTCCCAGGAAATTCAACTGATTCTTCTCGATGCTGTGCTCCGATTGCTCGAACATTCTTCCAACGACACGTTGCAATATTTGGAGTAAGTTTGTCGGCTGGATCTTTTTGCGAAATGAATAGAGAATTATAATAATAATTGGTCGAAATTTTCAGTTCGGTTATCAATTTGTACGCCTGCGTACGCCAGAGATCTGTTCGAACCCGTTTGCACGAAATTTTCACCGCAATTGTAGCAGACGATCCAGAATATATCAAATTGTCCCAAATTATCGACGGGGTTAGTTGACGTGGGAAAAAAAGATTTTTTTTAAATCTCAGTTTAATTGTAAAAAACAATTCTTTTTTTTGGTGTAGTTGAACTCGTGGAACAAACGTCAGGTTGAAGAATTCGATTATGATCGTCGACTCGCTGCTCATCAGCAGGCGAATCATTTTCTGTATGAAGTTTCGAAAAGTGCTTTGAAACCTACGTTGACTTTACTATTTTACAATTGTTTTCATTTCATTGAACTGGTAAACAAATTTACTTGTTTTTTTTCTGTTTCGATGCTAATTTTTTTTCTTTCGTCGAAGGTGGACGATCTTTCTTTGCGAACGAATGCAACGCACACGGTTGACCAGTGTTTCCACTGCATGTCCACTAGACTTGTTCAAGACGAGTGGAATTCGATTTTGAACAACACTGTATTACCATATTTGACGAACGCTTTGAAAAATCAAAACGACGTATGTGAATTTTTTTTTATTAATTTTTGATTGTATTTTATTGTTTTTTGTTTTTTATTCGGAAATATTATTTCAGATTATACGCAACAGTTTTGTTGGCATTTTGAGAAGTTGCATTTTGAAATTTGCCATTTTTCACGATCAACTTAAACCACTGTTTCAATTGGTCGACAATGTCGATTTGGAATTGGACTTTTTCGAAAATATTCGTCACATTCAGGTGAAAAGATTTTTTAATTTGGTCTGTTGACAAAGTTCTCAAAGTCTGCTTACATTGTCGTTTGGAAATTTAGCTGCATCGTCGTGCCCGTGCTTTGCGACGTCTTTGTGATCAACTTGAAACTTCTTCGGATCCGAATACAACTATCCGCCCACGGCAGATTCGCCTTTACATTTTCCCACTGATCAGTGCATATTTGTCGGACGAGACATTTTCCAACAAGCATCCGTCGTTGGTCGACGAATGTGTCCACTTGATCAGCTGTTATTGTCGTTTGGCAAATTGGACCAGCTATTCTTGTATATTGCGAAAATATTTGCACAAATTGAAAACCGATTTGGACAATCAAAAATTACACACCAGGTTTAGTCATTGATTTGATTTGATTTATTCAAAAATAACACGAGATGAGAGAAAAGGAAAATGATCTTCTGTTCTTCTGGTCATTTCAGAATTGTGGTCAGCATTTTGGATTCGTTCCATTTCATCAATTTCGACTTGCCGTCGAGTCGAAAACAGCAGCATGTGGTCGATTCGTTGTCGAAAATAATTTTGCCCAAATTGAAAGCGGCATTAATTGGTAGAATTGATCAAGTTGACGACAGCAAATTCGACCTGCATCGTCGACGTGCGGGAAAATTGAAACTATCAAACGAAACTGATGAATTGATTCGAGTGCCAATCGCCTTGGCAATGATCAAATTGTTGGTCAAATTGCCCGCTCATATTGCATCTTCTGACATATCCAGGTACAAGAAAAGGAAAGAATTATTCACTAATGTTTATCAATTTTTTTTATTAAAAATAATTTCCATTTCAAGCACTATTTTGAAAGTGTGCAACATGTTGAAAAGTCGATGGTTGGAAGTGAGAAATTTGGCCAGGAAAACGTTGTGCTCAATGTTGAACAGTTTGGGCAGTGGATATTTGGCGGTCGTTTTGAAAGAATTGCGCAGCACGTTGAAGAAAGGTTTCCAAATGCACGTGCTCTGTTATACGGTGCACATGATTTTGGAAATTACTTGTTCGAGTGAAAATTTCCTGGAAAATGCTTTGGATGCTGCTTCGTTGCGAGATATTCTTGAAGTAGCGTTTCAAATTGAAAAAAAAATTTTTTTTTTTCAAATAAAATTATAATTTGCGCATATTGTATTGTGTTAGATTTGTCATGGAGAATTGTTTGGTTCAGTGGCAGAGGAGAAACGAGCGAAAGAAGTTTTGCGCAGCGTCTGGGAAGCGAAAGCGGTAAAAGTGTTCAACACGTACGCAATTATTGGTCGTTTTGTGAGCAAGCATAATTTGTTTGATGTTCTCGATCCTTTGAAAGAGGTTTTCTTCTTTTTCTTCTTCTTCTTCTTCTTGTTGTTGTTATTTTTGCATTCAAATTTCAGGTGCTCAAACAGAGTCCAAATCACGAGATGTTGAAGAAAATTTCAAACTGTTTGAAGCAGTTTGCTTCGGGTGTGTCGAAAAATACAAATTTGACCGTGGAAACGTTGATGGTATTCTGTTACGAAGTGCTGAACGATGGTCTACAATCGTTGTGCAAAAATAATTGCAAAGAACAACAGCAGCAGCAAATTGAAAAAGGAAAAAGCCTCAGACCGGCGCCCAGTTTTCTATTCCCTCCAGAACCGGGAAGGCGTGGCTTTGCCGTAAATGTTTCCAAAAGGACCAACATGCACTTGTTGATATCGTTCGCTTTGGATGTGCTGCTGTCTTTGCTGCGTGCCGGCAAGCTTTCGGCGGTTGAAACCGAATCGTTGAGCTTATTGGATCCATTTGTCGACAATTTGATTCTCTGTCTCAACGCTGCCTATCCAAAAGTATTTTTCTATTTTTCGTTTGATTAATACCTTTGATAATTGATCGTTCGTCTTTGCTTTTTCAATAATTATTCTGCAGATTATCAGTGTTGCGTTGAGATGTTTGACCAATATTGTCAAATATCCGTTGCTTTCGTTGGAGAAAAACATCGACTCGCTAGTGAAGACTGTGTTCACACTGTTGCATAATTACGCATGCCTGGGCGTTGCTTGTAGAGGAGATTCTCGAGATGTTCTCAGGAACTGTTTCAAAGTGAGCAGAAAAGAAAATTTTCATTTGTGAAACTTTTAAATTCAATTTTCACAAACTGATTGTTTCGCTTCGCTTCTATTTTCCAGCTGATAACTGCTGTGATCGTCTATTCTGGCGGAAAAGCGGTTAACGGTGAGCAGATGGACATTTTGCTCCGATATTCTGAAGAAGATTTGGCCGATACGCAAAAACAGGCTACGGCGTTTTCCGTGGTCAAGGTTCGATTGTTTGTTTGTTTGTTTGTTTGCTCATTTTGATAAAGTATAATTTTCCAGGCAATATTCGCTAAACGACACTATTCAGGTACGGTGGAGGCGATTTTGTCCAAGCTGCAAAATTTGTCAATAACTTCCGGCTTGGAGCACGTCCGCGTTCAGTGTCGACAAGCGATTGGAATTTATTTCAAATTCAACTACGTGAAAAATAAGAAGAAGAACAAAAAGCAACAGCTATTTGTGAAAGCTGTTGAATTTTTCTGCGTACAGTTGAATTATGCTGAAGAAAGTGGACGCGTGTCGGCTTTGGAAATGCTCGAAATGCTTTTATCCATGGCCAAATCGGTTAATAAATATGATATGAATTTTTTATTTCTTTTCTAATATTTCCTTTTTTTTCATTTTAGAATTTACTGCCCAAAATTGATATGGTTGTATTTTTGCACTTGAGTGCTCGATTGCAAATTGATCAGTCGGAACGGTGCAGAAATATTATCGCTTTGGCGATTAAGAAATTAATTTCCCGGGTAAATAGAATCTCAATATATTCCAATTGTTGTTTGCTTTTTTTCTCTTATTTTCAATTTACACGCTTGCTATAAAAGAAATTGAAATTTATTCAGGTTTCGAAGGAAAAATTTGCAGAAATGTTCAACGTTACGCTTGACTGGCTCGGGGAAGATGAAGTTTGTTTATTTTAATGTTTTTTTTGCGCAGCTTGTACGTATAATATGCTTTTTCTCACGATTGTTCCATTGAAGATTGCATTGAAACAGACTGGTGCGTTGTGTTTGTCGTTGTTGTTCGACGAAAATAGGACTGAATTGGTTGAAAAAATGCCCATCGTTATGCAGATGATTTTTTCCCAATTTCAAAAGTACCTTCCTACTTTTCCTGCAGACGATGATGATGATGATCAGAAGAAGAAGAAGAAGAAGAAAAAGAGTGGTTGCTTGAATATGCTGCAAAAATCCACTTCTGATGATCGTTGCATTGATCATTTTTTGTTTGCTTTATTAAATTTGTGTCAAAAAATAATCAAAGCTGTTCCATTGGACGACGATCGCTTCACTTGCAAATGGCTTCCATTTCGAGAAACCCTAATTGGTATTTTTTGTTCATTTGCAAAATATGATTTTTTCCAGCGTAGTTATTTATCTGTATCTTTATATGTATATGTATGCTTAGAAATTTTGTTGAAAACACTTCTCTATCCACACGTTTGGGTTCGAACGTCAGCTTCTCAATTTCTTGGCTGTTGCTTGCTTTTCATTGTCAACAGCAGTGAGTGCAAGTCGGTTGGTGAAAGTGATCATTGGAACAATGTTTTGTTTGAATTTTGTGAAAAATTGTTTGAACAGTTGAAAATTCATCACAACAGTGAAGAACTGATTGAACAGGTAAGCTTACACAACACCTACCTCTATATATATTTCTTCAAAATTTCCATCATCAGCAGCAGTTTTTTTGTTCGATTTATTGATTGTATTGTCGAGTTTTATTCGTTTGTATTTTCACTTATAGTCTGTGAAAAATTTGGTCTTCATTGCTAAACAAACTCCTGATTACAACGTCCCCCAATCCGACCAACCGAAACAACTGCAAAAAGCAACAGGAAGAAGAACGTTTTGCTTGTCTTGGATGATCAGGCGTTTGATTCGATTGTGTCGCATGGAGCTGGTTAAAAATGCCAAATTATCTTTACTGGTTGGTGAATGTTAATTTTTGTACGCGTTTTTTTTCTTTTGCAATTTATTTGCTCTTTTTGTAGCGCTCGTTTGTTTTCAAATGGATTGCTGCGGTTGCTTTGCAATGCAATGACACAACTTTGCGCAACAATTTGCACACTTTTCTTCCACCACTGTATCGTGAACTAACTATTGCAAATAATGATGGTACGATAGTTTTTGCTTTGCTTTGCTTTTTTCATTATGATGAAAATAATAATTTTAGAAAAATTGAAAATACTGTCAACAAGCGTGTGTGAAATTGTACAAAATCGAGTCGGCTTGGACGCATTTTCAGCAGAATGGAACAGATGCCAAAATTTTGCTGCCGCAAAGCGTCTGGAAAGAAAACGACGACTAGCTACGGAGGTGATTTGTCTTTTGCATTTTTCTTCTTAATTAATTTGTTTAACTGCACAATCGAGGTCCAAAAGTTTTTTTTTTAATTTTCCTTCATGATCCAGGTTCTGTCGGATCCAGTCGAAGCGGCCAAGCGTCGAATCAAGAGGCAGAAATTGAAAATTGCCGCCAAAAAGAAATTGCGCACCACTCTATCCAACAAACCGTATTCTTCGAATAACGAAGCTTTTGATGAAATGCTTGTTGAGCATGAAACTTTTGAATAAAAAAATGTTGTTCTTTTTCTTCAAGTTTTTTCTTTCTTTAACATAATTAAATTTAACACTGTATATAAATAAATAAAGAATTGAAAAAGTTTTCAGTGTTGAAAAATGCTACTTGAATAGGTACAGTATACAATACAAAAGTTACTTGATTATCAATCATAGGTCAACAGTATTTTTCAAAAACAAAAAAAAATACATGATAAATTAATAATAAATCAACAAAAACAAACAAACGATAACAATCAATCATTCACAAAAAACAATACAAATATGATGAGCAAGTGTAAAAACTTATTGAAAAGCAGATGCAACTGATACCTACAAAAAAGTTCATAAAATGTCATCCAAACATATCTCATCAGGATTCTCTGAAGGAGGCATATTACGAACTTCTGCTTGTGCAAACTGCGGATCTTCCGATGATGTGACAGCAACACCAGAAGACGTGCTAGTAGTAGTAGTAGTAGCATTCGGTTCTGAATAATTTGACGAAGTTGTTTCCAACTTTTCGAGAAGCAATTTGACCATATCGGAAACTTCAAATCTAGCGCAAAATTCTGTCGTCTGCGAATTTATTGACAATGAAACGTTTTCGTTAGTTGAACGTTGGCAAAATTTTTCACGTACAGTCAAATCATTGTTCAAAGCTTCTCGTAATGCGGCCATTTCTTGTTCAGAAGGTGCAAAGTTATAAAGTTCCCCAGACAGTGGAGTCGGCATGTAATACTTTTCTTTGGAAATTTTTAACAAATGGTTCGTCTTTTTTAAAATGGTCAACCATTCCAAATCATAGCAGAGTTTTGCTTCGGAGTTCACGTTATCAATATCCAATGATGGAGAATCTATTTCGACTATTTGAAAAAAAGATCGCCCACGAAGACACTTGTCCAGAGCAAGAAATTTTGTAAAAGATTTATTTTCGTGAGGTACAAGAGCGGCAAATTTCACGTGCATGTGAGCAGCAAACCAATATTTCGGCTTCAGCATTGCCAAAAGTTCATAAGATGGCAAACTGCCCAGTTCTCCTCGCTGAGAATCTTGCAACAAAAATCTTTTTTTCGCAAATAATTCTTCTTTATTTCCAAAGTGCTCAATTCCACGAGGCCAATCGTGAGTCAGAAGTATATCAATCGGTTGCACTAGCTGTTTCAATCGAAATACTTCTAAATTGCGAACGTGATAAACCGAACGCATTTGATCAGCATTGAATAAATCATTTTCAAAATAACCACGCAAATAATTGTATGACTTGTAAATTCCAGACAAGCCAGCTATTCGTAAACCTTGGAAATTTACAACATTCGCTCGTCCCATGTAAAATATATTCGGCGCTACCCATCCTCCATATGGAAGTTCTGATAAATAACTCGACGATTCATGATTTCCTCCAATAAAAATTGTCAACACCTCTGCTTTCAATTCACCAGAATAATACTTATGAAAATCAAGCATGTGGCGATACTTATGTGGAACTGCCAATGATTTCAAATCTTGCTCATCTCGAATGCTTTGAAAATCTCCACAACAAATCACCAAATCCAAATCAATACCTCTCTTATCTTTCGCATACCTTACTGCTTCGTATAGATTTTCCAGTTCACCATGTATACAACCGGCAATACCAATTTTCAACTTCATCGACACAAAAGTCACTATTGATATCAACAATCGCAAACGTCAAAATAATACAGTAATTTATTATGACAATCTAGTACTTACAGTATAGATCTCCGTGTGTAAACAATAATAAATTTTCATTGTCTGATTTTTCAAATGTCGGTTGTTTATAAAAGAATTATTTAAGGCAAAATTTTATTCTTTCATCATTTTTTATTTCAAAAAATTTCATCTCATCCGATAATGGAATTATGTGCTAAATTGCGGCCATTTACACGAACAAGTAAAAATTCAAATAATCTTGTTCATACTGCATGAAAAACATTTGAACTAAATTTATTTGTCAAACTACTACTTTTGACTAATTTTTCCAACAATTTTAATGCGCAATACGCAATATTGCTTTCAGCATTATCCGACTCTATGCTGCTATGTACTTTAAATATTCACATGAGCATTTATTTAATGGACGCGTAGAACCAGTGTAGTCCAGCTACGTAGTAGCACTTGAAATTATTCAATCATGAGTAATACATGCGTTTCTTCTATTATTTAGTTGAACTTTTTTTTCCTTTTTAAAATCATTAAAGATATTTTTAAATGTTTTTTTCACTTCACGATTAGATAAGCTTAATCTCTAAAATCAATATTGCCATAATGATAAATGTAATTAAATTTTTCGTTGCTACTCATATGTATTTGACCAGATTTTACTATGGTATGCTTTTAAAGTTAATAATGATAATATTATCATTTTTAAACATACATACTGTTGAATTTAAGTGCTACAGTTAAATAATTGCAGTGAAGCAAATGCATATGAATAAATTCTTTCAATTATTTCTATGATTATTGCTAATTTTTACCGAGGCTTTTTATTAAATACTTTAACATTTATTTATATATTTACTTATTTATTTACAATTATATTTGCTGCGCAAAAGTGAAGCATACATTGTCGATCATCCACAAAATTAATTATTTTACTAAAGGTTTTATCTAACAATTGAAAAAAACACTAAAGAAAAGCAAGGAAAGAAAAAATTAACTTTAAAAATTAAATTTTCTTTAGCATTCCTTTGGCGCAAATAGTTGCATTGTCAAGACAATGAAAAATTTGTCTACCATTTTCAGCTAAGTAATCTTTGTGATGTATTGCATAAACAGTGCTGTATCCAATTTTTTCAAAAAGAAGCTGTGAACGAATATTAGTAGCTATTGTTAATATAAAATTAAAATTATGCTGCCTTGCCATTTCTTCTGTATCTTTCAAGAGCTTTTTAGCAATTCCTTTTCCTGCAATTGAAGCGGAAACGGATATAACTTCAACAACTAGATATTTCGTTGAACCGCAACTTAATTGCTTGTCATTGTTTAAAATTCGTTGCAGACTATTCTCTTCCATTTTATTAATGAAATTTCCAATGATAGTGGCCTTTTCAGGAAAAGTGCTAGCAGGGATTTTTCCCATATTGGTCGATAATGTATGAAGAGAATTTAACACGCATGCTACCAAAGTGCCTTTATGTTTTACCAAAATTGAAAATGCATCCTTGACAGATGATTCAACTAAAAATGTTAACAAAGGCATCAGTTCGTCCGCAGTTGACTTTAACGCTTGGCTGAGGGGTTCGTTGAAAATGAAATCTTGGGAAAGGAACGATTTGATTTCTGAGACATCTTTTTCAGTTGCTTTCCGAAATTGAAATTCTTTAAACATATCGCCGCTGCTCATTCCTAAATTAATAAAAAAACAATATTTAAAAAAATTAATGCAGCCAATTTATTCATATTTGTGATTGAATACAAAAATCGAAATGAAGAGAAAATAATTCACGACTTTCAATTTCAACTGCTGCAACTCCATGACACAGCAACCGACTTTCGACTTATTGATTTGACATTACATTCGCTTTCAAATTCAAAACATCAAAAGTAATCATATCTGTTCTAATTAGAATCGAACCATTAAAATCAAACCATTAATATCGAATGATTTTTGGACTTTTTTGATGAACTAGGAACTGGAAAATAACGAAGCATGTACTGATTTCTGTCGTATAAAATTAAAATTTGAAACAATAATTATTACTCGCTATTTAAATAATTGCTGAAATTAATACTTTATTACAAAACATCATGTTTAAATCATGAATTATTCAAATTTATGAAATATTTTTAGTTTATGCATTACTTTTAAATACAAAATTGTTTTTTTTTCATGAAAAATAAATAAATTCTCAATTCACTTTTTGAACTGCAGTGATTCTGTTACTGATATTGAATGCAGCTTCTTTTCTGTTAATTTTTACCTTGGTTTTCGTCTCCAGACAGGCTACATGCCTTCATTTGTGGAAGTAATCGGATTATTGGTTCTCTCTGATGCACGCTTTGGTAAATTAGTGGCGGCTTTATTGTCAACTTCGTGCAGCCGATGGCGTCAACTGTACACAATCTTTGTAGACGTGATATGAACCATTTCCAAGAATTTCGACTTCTTAAATGTTGAATATACTGCATAAGCTGCTAGTTTTGGCTTCAGTTCGCCACACCAACTGATTGCACTAATTAATTTAAACTTTCTTCCGTTAGGCAGTTCTCTGATTGGTCAAAATCTGATCTGTCAAATTTTTGCAGCCGATCTGACAGCTGCTGTTGTCCTGATTTCATTGTTTTTATCATTCACTGCTGCTGCTTTTATTGATTTACAACTGTCATACTGAACACTGACTGTCCAAATGTTCACTGTCAATATTGATGCTTTTATGATGGCTTTTCAAAGGAAAACAATTTTTTCTTTCCTATTATTTCTAAAATATTGATTATGGCTAATGTTATTTTCTTTATTTTAAACTACTTTTTTTTCATTATTCATTTTATTTAACAAAATTTAGCTTAAGTTTTTTTCACTTCCAGGATTCAGTTTATATGAAATGTTTTCCACCAGTAAAAATTGCAAAACGATAATTTTGATCCTAATTAACCAGAATCACAGATTCGGCTTTTATTTTCAAAATTAGCAAAATAAAATATTGTCGATATATTTAGTTAAGTACATAACAAATACAGACGACAGTAAATTTAGACTAAACACTTGGACTGCATTGTGATATGGTATTGTAAGGGTTCTGTAAGAAAGCGATAAAATGGAACATTTCATATCAGGTAAATTAAACAATCTGTTGAACATTTGACAAGAATGTACTAAAATGATTTGACTAAAATGATATTATTACTTGTTCTTAAGAAAACAATGAATAATACAAATTATTAATCTCAATGATCAACAAAGATCAAATTTGTAACGTCCCACTTTCCGTATGATCATTATACTTGCTGCTAGATTGTTCCCATACAATTCTGACTCTACTTTGTCAGTTTTTCTTATGCTACCTCTTATTTTTCATGCCATTCTTTCTGACGATCAGCAGAAGAAGCAAAAATAGAAAAAGTATTATGATCAGCTTTATTAGTGAATAAATGATGCACGAATACAGATACAAATATAATTAATAATCACAGTTTTTGCACCTACAGCTGCCGACCAATTCCACATCCACATTTGTTGGTTACGCAGTTGACCTGCTTCTGTTCACAGAGCAGCTAATTTGTTCTTTGTCTTTGCTCATTATAGCGGTGTCTGCAAAAAATTTATCATTCACAAAGCTGATAACCTGCAGTCAGTGGAGTGGTTTTCTTCTCTTTCATCGGCATCTTCACTACTGATGTTGTCTACAAAGGAGTTTTATACTGGTCGACCGTGATGACTTGACATGTGGTGAGTGCTCCATTAAGCATTCATACTACGCCTAGGGAAGAATTTTCGGTGAAATAAGCAAAGAAAGTGGCATTTATTAATCAGCAGATAGGATTTGTTAATATCACAAACATAGTGATTTTTGACAGGCACCGTTTCAGTGTGCTTTTATTTGCTACTTACAAATTATGCATCATCATATATGTACTATGACCCCCTAACGCCACAGTGAGGCATTCGTCCATAAATGCATCTAACCGCAGGGATGAGACGACATTGGTGCTTTCAACTTTTCTTTCATTTCCAAATGGCCGTATTTTACTTGAAATTTTAAAACTGATGATAAACTGCAATCCAAAGCAGAATCATTATCACACTGCATTCCAACAACCAATGGAAGCAGAGCATAAGGGAAATAGAGGGAATAAGTTCACGGATAAAATTTGCAAGCAAAAAAACTTATACAGGAAATTCTTTTACGAGAACCCAAACTTTACAAATGAATGAAATGAAAACGCAAATTAAAAAATATTCCATTCCTTAACGCAATGATAAATCAGTTATGAAAAATATCAAAAGCTGAGTCTTAAGTGGTTTGTGCAAATACCGGTGAAATTCTAGATGCACTTGTGTTACTGGGTTACTTTTTCTATATATTTTTATGCAAATGTAAACTATATGCTCAGTAACTAATTATTATATTTTCTAAATAATTTTCAGGCATTTGAAAGATTTTTGTTTTTAATTTGAATGCTTTTACTTATGTTATCGCATGTGAAACACTTCAAAAAAGAATAATTTTGTGAAAATGCATCTGCACAAGGTATTGAAAGTTTGTAAGTGATAAAGTTCTGGCTTAAATCAAGTTGCAAATTCAATCTCACTAAATTTCCTCTTTGAATCTATTAAAATCTGCGAGATATATCCGTCACAACTAGAGACAAACAGATCAAAACTTTACTACACAAAGCACGAACACACACAAATAGATAGAATATTGAAAAACTGGAAACCATATTGTGAGATGTGTTTAAATCTCCCACTGTGAGATACGTTCAGCAACACAATTTAACAACAATAAATCTCAAAGTTTTCCCATTGCTTAGTATTTGTCTAAATTTAGAAACATGATATGTTACGTTCTACACTAATCAAATAATCATTGTCTAAATAAATAGCTCAATCAACCTCATAAACTAACTAAATGTAATAACTACATTTCAATGTGCAAAAGTTCAAATGCAGCATAATACATAATCAATCAAATGAATTAGCTGATATTCGAACATGATATGCAGCAATTATAACAGTTTTCATTAAAATTCACTATTTTGTGTAACAAGTTATTAAAAGATGAAATTTTAACTTTCTAAAATACTTTTTAACGACAAAATTTATCATTTTCAGCCACTCTTTGTTGAATAGAAATTAGCTAAAATAAGTGCAAAATGTTTGTTCCAACTATGAAAGGTCCATTACTATATAAAACATTAGTCTTTTCAATAGATTAAATTGCTCCAAACTTCCTTCATGCATAATAACTATTTGCTTTTGCAAAGATGTTTAAAAAAAGTTATTTTCATCATTTATATACCAACTCAGGCAAATTTGGATAAACTTTTCTTTCGCATGTAGTCATTGAAAATTATCATAAAGTTGCACTTCAATCATTATAACTCTGCTACGCAGAAGAGCCTTTCATTCAAGTTGACAAGAACATATTTTTAATTCTTCTGAAAACGAAATAAAGATTTTGCAAGAACAACAGAATTCCATACAATTTGCATTATTTATTCATCATCAATTCTTGCGTACAATTCAAAAGTATCTTTCATTCAGAATCAGAGGAAGCAGAGCTGAAAACTTCCTTCAAATCCTCTTCTAAATCTTTACGCAACAACGCGCCACGTATCATTTCTGCAATGTACGCGATTCGTTCATCCGGCAGCTGATTCACAACAACGGGACCGTCGATCACCAGAGGCTTTTTCCGTTTGTCCATCACGTGTGGACCATTTGGACGTTCAGCATAGTCGAGTGGCACCGGTTTCGGTCGACTGCTACGATCCAATTCTCGACGAACACGAAGCTCAGCATGCACTGCAGCATTGAGGTATTCTTCATCTAGAGCTTTAATCTTCATGCCAATGCTGCATTCCAAGATGCGCATGTGAATACGCTTCACTTCGTTCGCAGTATCCGATTCTGTGCTCAAATTAACTTTTGTATTTAACTGCACCGAAGCCTTCTTTGTGTCACGTTGAAACCGTAATTCTTTAATTCTGAAAAGATAACTCTTTCCACTGCTAATTTTTTTCACAACACAACCCTAGTTGACAATTCATTCAATAAATAAGATAAAATACAAAAAATAATTACGATTATTCAACAATGAGAGTAAAACAAAATTGCACCACCAAACTTAATGCATAAGTCATTTCACAAAAAACAAAACATTAATATTACATGCCTTTGAAGAAGCTTTTCATTTAGCTGCTGAGTCTTTGCAATCATAATTGGCAATTTGCCTTCAAGAGCTTGTTTACGCTTCTTTTCGTGCGCTTCCAACAACAAATCATATCTTATCTTCTTGTAAAGGCTAAAACGTTGCTCAAGTACTTTCATCATGGTCATACCACATTTCAGTGAATTAATAACAGCACGTGAATCAACGTTTGCAAGCATTTCTTCTTCAAAATTATCATTATTCACTCTTGAAGATCCTCCTGCATTGCGACGTTTCGAAAAACGGTACCTATTTCGCGCCATCCTGAAATTTGACATTTTAAAATAAATTTAACAACATCAATAACGCCTACTACAAAAAATACTTCAAAACAAATTATATGACAAACTTACTGTATGACGTGCTAAATTAATATTCCAAATGATAAGTTTCTGAATGCATTATAAACACAACCTTATACATTTATGGCTTATGAAATGACCCAGTGCGTGCCCAGAATACCAATCTTTACGTTTTAAATACAATAAAAAGAATAACAATGCCCTTTTCAGCAATGAACATAACAATGAAATGGATTACAGTTCGGAAATGAATTAAAGTAATATAACGAATCTCGTCTGAGGCACCGCCTCTGCTACAATTCCAATTCTGCCTTTTTTTGCCTCTGGTCAGTAATCGCAGGACCAACGTAAAAAACGGAAAAAATTTAAATAAAATTAATAACATGTTTTGAAATGAAAAACATGATTTGTATACGTTTAAAGGAAACTAACTAGATACAATTTACAAAAAAGAAATGTTGAATAGAAATTGTTAATAGGCAAACACTGCAAAACTAATCGAAATTTCACTTGGTTGATCTGCTGCAGATTAAACAAACAATGAATATATATATATATATATAACTTAAAGATTACTTTTATTTTCCAGTTGCGCTTATTTAGAGCAATTTTGTTTTCAATTTACATACGTTATCAAGCATAACATGTAAAATTTGTTATCATCATCAATGATCATTAAGAAAACAACTCAAATGTTTAAACATTGAAATACTGTATATACATGCTTTATTCAAACTCCTTTTATTGAGTTTCTAAAAAGTTGTGCGCAACAACAAAAATGCGAAAAGTGCAAAATTACTATCTGTTCCTTCTTATATCTTAATTCTTGCGAAGCTTAACCATATTCATAATCCCTCAACATTAAAATCATTACCATTAAAAGACTGCCAATGCTATTGCATTTCAGAGTTATTCAATATTCCCTCTAACTAAACAGTACATTGATCGATCAGAAAATCCAATTGATTTTGGAAATATACTACCATAAAACTATACCTAAACAAAGCGTTCATGTAATGGAAAAATACTCTTCACAGTTGGGCATTTTAAAATATATTCAAACACTTTTTAACCCACCACATCAAAGTTAAACAGAACGATACCGAAACATTCTTGCATGTGTATAAAAAATGAGCATTCACTTAAAATTGAGTAAGAAAAAGTTAAATCAATCACAGGAAAATAAGAATAAATAATCATTGAAAGTGCTTATATAAATATATATATATATATATATATGCATAACACAACAAATAATTTGAAAAGACTAAATCATGCAAATGGTATCATTAATACAGACTAAATCATAATGAACAAAATAATTTTTGAAAATTATTCCTCTTTCATATATTCATGGCAAATCTTCTGCAAACAAGCATAACATGTTATACATTAGTTGCACAATTAATTAAAGATAATAAAAAAACTGATTAAAAAAACAAGCATTGTTTTTGTATTGCTTTCTTATATAAATGTTTTCTTTCAATCTTAAGCTGGCTGAAAGTTAATCTAAAAAGTTCATTTTATTTAACAAATTAAATGTGCCATAATAAAATTTTTCAGTGCAGATTAGGAAAACTAAAATCAAAAAATCAACAATGATCAATAGTGAAACAAATATCAGTCATGGAAAAACATATTAAATATTTGTTTCGTAAAATATATTCAACATGATTTAATTTAAGAATAATACTGGCTTAAAACAATTACCGTTACTACCAATTTATTTTATATTTAACTCTTTCACTTTCCTAAAAATGCCACATAATATATATAGCATAAATAAAGGTGGAATATATTAAAAAAACAAGAATTTAACATCTTGTTATATTACTGTTCTTCTCATTTTATCACTGTTCATAATTTTTAACATCGATTATTTCATTTTGTTTTGTCATTAAGCTTCCTTCACAGACGAAATACAATTCAAAATTTATTTTTACTTGGAGTTATTCATATGCTCCACTTCCATATTCTCTTTTGATGCTGTGTACTTCCAAATTAATAATATATACTTTCAAATACTTAGCTTCAAAGTTAAATATTGGGAATGAGAATTTTGCACTACAGTAAAATGCAATCAAGTTCAATTTATTCTTTGCAACAAATTATTTATTAATTATGATTATCACTCATTTAATGATTAAAATTTGAAATTAAAGTAAAATTTTACTATACAAAAGAAAGAGCTGGATTTTAAAATGAGTTTTCAGTTCATTCTTTCTAAAAACGGTTTCTGTAATTATTTAATTTAAACATGAACATTTTAGGAAAGCATTCTTTAGGCTTTCCGCTTTAAATCATGCTATTTTTAGAATGATAATTTAATTTACATAAAGTTTTCTGACACTGCTATCAGAAAAATCAGTAGCTGTTTAAGGACGTGTTCTGCCAAGCTTTTCAGTCTTCATGCATTAATGGTGCTTCTTTAGACTTAAGACTTATCCATCTTTTGTGTATGTTCGACTACGTAAAAGAATATAATTAATTAAATATTATATGTGCAAAAAATACGAGCTTGTTACAAAGTGAGCAAAAGTTCACATTCAAATGAATCCAACGAGCGAAGCTTTTGAGTGGATCAAGTGATAAGGCTAGTTAAATAAAAATATCAGGCTAACAGGAGAAGCTGTTCTGAAGGAAATGTCCAATTTTAAAACAAACTTTTGTTAGAAGTCACTTTATGAGGCAGCAGCCACCAAGAGGAGAGAAGTTCAGTTCTTGAAGTTGTATTCGTTATGACCATAAAACTCATTGTGACGTATAGCTCTGCCACTGTGTAGTTATCCTATAAGTTTATTGATAAATTATAGTCTTAGACGCTACGAACTGCTGTGTTCACAAGTTGTTTTGTCAAATCTGAACAATATCGGTTTCTCTAAAGACCCCTTTAATCTGAATGATTCAACTACTTCTGCCCTCATAAGAGGACTCTAGAACCATTGAGACAAGGAGCAAAAATCTTTTTTTATTGAAGCGTAGTGCATACCGTTTGTAGTAAATTAAGACTACTCATATTTTTAAATTTATAAGAAGGCGTGGCTCAAGCTTCTAGAGTAGTATTTTCCAAATTTTTCGGGGAATCTCCTCCTTGGAAGGCATATATTTGACAAATCCCACCCCTAAATTATTGCAATAAAATGAATTTTTAAATTGACTATTTAAATCGAATGTTCATTCAAAAATAATCATATAGTGAGAAAATAATTAATGTGGACGAGCTTGATGCGTTGCGACTAATCTGTTTACATTGACTTCAATGTGCGTAAGAAACAGACGTGAGTCACCACGTTAGGCGATTTGCAGTTGGCTTCTTTTTTTCATTCAAAGGTCAGTCACCACAATGAAGCCACGTTCAACTAAATAGGAAGATGGGAAAGCAAGTAACTTTCTTACCATTGCCCATAAACCGATATAAAGATCTGCAATTTGATGCTGCAGCCAGAAAGAATGATATCCGTTCTTGAATTTCAGCTTTAAAACTTAATTGGTTTGTAATTCAATTAATTCCTCTTCTAATTCCATTTCTGTTTCATCAGTGTTTGAAAATGGGTCTATCACCCAATTTGGAATCTTCATTGTGAACAGTGAGTGAACAGTGAACTGGGAAACATGTTACATAACCAGCAAAAATAATACTGATTGATCATGTTTAATCAATAATTTAAAAAATGAGCATAAAAAACGTAACTTCTATGTTAGTTTTAGAATTAATAAAACGATATTATAAAAATGATCGCTATTTCAATATTATTTTGTTTTTCTATGCTGTTATTTGTTTTATTTTTTAAACAGGCAAGATTAATTTAGACTGAAAATTAAACAATTTTAAGCATAAATTTTATTTTACAATTTAATTTCTTTAACAGTAATATATAATAATAGCATCTTTTAAAAGCTTTAAAATTTCTTCTTGATTTTCATATTACTATTTTAAAGTTTTTCTTTTTTTGTCTTTTCATGTTTATAAATTACTGTACATGTATAGCTTGAAAAATATTCGGTGAAAATTTTTTAATTGAAGAAAAAAAAATTGATCACTTTTTAAATGCACGTTTATAATTTTAAAGCTGTTTGTATATTTTGTAATTTAATTTTTCTTGTTGTTTACTTTTTGGTCAGTTGAACTTTCCATGCAGGTACAATTTCGACTTGGGTCATCAGTAATGAGTGTCGATTTTTGAAATAGTAATTTTATGCGAAATCATTGCGTAAGTGGTTTGTAAAATTTGTTTCAGAAGTCAGATTATTGAAAATATTGAAATTCGTTGCACTGTTTTATGATTTGGTCGTTTGTCAGCAACATAAAACACTTTCCACTAATTAAAATAGCTTGAAATTATGTTCATTGTCATTTTTATTGTTTGAAAATAAATAATTATAACTGAAACTGATTGTATAATATAAAAGGTAATGTTTTTTTAACAAGAGCAGTTAGTTGTGTTATTATTGACTTATTTTTTGTTATTTAAATGGATGCCAGATGTGTTGTAAATAAAATTCTTTTTTCTCTCATTGAACGTGTGAAATGGGCAATCAGATGGATCTGGTGGAAACACTGTTGCATGAAAGAAATGCTAATTTCCTCTCGGAAATATTTTGTGAAAATGTTTTTTTCTTTGTTATATATGGTGAAAGAGAGTATAAAAATATGTAGTTCGAATTTCCACTTTTATTTCGTGATAATTTACCGTTCAGGTCAACGAACGGGTTACTGTATTGTATTGTGTTGTGTAAGACAGGTGCTGATTTGTTTGGAAACAAAAAAAATGGATACGCGTTTAGCAGTTGTTGTTCGGTTGTGCAGAAAGCAGTATTGTGAGAAAAATTGTCCCGCATCCTGCATGTCCTCTGTCTGGTTGGCCTGTGACCGGGCGAGGCAGCTCTGGCCGGTACCGACCAAGGCCGCGCTTTTGCCATTGCTGTAAACTTCTGCTGTACGTCGTTCAACATTCGACGAAGCACACGCTTCAGATCAGGTGGCAGCAACGGGTGAGGCACGGTAGACTTTTTATCCTGCTTTTCCAATGCATCTCTCAGTTTTGTTTATTTTTTTAATTTTTGTATATTTTGGTAATTATTTCTTTTCTCTTTCTTCTTTTTTTTTACATACTTATTTGTTTCTGTTCGACGTTTATTTTGAGGTTCGGCATACGTTTTGCCACCAGAATTGATGATTAACAATGGCAGCGCCATGGGTGGTGAAGTTTTGCCTCAGCTTGTCAAATTTAATTCTTTCAACTCGGCACCGATAATTGAGACCGTCTCGGCTTGTCCATTTACAACAATGACATGGTGCAATCAGGAAGCTTGGGCTGATTTGGGTCTCGCCATAGCTGGATTCATGTCCAGAACCACAATATGCCGGTATGCTATTGATTGATTTGATTTTATAATAATTTTCATATTTTGGCAACAGTTTCGTCAAATAAAAAATATATATATATATATATATATAGTTTATTTCCTTTTCAAGCAAATATGTACCTGAAGAATCATGTGTAGGACAGTCGTTGTTGCACTGCACAGACACACTCGATCCTACAACTCGGAAAATGTTGCTCGCTTTTGCCCAGATGGTAATATCTTGGTGTTACGATAGTGGCAAGCGACTTGCTGGTAAATTAATTATATGAACCGTCGTGATAGATAGAGGAGTAGTTGATTTGTTTTTTTTCTCGTGTTTCGACCGTATTTAGAATTGAACAGTCATTCGTCTTGCATCAGTTTGGCAATGGTCGACGTGGTTACCGATCGAGATTGCTTGTCGGATATTATCCCGCCTCCGACTTTGACTCGCCAAAGCTCAAAGAATACGGTCGACAATTTATCATTATTCAACGTTCTCAGCAATTTTGTCGGCAGGTTTGTCTGTCGAATTAATTCAATTCGTTTCATCCTCGTAATATTCGTTTCCCCGTTTCAGCTATCAAAGTAGCACGATAATTTGCATTTACGACACGATCCGTATGGAATGCGGTGACGAAGCGGCCGAACTGAGTCTGGGACCCGCAGTGGAAGAACTGCTACCCCGTTCTCAGGCGCCAGTTATTTTCCACCAGCCGACTTCAACTACCGAAACCTTGGTTCGGACGCTGGATGAAGAGAACGTGAACGCGTCGGTTGTCGAATTCCAAATGATCCAATCAGAAAGTCGTCAACATGTCCAATCGGATCCAATGCGAACTTCTGGCGTTGATCACCAGCGTCCGTCGTTTCGTGGCTGTTTGATTTTGATCTTCTGCTTGATGCACTTTTACAAATCATTATTGTAATTTGGCACTAAAAGAAATCATCAGATATATTTTCGTATTAAAATTTGTCGTTGTGAACGACTGATTAGATTGATTGATTGATTGATTGAGAACGCTTGTTCGCTTTTCGGTCAGTTTTTTCTACATAATATATGCATATAAGTTTTCTTCCAATTCAGATGTTATTTTGTTTTTTCGTGCCCCAAAGAAACAAAAGTCACATTGGAAAAGCATTGAAATGAACACTGGCAGTTTGGTGGACATTTTCGCAAACGAGGGAAGAAATCGAATGCAACTGCTGCTCGGTACAGACGAGACGACCGAACTGGCGACGAGTGTGATGTTCAATTTGACAACGCAGGTCTGCGGGAACGGCGGTTGCGTCACGTGGGTCCGCAAGGCGCCGTTGGAAGCGTTGCCGCTGGTGCCAAGCTGGGACCCTAGGCCCACGGTGGCAGTGTTGAGACGGATCGAGTTCGTATATTTGGACGGTCGAGCCGAACTGGTCAAGTTCCTCAATGGGATGCACTCGCTCGGCGACGTGGTCGACTGTCTCGTCATCGACGGCTTACAAGCTTACTGCGACAAGCACCAGCGGGCAAGCTTTGCCGGCCTGTTGGCCACGGCCGACGACTTGGCCAACTGGGTCGGTGACCGACGACCGGCCGGCCGCTGTCCGGCAGTTTCACCACCTCCGGTGATCGTCTCGTGTTCACTGCCCGAATCCGAACATCCGGCGCTGAGAACGGTCGCAGCTATTTATACGGACCACTTGGTCGAATTGAAACGAATCCACAACGACAACGTCGAAATCCATCGCAACGGTAAACTGTGCTGCTCGATCACCGTCGACTCGGACAAGCGTATTTTCCAAATTCAACAAGCACCAACCACAACAGCACATCAATTTTCCCACCCAATAAATGATCCATCGACCAATTGAAAAATGAATAATCAAATCAATTCCAATTGCATAGTGTTTGTTTGTTGTAAAGGAAATAAAAACAACAACAACAACAACAACAATAACACACGCTCGCCAATAATAAATATCCAAAACACGAATAATAATAAACATTCATTGGTCAATGTCACGAAAAGCATACTTGCTTACAGCATTCATTGAAAAATGCAATAAAAAAATATGGCACAACAAAAAATATAAATGAAAACAATTTCAAAATAAATATAACATTAGCAGCAACAAGAATAAAAATGAATTAATAAAACTGACTGAATTCATATGATTGTGATAAAATGATAAATAATAAATAACAATAGTAGTAGTAGTAGTAGAAGAGAATAAGGCCCCAAATTGTGATCAAATCAATCAATATCTTCACTGTGCTTATATTCGGCTTTGTACAACGGCTGGTCGTAATATTTTCCCCGTTTGAAAAAACCACACTAAAAAATAATAAAAATTACAATTGAATCTCACACACAAATATGATCAATTAAGAGCGAGATCAAAATTGAACGTACTTTCCACAAAAGGACAGTAATCAACATGAGCAAAAATATGCCGCCTAAAACGGCCAGTATGATGATCCAAAGTGGAATTTTCAATTTTTCTTCAATCTGAGGCATGTCCGGTTGCGCTCGAGTGACCGCGGTCGCTTCATTATCCAAATAGTTGGTCTCTTCAATTCCTTGCCTCCGATCGACCTCAATCCACGCCCGAGATTCGACGAGAACATGATCCACATCTCGATAATCCTACAAAAAGGAACCGAATTACAATTTTGAAAAAAAAGTAAAAGTAAAAAATTCACAGCACTTCAACAAATGTACTATTCCACAGTCTGCTGAGAATTCGAATTGTGGCCGTGATGTTCGGCTCCAAATGATCAATAATACATCGAATTGGAAAACACTTGGCAGTTCTTTTTTCTGGTTGTTTGTTGCAATTCTATTTATTTAAAAAAAATGAAAACTTCATTCATCAGTTTTACACTTTTTAAATGGACTACAAAAAAAACATAAATACCACAACAACACGCTTGTAAGTTTCACCATCGATGTTGACCACCTCTTGTCGAATACGAAAATCACGCAAAGATTGAACAAACTGCAAGGCGGTGGTGGTGTATTTCGGCGACGGCTTGCGTGTCGGCTTTTCCCATTCAGACATTCCATCATCATCTTCAGCAGATCCAATCTAAATTAAATAATTGAAATAAAATCATTTTCAAGCATTGCAATGAATTTAACAATTGAAAAAATGAAGAAAATCATCAATCAATCAATCATACTTTGACATCCAATGGATTGACGTGCTCTGCCATCAAGTCTACATAACAATTACGCGTTTCTGTAATCTACGAATAATATAATGGATTAAGACAAACAGATATATATATATATAGATGTGATCCTCTCTTCTTACAGCACTGCCAGGTATGGGCAATTCTATAACTGGTGTGTACATTAAATAGAGTGCCCATTTTCCGCGTGCGTATGGACTGTAAATTTGATGCGGATGTTCAATCATAACGGTCACATCGCTCACTCCCCACGGGCCACTATTTTTCACCTGGAAATTTGTTTCCATTTTCATAAATTTTCCCAAACAAACAATAAATTAACAAACAAATATTACCAAATATGTGTGAATAACTTGCGGTCCAATGTCTTCTTCATAAAATACGGAAGATTCACCAAATACTTTTCCGCCGAAATAAACCAATTTCGGTTTGGAAATGCCAACAATTTCCAGTTCGGCTTTCTTGATCACCTTCACAGCCACTTTGCATCTATTGTTCGACTCGTCCACTTCGGTGCTTGTGCTATTCACAAACGATTCAAATACCAACGGCTGCCCCAACGTTTCTGACCTTCCTCTGGTCAATTTAAACTTCAATTGAAAGACTACCTATATATATATATATATATGTACAGATAGAGTAAATAAATGAACCAATTTAAATTCAACAAATTAAGAAAAATTAAAATTTGCAAACGAACTTCAGCATTCGGCTCAAGTGGATTTCCAAGCAGTACTTCGATCAGACCATTTTTCAACTTTCCAAAATTCAGCAAATTGTGCGATTTTTGCAATAACATTGGTCTTTCCAGTTCATTTTCGTTGTATTTGACGAACAACGACGATTCGTAAGCTCTTTCACCTTTGTTCGTCACTCTGTAATGCAAGTCCAGTTCATCATCTTTGCCAACTTGCTTGACGTACATATCCGAAGATGCTTCTCTGAGCAAAAGAAAAATGCTTACAAGTCGAAGAATTTCTACAAGGTTGTTTGTTTGTTTTTTTTACTTGGCTAAATTAACCAACAAACAATTCAAAACGAGATCACTGATACATTGATCATCATTTCCGCATTTTTTGTTAAATTCTAGCTATAGAAAAAAAAAGAAAAATTTATTAATGATGAAAATTTAAATAGAAAAATGCAAACCGTAAATTCCGTTTGAGAGCCTATTTTGTCGAGCACAGGATAATCGTTTATATTCGGAATTGTCGACAGGGGAGAAGTTGCCGGCTTTGGCTTATCACTTAGCAAAGCAACAGAAAATACAAATTTCAATGGATTCAGCCAGTCACGATTGGTATCCTGAATAAAAAAAATTACGCATAAATTCAAATAAAACTGAACTATACATACTCGGATGAAAAGTTCATGCTCTTGAATTTGAGCGGACTCAACAGCACCACGTCCGCAGGGCCATTCTTTGTGATAATTGAATTTTCCAGAAAATTCTGCTCTTTTCAAAGCTGAACCGTGACGCAAAACTTCCAAACGGCAGAGCAAAATGTTGCGCGTAAAATCCAACTGCGAACCAATCGTCTGACGTCGGATGCGTAGTTTGGTACGAAATTTAAAACTACAAAAATATAAAATGCAACATACAGTAGGTATAATATTTTTTCGATTATAAAACTGCAAAAATATCCCTATAGCAAAGGGGAAATGAAGAAATATTTTACCAAACTTTTTCCCAGTAATTCTTACAGCGTTGATGATCCAAATCAATTGGTTTCAAATCTTCCTCTTCAACAGTAGTCACAATGTGCACTATAGGTCTAGCTCTTAATAATAATAAATAATGAATGAAACAGTTGGTTCAAATCAGTCAAATATGTATATTGTTGGTTTTTTTTATTTTCAATGGAATATTTTCAAACCTGAGCAAGATGGCCATATCAGATTTAAACGCACCAACCAACAAATCAGGATAACCGTTGTTGTCCATGTCCAAACCGCCGGATAAAGACCATCCGAAAGTTTGGATTGGGTTCAACAAAGGATTGGTAATTTTCAATTCATTTCCTCGAATAATTTGCATGGGTTTCGAATCGAACGATTCCGCAGAACTTCCAAAATAAATATACACCGCACCACCTCCTTCATCGTAAGGAGCCCCAACGGCCAAATCTGACGAAAAAAGAAACAAAAGAAATTAAACAAAAAACACATTTAATAATAATGTCAAATTAAAAAACCGTTGAAATTATCTTCGTTGAGATCTCCCAAATTTGCCGTAGCCGCACCGAACATGCTGTCCATCGATCCGGACAGACGAATCGGCTCTTTGAAAACGAACTTGTTTTTATCCGATGGCTAAATTAAATTGATAATAGAAATTTAAAAGATAAAAGAAAAATAATAATAATTTGAAAAACAAACTTGAACTTTTCCCGATGAAAAATAAACGTACACTCTTCCACCAGTTGGTTTCGTCGAACTGAAGTTGTAATGATAGGGTGCTCCAACTATGAGATCGTCAAAACTAAAAAACAAAAAAAAAAGAAAAATTTCATCAGCGAAATAAATGATTGCACACAATTAACAAATTAAAAAAAAAAACTCTAACCCATCTTGATCAATATCCATCACGGTGACACTGTAACCAAAACCCGAAGCGAAAGATTCATCACCGGTTAAATTCATATGGTCGTGGAAAAGTCTCAAAGCGCTGTACTGGTCGACAGTGACTTCTTTGTAGAATGGCAAAAAGTAGACCGCGCCCGTGTCGTTGCATCTTGGACATCCGGCCACAAGGGTAAAATTGCCATTCGGTTTGAAATTTTCGTGCTCAAATCCGAAAATACCCACCGCTGTTGAATATCCTTCAAAGTGAAAATTAATGGTTGATTTTCTTTTTGAATTGAAAAATTAACAAACAAATAAACACAGGCTGCTGAACAAAATTCCCCTACCGAAGTAACTGTGCGCTTTGATCACATTTTCGACAGTGTGGTTACCTCGAACCATTGGAGTCCATCTCGCATGCAGTGTAGAAAGATGTTCATCAATATCTTGGGCAAACATTCCGCCAATCCATCTGCTCGCACCTGGCAAACCCGTCGCAATAACTTGATATTTCTGGAAAAAAGATAGAGAAAGAGTGTGTGTGTGTGTGAGTGAGAACAAAAAAGTTTCAATTAAAATTGAATAAATTTCCATAAATAAACCTCATCAAGAGTAGCGCTGAAACCTTCTTGACAAACACTGTAATCGTTGTGGCGATTTTTTTTCGTAAAAAATTGACAAGTGCGAATGCGTTTCACGTGTGTGAGGTCATTTTTAAGCAAAAAACAAGCACCTTCAATATAAGCTGCCGATCCGTATATTAAATTTGGCGCACAAACCTTAAGTGGATGGAAAAAACAGTTTTCTCAAAATGCAAAAATCAAAAAATAATCGAAAACTGCAAATCTCACCAATACACGACTGCCACGCCCTGAACTACGAATGGTCGAACCCAACCACTGATGATCTTTAGTATAAATATCTTCCGGATGAACTTTATTCGGTGCTGCAATGGAAATTTTCAATTATGAAAAAACGAACATTTTTTTCCGTCTGATTCGAAAATGAAAAATTTACCATGTTTATAGAAATCAACTTCATCAAATGCAAATGAGGGATATTCCACTCGACTGTTTTGGCACCATTTCGACGTGGCCGTTTCACTGACATTGCTGAACACACTGTTTACAGGGCAGGCAAACATCGCGCCAGCATGCTTCGTACCCACTTGACCAGATTCGGCTTTCGGAGCACCAATTAAAATGCTACAATATTTTCTCATTAATAAATGCAATTGAAAAGAAAAACAAACAAACAAAGATATGCAATTATTGAACTTTTAATAAATGGTATGTTCATTTATCGTCCATTATACTGACCTGTCTCATTGAACATCTGCTTCGAAATTTATATGAATCACTTTTCCAAAAAAAAACATGCCATGGTTAATTTTCAAATGGAAGCTCAGAAATAAAATTACAAAGTAACAATTCTCATTTTATGATCGTTTCTCGAAGTGATTTTTAAAGTTCTTAAGCAAATAGTGCATCTTGCATTCCATTCAATGAATTCATAAAAACGCTCACAATGAGAGCTAGTTTTCAAATGCAAATAATAATAATTATTATTCTAACAGCAGAACTTTCGAACTAATATCGCATTTTGTTAAATCACGTCACATTATTCTCGTTGTGTTTTTAAAGTGAAAATTTAATTTGAAGAAATGGTTAATTGTTTAAAAAGAAATAAAAACACTAAACTGATCAATTGCATATTGCTTGCTTGGAAAATTTTTTCCTGTTGTAAAGACGAAGCAAATTCAACAACGCCGTTTCAATTTAACAATACGTCAGAAATCACGGCAATGAATCATCACACACACATACGTACACAAGCGAACAAACATAGGAAGCTGTGAAAAGCATTTTTAAAACAAATCTTCAACCGGTTTCAATTTTCCACTTGGATTTGAATGTCGACAAAATTGATAAGCATAATAATTTCTTCCCCCCAAAAAAATATTTTACTTACTTTATCTGAAATTGAAAAAAATCTGCAGTACAAAACTAATCGACTATGAGATACAGAAAAGTACTTGTTTGTGTGGGTGTGAGTAAAAATGATAAATATTGTCAAGAGCAAAAAAATGAAACAAAACTACAAATAAAAAATTAAATCGATCAGAAAGTAAATCAATAAATGGAAATTTAAACTGTCATAAAAATGCACAGCAGCTGTGGAAAAGCGGAAGCGAAAATGAGCGATCGATTTAAAATTAGTGAAATAAGGTGCAGCTGAAAATTAAGCAAACAATTCAAATTGACAATCGATCCTTTTCATTGCGGATCAATGGAACCAACTTGACTCTGGCCAGCGTCTTGGTCAAAGTGACAAAATCGTCCATCTATAATCTAATGGGCGAAACGTCAAATCGATCTTTCCCTAATTGGCATTCGAACCAAGGACGCCTACACCAACTATCGCACAGTCAACCCATTACTGTCTCATCAATAATAATAATTTACAGTTCAAACAAAAAAAACAAAATTATTTGAAAATAATTTTTTAAAAATATAATCAGATTATAATAAAAACAAACAAACAAACATTAACGCAATACTTACAGCGGTTCATCGCCTTTCATGTGCTGAGCGACGGCGAAACCAAAATAAGTATCTTTGGGGCCAATTTTGTACACAGGCATGTCTGTATCCAAATTGAACGCCAGAGAATATGTACAAAAATTTAATATATGCAAAATTATACAACTCAAATAAATAGATTCCGAATCCATGAGTACAAAAAGGACAACTATTAACAGCGCTGCTGCACTTTCTCCGATCAATCGAAGCGAAAAAACTACAGTAATCAATGGTCACTAAGAGAGTTTAAGAACAAAAAAGTACTACAAAAAGAGACAAAAATTGCTTTCATTTATCTGAAAAAAAACATCCATCTTAAAATTATCTTTTGATAAATAATTATTGCACACTTTATAATGGAAATTAAATATTCAGCAATTATTCAAATATGAAAACTGCACGAATCCAATGCGAAGATAGTGATTTTAAAAAAATTTGTATCTTTACAATTATTACATTACTATTTATGTGTTTCTTTTTTATTTACAGTAGTTGATATTTTTTTATTCAAATTTTCACATTTTTTTATTATTTCAGAGTATCTTTTGGACAATCATGATTTTGAATGCATTAAGAAAATACAGTAACTGAATACACGGATTATTCCTAGAATCAATGACCAAGCTGCTTCAAGTTTCAAATTCTTACTTGGATTTTTTGCTTTTAAAATTTTCATAATAAATTTAATTTAAATGAAAGAAAATTTTCATAATAATTTATTGGTGAAAATTTACACGCACAATTTACGTGAGCAATTTGCAAAAAAGTGCAATTATTAAAGTTGAGAAAATTTACCTGAATTGCACCTTGTTTTACAGATGGTTACAGTGTGAAACTTGCTTTGTTTCGAATTGATATCATCTGGTAAGCATTTACTTCATTTTAGGGGTGCAAAATTTTTGAGATTTCAGGAATTTTAAGTGATTAAAACTTGAAGGCAAAATTGATTTTATACGAAATAATAAGTTATATAATAATCTGAAATTCTTACACCATTAGTATGTGAAATGTTAGTTGTTTCAATTGCAATGTTATTCTTATTAAAAAAAAGCAACAATTCCATACATGAAAACCAGAGATTTATTTCAAAATGTTAAAATTGTTTTATATCGTAATAGCTGATTTCAGTTACCATGCTGTCTTCCATGTTGAAGGATTATCAATCGAAGCAAGCGGTTCAAAAAGAAAATCTAGGTAAATGGTCTTACTGCAAGCAATATAGATTTTAAAAAAAGGTATTTTAAATTTTAGAAAAACGAAAAAATGAAACTTTACAATCAGCTATAGCCTTGTGCGACAAGGTTTCCGACGATTTGAATAATCAGTGAGTAGTATGTGTACCGTTGTTTTCATTTTTAAAAATAATATTCAATTTTTTGAAGGGTTGCTATAGCATATTGCAATCAGAAAAAAATAGATGCTGCATTAAAGATATTTCAGAAGAATTATAACGATTTTCAAAAAATGTGCGTAGAATGGTCCAGTCTGAGCAACAAAATAAATGATCTGTTAAAGGTAATAATTCTACTATTCAAAATATACAATGCTTTTCAAGCAGCGTTGAGATGATGAACTTAAAAGAAACATTTTTATATTTTATTTCTAGCAGATTATGATGTTTTTATAATATTCTTCTGGTTTTTTAAACTCGAATGTAAACTAAATAATCCCTTATATTATGAAAAATAAATATTCACTAATTTGTTGTAAAATTAAATGGTTAGCTTGTACATATTTTACTTATATCTATAATGAAAAAAGAATATTGTAATAATTATATATTAACTTTAGATATTTACTTTTTTTGGATGAAACAATAAATAATATATAAACAGTGTAACATTTTAGAGGTTAATGGTTAAAACGAAAGTGGAAATTATAACGGAAATTCCAAATCCTCATCTTATTATAAAATTATTTTTATTGACAATAAGTTAGTTGTATGGATTTTTCGAATTGCAATAAATAACATGTCAGTTATTTGGGTGGGTTAAGTTAAACTGGTTTAGTGAAGATGAATGAATATGTTGGACATTTCAATTAACTGTAAATTGCCTGTTCAAATAAATGCTCTATTACTGTGCATATGGGTAATTTTTGTCACTTAGAATGAGCACATTTTGAAAAAAAATTGCAATGTTCCAGGAATTTTTGTTCGGTCTACAGAACATCGTAAAGTTAAAATATACGTTGTTGGATTGTTGGGGGTGTGAAACACCCCACTTTAGAAAAACACATGTAAAAAGCCGGAAGTATGTTCAATTTTTACGAAATTTGTTTTATTGGATAGTACGAAGAATGCTGTATATGATGGTATCAAAGGGATGGATATGATGGCATATGGGATTTCCATATGTTTATGTTAAAACTGTAGAAAGGGCTTAGAAAAACGTAGTCGTTTTGAAACCAAAAAAATGACTAGAGACCTGAGATTGGTCTTAAAATGTGCAGAATAACGTGCTGCACTCAAGTCTGTTATTTGATTCACGAATTTTGCAAAACTGAGTCCACAAAAAGAAAAAAACTGAAAAATGACGATTTTTTAACGTTAATTTTGTTGGATTTTTTGCCAATAAAAGGCTTTAAAATTATCGAATATACTTTGATACCATCATATACAGCATTTTTTGTACTATCGAATAAACCAAATTTCTTAAAAATTGAACACACTTCCGGCTTTTTACACGTGTTTTTCTAAAGTGGGGTGTTTCACACCCCAACAATCCAACAATGTACCTAACGCCAACAGTCCATCAAAGGGTTAATAAACAGATATTTTTATCCAATGAAATTTGGACGTTTCCATATTTTTTAAATTATAAACAAGCATTTTTTAAAATCATCTGTTTGGATTTATAAATTTGTAATTACATTTCAGTAGTGCAGTGTTTGTGATGTTGAAGTTTTCTTTCGTCTTCCGTTGAAATGGAAATTCAGACTCTGTTCACAGTTTGAATATTCATAAGTAAATGTTGTAAAATGTTGAATTCAAAATTCAATTTTATTTCTATCTTGAAAATGTCATTTGAAAAATATGTATACATAATCTACTAATTCAATGATGGCTAAATTTAGTCTGTTGCTTTCAGTTTACGGTAACAGTACTGCTGAACTGAAATATTTTTTAAAAATATTACTTATATATATCTGTATATATCTATATGTATATCAGCAACTCGGAGATGTGACTAACGGAGCTAGGACGATCAAAGCAAATTCGGCTGAAACTGTGCGCTGTTTAGAAAATGCATACAAAGGTATGTGGAAAGGTGTTTTATCGAATCATTTAAATATTTATCTACGATTGTAGAGTTGCACCCAAATGTGGAAAGCAAAACATCAACGGAAAGCAAACAACAATGAAAATATTTGAAAAGTGTAACTTTTCAAAAAAAAAATATCAATAACTTTTTATTATATGAATAAACGACAATATATATTGAAAATGTTTAGTATGAAAACACAAGTGATTTGAAAACATTCAATATTTTTTGCATACTTTCTTCCGTATTTAATGGGTATGTTAAATGGCACAAAATTATTTTTCCAAAAAACAAAATGGCGGCCAATTTTGATCGTTAACCTTGCGCTAAAGAATTCTGTAGCCACCTGCCAACGTCGACTTGAGCCGTTTCGTATTGTTTTATGAATGGATGTTCAAGAAGTTGGGCATATTTTGGCCTGAATTTGTAATTTTTTGTCAAACAAGCGGCAATGAAATCACAGAACGGAACGGAAAATCCATCGGCCGGCTTCAACAACGGTGGCTCGTCTTGGATAATTCTAGTCAGCAGTTCAAAATCGGCGGAACAATTCCGATAAGGAAATGAGCCGGTCGCCAGTTCGACCAACGACACGCCCAAACTCCATACGTCGGCCCGGATATCGTAGTTGGCATTCAATGGGTCCGGAGGGTCTATCCTTTCCGGAGCCATGTACGCTACGCAGCCTGCGGTTCGGGTTTTTGCTTTCGAGTCGACCAGTCGCCCAGATATACCGAAATCGCACAGCTTTATCGTACCGGTCCAATCGAGCAGCATATTCGACGGTTTGACATCCCTGTGAATGATACCCTGCTTTTCTTTCAAATAATGCAGTGCTTTGACAATTGAAACGGCCATTTTACCCAACATTTGTTCAGGTATGCCAGAGCCCAGTTGTTTGATCAACTTCTCCAAACAAGTGGCCATCAGTTCCATGCAAATCCAAACTTCGCTGTCCGTAATGAAACAACCGTAACATTGGACAATGTATGGACAGTCATGACTACGCAATACAACGTCCAGATCCATTAAGATGCGCTTGTTCTCTTCTTTGTTGCCGGAACGACACATCTGCTTCACGGCCATCAGGTGACCAGTTCGTCGAAATCGCATCTTCACTACATGACCACAAGTACCGTGACCAAGCTCGCCGAGCAGTTCCAAATCAGTCGGCTGCATCTTGTACATTTCACCTGAGCTACAGAAACGAAGCACTCCCGTCTGACGGGTAATTTCAGCCAGACGACGTTCATTTTCCGCGCTATCCGACTGCCTATTCGGGCTGGGGCCAGTAACCGGAACCATCAAACCCATACCAGTGTCATTCCAATCATGCGACCGTCTTGGCCTGGTCACAATACCGTCGTTATTTTCATTTGACAATTTGAAATTCACCGGCGTTGGCTGCTTCTTGCGGTCAAGTGCTAACGGCATTGGTCGTCTTGGCAGTGGACTGGTCATGCAGAGGCTTTTGGTCGCGGCGCCATTCACTGAACATTTCTTCTTGTCCGCCGCATCTTGGCGCATTCGTCGGAACTTTCGCT
Organism: Trichinella spiralis; assembly: GCF_000181795.1. Taxonomy (NCBI): domain Eukaryota; kingdom Metazoa; phylum Nematoda; class Enoplea; order Trichinellida; family Trichinellidae; genus Trichinella; species Trichinella spiralis. The sequence continues at coordinate 448,620 of NW_003527549.1, forward strand.
CCAACTCCAACAAACGTTGGTGAAATGGAATCGATGAAGACATCCAGCACCGGCTCCTGGCTACCCAGTGGATAGATAAAAAAAAACGAACACCTGTTTATTCATTCACATTTTTCATGAATATTACAAACATTTAAACGAAATGTTTGCAAATTACTAACAATACTTGTCAAAACAATCGATTGCAAAGCAACACACACACACATTTATATACTGCTTGTGCTGAACACTTCCAAATGAAATAATTTGTCAATAAATACACAGCAAGTGATGACAAGTTATATGAAACGTGCGATGACTATTGTTTCATGCTAGCGTTGTAAATCAAAGCTGCTGAACAAACTTTTCACATACACTTACTTTTGCAAATTATTTCAAAAATTTCAAGTCAGCAATTTAAAAATTTTGACAACTTTTAAAAAAATATATAAGCATATTCCATCTTAACAGTAATTCGAAAGATGCTCAAAATTTCGGATAAATCAATGAATAAATTTTATTCAATATAAAAAAAATCAATAAAATAAACAGGCTATAATAAAGCCTCTTTATACTATTCGCAAATGCAAAACTTTAGCAGAGAAATAAAAAAAAAGCCAAATTAAATTCTAATTGCAGCGGCAATAAAATAAATTTTAATACAGGTAACAAACATTATCGTGACTATTGCCATTTACAACTATTCGATTAAAAACCATATTTCAAAACATTTTCAGCAGTGGGTATTTATAGTATGTATTCAATGATATTTGTATTAATTGAAAACATAGTTTTCATTAAAAAATAACAAAGATTATAAGAAACATAAATTAAAAAAATAATTAAAATCATTAAAACTTGATGCATCTGAACATTTTGAGATAAATTTTATTTCATATTAATATTTCAATGTTTGCATTAAACTGATATAACAATTACATTAACAATACGCGTATTTTCAAAAGAATTTCACAAATAAAACTAACAGCGTAACATGCAACCACATGGCACCAATATTTAACGTCATATATAAAAAATGTTTCAAAATTGCCAATAACAGAAAAAGCAATATTTAGTTAAAAGTAACATTTAACAGCTGATATGAGAACAAACTTCACTATCAATTAATAATATTCACCTTTGCGTAAGCTGAATTTTTAATCTGCATTTACAGTACAAAATAACATTACCTTTAAGCCAATCTTAGAAAATGGATCACGTTTTAGTGGAGAAAAAACATTTGTCGTAAATGTCTCAATACAGATAATTATCTACAGTATTAAAACAATTAGGTTTGCTTATTTATTTTTTACAACAGCAACAACAACAACAATAGGCACAGAAGAGAAAAATAATATTACTGAAAATTGGAATTATTAATAACAGCGTGACAGTTGAGCATATCTTACTGATTTACTGAAGAAGTAAAAACGTATACTGTAATAAATACAGTAAGCAAGCTGAACTGAAAGCTGGAGTTTTTCTTTACTTCAGATGCAAATTGGGAACACAGTTTTGCGTTTCGGTTCTTGAATTTATCGAGTTTTTGTAATAAATCATTTTTTAAAATTTAGTTTACGATAATAATGCTGTAATTTCCACAAAATTTTCGTCGTTGCTTAGTGTTTTTTCTTACATAACTCCACTAAAAGCTGATAGTTTCATTGTTGTGAATTATATTTCCTCTCTAAATCACTACGTTTATATTATTGTTCCATTATTAACGAAATTATTGTCTGCTGTTAAAATGCTTTCTTCACTTTAAAATTTTTGAACTATTTGTTAAGCGTTCTATTTACATTTTTTGCAAAAGTTTATGCAGAAAGTTTATATTAAAATACTTATCTAGTAAGCATCCTTTGAATTATTTTATTTCAGATTTTCATTTGATTGTTACCTTTACCAGCCATTCGATATACGAAATTTTGTATTAAATGCCAGTGAAATTTTTCAAACACGAAAAAAGAAGTTAATTTTTGTTTTATGCTGATTAGTTTAATTTATTCCAGCAACAATGTCTTCATCTGCCGATGCTGTTAACATGCAGATTGTGGCCGATTTGGAAATTGAAATGATGGCTGACCTATACAGGCGGTATTTTCATTATAATATAATTTTTGCTTGTTTTATTAATTAGGGTTTGTTTGATTTGATGTATTTTAGAATGAGTAGTGCTTGCCAGAAAAAATGCATCCCTACGACTTATAGAGATCCCGATCTCAGTAAAGGTGAGGCAATTTGTGTTGATCGTTGCGTGGCTAAATATCTCGAAGTTCATGACAAGCTGGGAAAAAAGTTAACTCAACTCACAGCACCGGACGAAAAAGTTTTGCAAAAATTGCAGCAGCATTGATTGCAAAGCACTTCGTTGTTCATTTGTTTTATTGGTTATGTACTTGTTCTGAATAAATTTATGAACTGGATAATTTGTTTGTATACGGTAACGCAGATGATTCGATTTTGCTAGTATGTACCAAATTTGCAACTTTATTTATAGAGAAAACTTCATTTTTAGTAGTCTTACTGTAACTACATGAACGACGTTTTATTTTAAACAAAATGCGGTTGCGCGGACAAGCAAAATTTGTATATTTTTTTCAAAATATAAACCTTTTTTTATATACTTGACAGAAGTGGGTACAAAGTGGCATTATTTACTGAAATATTTTAGTGTTACCGTAAAGTGTTCTTTTAATTCTATCGAGTTTGTCGTTTTTATCTTACTCAATATTTTTGCACTTTGATTGAATTGTTGTTTGATTTTTAATTTTGAAATACTACTGACGAATTTGACAATCACAAAGGATAAGGAAAACAAATTGACATTTAACAACTTTTTCGTTTTTTATTCAATTGTACCGTTAAGCAGCAGCGGTAAGCGAGCGCATTTGTTATTAACGCCATTTTTCATTTGTTTGTTTAATATTATATCATATGTAATGTATAGCTTTTTATGTGGAGAGTGATTTTTGATTGAAAAGAATTTTGCAATGAAATATTATATAGTAATGTTGAATTTGAGAAATTTAGGAAATAAAAGCAAGAAAATGAAATGTTGGAAATAAAGTAAATAATACTTATTTGTTTATTGTTTTAAAATAGTTTTGCGGGTGACTTATTTTATAAAATGGAGAACATTTTCATATTAAAATGAGAAAAATTGAAAAGCATCTTTGCAGTTGCTTGAAGTGTTAAGCGTGACAGTGAAAGATGCAGATTGGATTTAAAATTATTGAATAATATTTATGAACGATTTTGTCAAGTTATTTTTCTGAAATGTGAAATTTGAATTTTCATTTGTCACTTTGTAGCGTAGACAGTGTAGATATTTTCCAAATCAGTTTGATTGATTGGAAAGAATCGCAAGAAAAACTTTTGTTAGCGAAAGCAGGTATATTTTTCACGCAACAATGTCTGAAGAGGAAGAAGAGATGGATGTTCCGATGGTGATTAAAAAGCCATATTTGGATTTGAATTGGAATGTGAAGAATAATTTGTTCAAAGTGCTGAAAACCGTGAATGTTGTGACGAAAACTGGCCACTTCGTTCGCCTCTGTCGTGAGTTTTACTTACGAGACACCATTGCTTGTAATAGTGCCCTGTGTTCCACGTGTACTATTGCATGCACATCCATTTTGCCAGCCGATTGTGACACTTATGTCATGCCTGATTTGGATACGGTGATGAATTATTTTGAAATTTTCGAAATGTACAAATTTCGCGGCTTCATCTACCTGCAGTCAATATGCCAACAGTACGGCCAGTTAATGGGAAGTCGGGCGTGGCGTCGGTTTAAGCAACTTATCGGAAAAGTAGATCGCCAATGTACACAATTTTTGAACATATTCTACAAGCGCACTCATGTGCCGAAAAGTGCTGACGAATCTTTGCTGCAGTGGCATCGCCGGCTCGTCGACGAAGCGGCGAAGTTTTACACTGAACATTTACCTGGCATTCGGCTGATCATTCTGTCTGATTGGTATAAAAATGATTCCCAAGCCCGTTGGGATACACTTTCATTGCTTGATTACGTCAAACTGTACCACAAGGACAAGCCCAGTTTGATCATTCAAATTGAAGAGATTGGAAAAAGTTTGAAACCAGCTCATCTGCATGGCAACGTTCTGCAACACCGTTGCAGCGTCACCTATGAACCGTACTGGTCTGATATTGAAAGATCAGGTTCAAAAGGTGATCGTTTTATACAGGGTAAATGTTCGTTTCTTTGTATATTATACGGGTTTTTATTGTCATATTTCTTTTCAGGCAAACTGATGGTTAGCAAACGTTGTCCGAATAATGTCGCTTATGTGTGTTGTAGTTTCGACTCAGATTGGACAGAAGGTACGGAAGTAGAAGAACCTATGGTCACCGTCAGCGATCAGAGCGACGTGCTCATCGAAGGTATGCGTAATCGCAATCGGGCTGTGCATGGTGATTTGGTTATTGTGAAAATTTTGGAAAATTCCAAAATCGCCTCAGACGTCAGTGATGACGTCACGTGTAGTCGGTCATCCGGCATCGTGGTGTCGGTGGTTCAGCGCCACTGGCGACCATATGTTTGCACGGTGATGACCGGCTCCGGTTGCCTGGCCGTACCTTACGACAGGCGGATTCCGAAAATTCAGCTCGTCCAAGATAGTTTGCTCTCCTCGACTGGCCAACGAGTTTTGGTTAGCATTGTCGATTGGCCGATCGATTCGGCCCATCCGATTGGACGAATTTTGAAAGTGATCGGTCCGGTCGGCGAGCTCGAAACCGAAATGAGGTGCATCTTGTACGAGCACCAGCTTCCGGTTGAATCGCCCGCCAATGTTCAGCTAACACAGACAGATACTCTTCACTTGAACGGACGTCTGGATCTGAGGCACTCACATCTGGTGTTCAGCATCGATCCTTCCGGCTGTACGGATGTGGATGACGCACTCAGCGTTCGCGTGCTTGATGAACAAGCTGGAAATCTCGAACTGGGAGTCCACATAGCCGATGTGAGCTATTTTGTGAGTGCCAATTCGGCGATCGATTTGGAAGCGGCCGAACGCGGTACATCGGTTTACTTGGCGGACCGTCGAATCGACATGCTGCCAGCATGCTTGGCTTCAGACCAATGCTCTTTGCTTAGTGGTATCGACCGCTATGCGGTTAGCTTATTCTGGGAACTGGAACCGGTCACTCTGAACGTGGTTGATTTCCATTACAGCCGGTCGGTGATTCGTTCTCGTTACAAGCTCGAATACGGCGTTGCTCAGCAACTGTTTGACGGTACATTGTCCGACGTTCAACTGATTCGTGCTAGTATTGCAGAATTGGCAAATTTGGATGACGGTCAATTGACCATTGCCGTGGAAGGTGCGAATTTCACATTTATGTTTATTTGTTTTTTTTGCAATATTTGTATGTATGTAATGTGCAGATCTAAAGCGGTCGTTGGCGCATTTGGTCACAATTAGTGCTCATTTGTACAACAGTCGTTGCGGCCTGGCTTTGGAAAGTTCAGAAGTGTCGATCAAAGTAGAGAACGCAGTCAGTGTGACGGACGTGACAAGCAAGACTTCTCTGCTAATGGAAGATGTAATTGCCGAATGTATGATCTGGGCGAACCATTGGGTTGCCAGGGAAAATTACAAACGTCTGCCGTTGAAAGCTCTGCTGCGCCGGCATCCGCCGCCACTTGAGCAGAAATTGCAGAAATTGACCACACTGGCGAAAACGGCTGGTCTGCTTGTTGACAGCAGTTCCAACGTGGCTTTGGCGAAGTCGTTGGAAAATTGCCAACACACTACCGGCAACGCGAAAAGAACGCTTAAGCAGTTGGCCGTTTTTAGCATGGAACGAGCGGAATACTTTTGCACCGGCTCGTCTGATTTCCCCTTTTGCAGTCATTACGGCCTTAACCTCGATTATTACACTCACTTTACTTCACCAATAAGACGGTAATGCAAATAAATTTTACAAGTGAACAATGTTGAACATTGTGCATTTACTTTTCTTTTTTTATTACTTTTTTATATTGATTGGAATATTTTCTGATGCTCTAGTTATGCTGACATTGTAGTACATCGTCAACTGCTTGGCGATGAATCTGCAACAGCTGTGGCCTGTGTAAGCAAGCTGGCAGATATTTGTTTGACCGTCAACTCGAAGAACAGGGCGGCCCAGAATGCTCAGCGTGATTCTCAGCGCTACTTTGTGGCCCTGCATCTGACGCAGCAGTTGAAAAATCGTGGCAAGCTTCTTCTGGAGGCGGTGGTGGTTGGATTCTCAGGTGACGGTCTGAAAGTGATCGACGTGTTGTACGGCATTGTTGGCTTCTGTTTCCTAAGAAACAACGAAGGCAGGGTCTGCTTCGTCGGTGAGAACGGCCAAGTGGAATGGTTACCGGGAAGTGTGGACCGTGGAGAAGGGGCGTTGGCCGTCGACTGCGAAAAGGGCAAACACTGGTACAGACTGTTCGACACGGTGCTTGTCGACATCACTGTTCAACAGTCCGAGTGTCACATGCCAGACTTTCGATTCACGTTGGCCGGCTTGGCCAAACCAAAGGATGAAGATGAAGAAATTGTGGTGGAAAAAAACCTCGGCCAATTCTGTCGCACTCAGCTGCCTGAACAACTGATAGAAAGCATGACTGAAATATCATTTGTTGATCAAGCTGATAGGGTTGATTGCAGTTCAGATTTAGAACAAAGAAAAGAAAAGAAAATTCCTAATACCAATATTCCTGCTGCTGCTGCTGCTGCTGCTAATATTACTACTACTACTAAAACTACGAGTAGTTATCGACTTCGGAGAGAAATTCAATCTCAATTACTCCGACGAAAATAAAAGCTATCTGGTTAATTGAGTGGACTTCAGTTGGTACTGCAATGGACAAAATTGTTAAATTATGTCAATGTTGATTTTATTTCTTGAATAATAAATAATATTTCAAAAAACCAAAAAACGAAAACAGAGTCTGTGCTGATTTTCTGATTAAAAATATTCATTTCTCATTTAGACAAAATTCATTGAAAAATGAGGCGTCATGTCAAGCAAGTAGAAATAAGTGGTTTGGAAGCTGTTTATAATTTTCTTTATTTTTTGAAATGCCAATTAATCCTAATCCGGGCACCTGTCTCCATATGTAGACACATAACACTTTCTCTTTTTTTGATGATCATACTGAAATAATCCACATGTTTGTAGTAGCTAAAATGCTCTGAGGTTACCACATTGATTATTTTTGAATGTGGTCCATGTTCGTGTGCTTTATGGAATCTGGGATAAAGTTTCTTTGAATTTTATAGAGTAGATTAGTCAAAAAGGGTGTCAACCCCAAAGATAAATACGGTATGTTTCATGAGTGTCTGTCAGTGCTCTTAGACCTTCTTGACGTTTGTTTAAGAGTCACTGTTATTAGCTGAATATGTGACAAAAACAGTCAGTTGTTTAGGCTGCTTTAAAAAGTGGATGAGCGACATCAATTATGCAGCTATTCATTGCTATAAATAATCAGTTCTGATTGCCTCTATTGCATTTTACCATACGTATTGACCATCTGACCATTTGACCATTTGAAAAGTATCGTGTGAAGATCAACTGGATATGTGACAAGGAGAATGGTTATACTCTGAAATGTTTGTTATATACTGGCAGAAGTGGTCTAGCAAGCACCAATGTTGGGCAATTGGCACAGCCATTTGTGAATTCTAACAAAAACGTTTATATGGACTGTTATTTTACATCATATTCCACTGTGCAACATCTTCTTGAGCATGGCCTTACAGCTGCTATTGGTACAGTATTTGCACATGCTTGCCGTGATGTTCTAGCATGTTCGCGTAAAGCAGCACGACGTGATCTTTTACTCTACATTAGCTGTTTATGAGAACAACAAAAAAGTAACGATGATCAATTACGTGCCAAGGAAAAACAGCAATAATGTTCTTCTGTTGACTTCATGCCACGCAAAGTTGAAAGTAGACAACCAGAGAGATGATAAAAGATCAAATATCATCAATGATTACACTTTTTACAAAGGAGGCGTGGATAGCATGGATACAAGAATAGAAGACTTTTGCTGTAAAAAAAAGACCAACAGATATATCTTGCTGATGTTGTACTTCATCGTTGAGGTGTGTATCAACAACGGATTCTTACTGATGAAGACACAAAGGGGTAGACCCGATTTCCCCTCTGACTCCGCCCACGTTTTTTCAGTAAAATTTCATTGGTTGCTGCTCTGACGCGTGCCTCTAAATTTCATTTGTTGCCACTCCTTTGCATTTTATTTGTCAAATATTATTTCATTCTATTTGTCAAATTTTATTTCATTCTATTTGTCAAATTTTATTTCTAACCTTTAGACTGTTTTATAATAATTCTGTTTTTCTCAGATTGAGGAAAGTAAGAGAATGAAATTACGATGAAAAAATTAAAAAAAAGCAAAACAAAACAAAACAATACAATACAGATGCAATGCAGCGCAGGACAAATATAATACAATAAACCACCTGAATGGTCGCATTAACCTTTATCTTACCGAATTTTTATGCTTTCAGTTTATATTGTATTCAAGGTTTTTCTTCTAATTTAATAATGAATAGAACTGAATTTCCCAAAGGGAACTTCGCCTGCTTTTTCACATTTATATGAATGGTTGTCGCTCTAAGAAGTTCCATTTGTTAAATATTCGTTTTCTATCAATGGTAAGTTTTCTAATTCAAAATTTCATTGTTTTTAATTTATGTATTCATGGCAGCATAGCTGATAATTTTTCTTCATTTTATGATATCCCATATTTAATTTTTATAGAAAAAACTGAATTTTTTGATTGATATAAAAAAAAGGAGGTGCTGTTCATATAGACGCAGCGCAACATTAAATGGTGCGAAACAAATAAGTTGATAAAAAGCAAACTTTTGAAAAAAACAGTTATTCTGGTCGGTTCCGTTTATTGCTTTCATTCTGTTGGCATCATCAAAGTGCTTTACTTTTATCACGCCGAATGCATAAATACTGTTCAGAAGAATCCCAACCCTAACAGTTGCTTTGCTTGTCAGATAAATTACATTTTAGCTAGCAATTATGTGAGATTTATGCATTAGATACTTTTCCGTTTGTCAGAAAATATTCTGATGATTAGCTAAAGGCGATTGTAATACAATGGAAAATCAACAAGTGATGAATTGTCCACAGCTGCAGTTGTCAGCTTAAACTAGGCATGGCAACTGCTAATTTGTTAGCATTTAAATACTTTTATAATTTCAGGCTGACTGTTCTCTGAAAATCTTTCTTGTTAGCAATCAAAGAATTTTACTTTTAACTTCAGAAAGTTTTTACCTCTTTCGTCAGTGTTATTGTTTTCCTTTGTATATTTTATTAAAATAAAAAATCTGCAGTATTATTTACAAATCAAAAAACAAATTTATTTATATATTTGGTGTAAATTGTAAACTTTCTGTTTTTACATCTAGTTTTACCGACTAGTGCGTTGGTGAACACTTGAATTGCCATCTATTTTCATTTCCATTTGCAACCTTTCAATGTATATTTCAATGATAACGAAATATTTAAACATTCCGCATCAAAAGCAGCGCCTATGATGTAGCTGATCTGTTTGATGTTGCATTTCAAATTACATTTGAAGTTCGTTAAGTGAGCATGGATTTTCGAAAGAATTTCCATGCATTTATTCATTATTTTATCGTTTAATTAACTAAAGGGATTTTTTTTGGACAAAATCTTAGGCACTTAATCAAGTTCGACTGCATTTTATATAAAATGTATGAACTTCAAATAGGATTTTTCATAGAAACCACAAACCTCATCGAGATGTATAAAAATACATATATGGATGTTTTGTAACAAAAAAAACTTTGCAAATATTAAAGTAAAATTCTTGGATTGCAAATAAGAAAGATTTAAATAAAACACTCCCAGTAAAATCAAGAAATTAATCAGATGCTAACAATTTAGTAGTTGTCACTCCATGGTTTAGCTGGAAAGCTGCAACTGTGAACAATTTGTCAATTGTGCATTTTCCCGTTGTATTAAAATCGCCTTTACCAACATATGTGATATGACGAGAAAAGCGAAGAATGTTTGACAAAGGCATATGCGTGAAATCATGCGTAAAATTAAGTGAAATTGCGAGCTAACGCGTAACGTTAGCATTAGTGCCATTTGTAACCCGGAAATTGGAAGTGTTGCTACAACATTCCAGATTTTTCTAACAGATTATTCAGTATTCTGATATTACACCCGGAAGTTTACATCAAATCTAGATAAATTTCAACATGCAACAAATTTATTTACAAACAGTCAGAGCACATTTATGTATATATAATCAGTAACGAACCGCGTTCTCTCATCTTACCCTTTATCTGCTCTTCGTGCATAACGTTCCTTTGATTTGTCTCATTTCATGGCTGAAAATTTGCATTTGGTTTTGAATGAAAGAGGTAATTACAATTTAATACATGAAGGAAGAGTTTACAATTTGAAGCATACGAACATGCAAGATAAACTGTGGGTTTGCCGTCGGGTAATTAATATTTTATCTAATATCTCATTTCTGTTCATTCATTTCAAGTTCATCATGTAGGTTAAAAAAGGATGCCGGGGTTCAATCCACACGAACTTGGATGTGGACGCAGTCTTGGATTGTAATCCTCATGCAGATGATTGCATCCGTGACAATGACATCCTTTATAAAATGGAGAAGAAAAATGCTCTCAAGCGACGGGCAGCGGAGGAAATGAAGACTGTCCCGCAGATTTACCACGAAGAAGCAAGCAGTGCATCTGCCGACTTGGAAACTGCTGGTCAGTTTCCAACGTATAAAAGTGTTAAAACGGCAATGTACAGAAAACGGGCACAAAAATTTCCAAGATTTCCGCCAACTCGCCAGTAGCTGGAGATTCCACTCCACTGGCGAATGTCGAAGTCTGATCGCCGCTTTTTATTCTATAATAATGTACATAATTCCATTTTAATATTCTGTACAGAAGAAAATTTATCAATTTTATCTGAGCATTCTGTCCGATCCATGGATGGAACTTTCAAAATAGTTCCAGAATGGTACCAGCAGATGTTCACCATACATGTTTTTATTGCGGGTAAATTAGTGCCACTTGTTTATTTTTTTAACTGTCCACAAAGCTCTCCACGTATCGTGAAATTTTCGATAATTTAATTTTAAAGGCGGCAACGTTAAGGGTGGTCCTACAGCCGCAAACAGTAATTTGCGATTTTGAGACCGCCCTGATCTCTGCACTGCAGGGGACATTTCCGGGGGTCCACATACAAGGTTGTTACTTCCATTTCTGTAAACCAGTTCTGCGGAAGGTGACGGATCTTGGGATGCGAACCAGCTACATCCATGAAGCAGCAATGAAGAAGAAAGTCAAAATGTTGCTGACAACGGCTTTTTTGCCGCCTCATGATGTACCTGCTGCCGTGGAACTGCTTGGCAGTGATGCTGCGGGTTCAATAGCAGCCTTGTTCAATTACTTCCGAGTGGAATGGATGCCCCCTGACAGACTGCTGATGTGCAATGTATATAATGTGAATATTCGTACGAACAATGATTTGGAAGGCTGGGACTTCAAAATGAACCGACTTGCGGGGAAGCGACATCCCGGCTTTTATGAACTGCTCCAGTTGCTGATCGATGAGCAGGGATCAACGGAAACGTTGATTCAACACGTGATATCAGGTCGCGTTACCTCCAATGATTTACAGATAAAATATAAGAAATACGAAGAACTGCAGCAACGCATAACAGCGTTGACTGCAGAATACGATGACGGTACGCGTACATTGGAGCCGTTTCTAAAAGTTGTGGCGTACCGAGTACCCGAGGAGAATTATTGAGTGCCAGCCTTTCCTGTACAACTGCACTGTTTATTTTTATTTACTCTTGTATAGTTTTTTATTGCTTTTCTATTGTATGTGTTGTTTTGTTTTATTATATTGTTCGTTCGTTTGTATTGTATTATATTATGTTACATTATTGTTTTGTATTATACTGTTATACTATGTACTGCTGAATAAAGCGGTAAAAGTACGATAGATCAGGAGATTCCGTGCTATGTAAAAATAGTCTGATTAATGTCTTCTTAAATAAATAAAACCATGACCTACGCATTTAACTCTTATGCAAAATTCAGAACATTGCAATGAGTATGGAAACAAAAATACCGCCTTTCTCTTCCATAGGTGATATTTACATTAATACAATATAAAAACCGCCATAAAATTTGACAAATAGAATAAAATAATATTTGACAAATAAAATGCAAAGGAGTAACAACAAATGAAACTTAGAGGCACGCGTCAGAGCAACAACCAATAAAATTTTACTGCGAAAACGTGGGCGGAGTCCGCGGGGAAATCGGTAGTTGTATCAGTTCACTCTTATTGCAATTCCAGTGACATTTTTCAGCCTTTATTGATTCCCTCTATAGTATATGCTTATTAATAAGTTGATTTTGGCATTAGACTGCTCTTAGACGCTGGTTGCATATAGTATATTTATTATTTAAGAAAGAAGACAACGCATAACTCAGAAAGTTTGCAAAAGCATGTCTGAAAAATTGCATTTCATGTCTAACAAAAACATGTTAAAATAATGCATCTATTTTAATTCCTGATCAATACACTGCAAACATAATTACCTTCTTGAAGGCTTACAGTATTCGGAACAAAGAAATGTTTGACAGTGATCACACATTTCATTGAATATGCTCTTTCATCGCATAACAGATACGAACCACATAATGTACATACACACATCATACCACAACAATCCCTCTTCTTTCTACTTGATGTTATCTCATTATTGGTCTTCTCCAGGACATTTTCTTATCCCAATACCCCAGAATGCAGCGCTGGATATTTTTCTGCATGCCAGAAAAATTTCTTGAAGCTCTGCATTCAATGTTAGAGCGTACAAGCTGCATTCCAAGATCTTTCAAAAGCAGATGACTTCGGTAGCTTTTGTTACCATAAAGGATAGAAAACTTTGTCATGAAAATCACAAAAGCGTTTACTGCTGCCACGTCTAGCATGTTCATAAGCGGTAGTAGAGGCCATCGCTTCGTGTTTCTGCAGCACGCACCATTTTGTCCATGGCGTCCACACCTCCATAGTCTAGTTCTGCAGTTCGTTGCGTTGTCGTTCGTTGTTGCCTTATTCGCATTAGAGCTCTGTTCGCTGCTGTCGAAGGAGTGCGATTCTCTAGCCCGTACTGTATCGAATAAACGAGCGCGTATTTGTCTGAGTTTGCTTGAAATTGCTTGTGTTTAACCAATTTTTATCACCCTCTTGACTAACTGTAACAACGGTTGGCCAAGAAAAACAGAATATACAGTTCACTACTTTTCCCGCCTGTCAAACAACTTTGGCAGGCAGTCGAACCTGAGCATCAAAGGCGTTGTAGTAGACTTGCAGGATAATCGTACTACACTTTATTATAGACAATTAGGTTCTACAACTAACTGTTTTCTTTCGCGGCTAGATCTGAATTTCACAAAATCTCGCTTTTCGTATATGATAATCTCGAGTATACTTTATTAAATATACAATCAAACACAGGCAAAGTACGAACGAAAGGAATCACAGCAACTATTCTCTACCACGAACTGAAACGCAACTGAACTTGTTATCTGTTGTTTTCTTTTGCCACAAAAAGAAACAACAACAGTTGTTGTGATAAATCAATCAAAATATCGGCAGAGTAAACAAGCCGTTGCAGCTAGAATTTAGGTCAGATAAGATTCGAATGTCTAAAATTATCATTTGAAGCGTAGGATTCTACATGCGTACAGAACCACTGGTTCCTTACAGTAGCGGGCGAGCGAGCGAGTTTGGTTGTCTGTTCTGGAATTTTACTGCGGTGGATCGACAACGGTCCTTGTGCGGATTTGTTAATAAACATTGCGCACTTTACCTGTCTTGTGAATGCGACAATGTTACTGGGATAGCGCAAACCTTTAAGAACGCACCTCGGAAGCTATTCACGGTCATGTCTATGACCAGCTCCAGGTAGATTGCCAGTACCACCATGCACGTAAAAACGCAAACGTACGTTTTCGAAAACTCGTGGTGTGTTCCTCTACTCCTGGTCAGGATCAGGCCGACAAAGTCGACACCAACGTAACGGAACGGCCCAGTCGGTGTCACTCGTTCAGCCGGCAGCTCACTCTTCCTCTAGTCGAATGGTCGGCCAGTCGATCTCCGACATGTCCCGCACTGCCTGACGACGTTCTAGCCGTGCGTTGATGAAGCGCCTGCAGAGCGCAGTTACGCGAAGCAACTTCACGTAGCTGTAGTACCGAGTGCGATCGATGATCTTCCTCACATTCCACTTCAACCCAGCCACCATCACCAGGGATGACTTTCGCACACCTTCTCCACTTCCGTACGATCCTGTCCTCCTTTGACCTTCAAGTCCGACCACGTTGCTTCTGCCGACAGAAGCCACCTTGGCCCAAACCACCAGAGGGTTTCAGACGAGAGTCAATGAGGCTAACCCCCTGCTGAGCAGGTTAGCTGGGTTCTTATCCGTCGGGCAATGTCTCCAACTATCCGGAGAGGACAGTTGTTGGATCTCTCGCACTCTGTTGGCCACGAAGGGCTTTCACCGTCCGGGGTCGCTCTTGATCCAACACAGAGTGATGGTGCTGTCGCTCCAGTGGACGCACCGTTCGACGTTCATTGCCAGCTCTCGATGGACGTATGCCAGCAACCGTGCGTACAGGAGAGCTGCCATGAGTTCCAAACGCGGCAAGCTCAAGCATTTGATCAGGGCGACTCGTGACTTCGCCACCACCAGGCGAACCTCGACTCTTCCATCGCTGTGCGTCAGCCGGAGATACACTACTTTACCGTACGCCTTCCCAGAAGCGTCTGCGAATCCATGCAATTCCATCCTGGTGATGTCCTCGAATGAGACTTGGACGAGAGCTCGCTCAACAACTATCATGGAGAGGCCCGGTAACACCACCTTCCAAGTCTGCCCCTGCGCACTCGCTTCCGGTGGCAGCGGGTCGTCCCAATCGATCCCGACTTACCACAGCAGCAGGATGATTATCTTCGTGGTCAGAGAGCGAAACCCTGCTGACGCACAGAAAGTCTTGTAGCCTCTCCAGTCACTCAACGGAGTCCATCACCGGACGAAAAGCAGGGGAGGAGCGGGCAATAGTAGGCACCCCGGTACACCGATGGCGTCAGTTCCCGGAGAGGCCTCCAATGTAACGAGCCGCTCCCTCGAGCAGGTTCCTTTACTTCCTCCACCGTGTTATTGGCAGGTTCGTCGCTATTCGGTGCCGGGCCGCTATTGACAGTCGGGCTTCCCTTTCTTTCTGGTTCGCGCTTTCCTGATGGCATAGTAGCAATCAAACAACAGGCAGCAAGTATACTTTTTATTGGCAACCGCAAGCAAGAACCGACGACGATGTGTTACCGCAAGCTTCTCCGACAGCACAGCCACGACTCCGCAGACGTACATCCGTACTACCGTACTCCACCCCCGATCTTCAAGTCCAATTTCATAATTATTCGCGTATATGCCAAAATAAAATTTTCAGCGTACATTAGGAAAACCAAAATAAAAAAATCAACAATGATCAACAGTGAAACAAATATCGCTTTGTAAGTTTCATAAAATACACTCAGCATGATTTAATTTAAGAATGATACTTGTTGAGAACTCCGCTTGAGCCTGAAGATCCATATCTGCTACCGTAACCGATGCGCTGGCGGTCGTGATGACGTAATCAGCAAAGGAGAGAGAGTGAGCGCGAGTGATAACGTAGTCTTGTGTGTCGTGTTGGTATGCGGCAGAGTTCCCGTTTATTCTTAGCGTTGTGTGTTATTATCCGAGCTATCCATTTGTTTTGCAGTTATTATATTCTGTATTCACTTCAATCGT
Source organism: Trichinella spiralis (assembly GCF_000181795.1). Taxonomy (NCBI): domain Eukaryota; kingdom Metazoa; phylum Nematoda; class Enoplea; order Trichinellida; family Trichinellidae; genus Trichinella; species Trichinella spiralis. The sequence continues at coordinate 464,515 of NW_003527549.1, forward strand.
TGGAATAAAGTTCCATATTCAGTATTTTGTTCGCTGTTGCGCAAAGAGCATTAGCTTGCCTGAGCGAGATCAGCCGCCTCCGTTATTTTTGGATCTCCCGTAATATCGAATATTGCGGGACGAACTTGAGAATCGGATTGTAAAGAGAAATTACAACATTTCTTGGTGCCACGAGCCGGGAGGCCGTAATCTGAAAATTTTGGTTTTTATTCCACGAGATGAAGTTGGAGACGACGAAGCGACGTCAGCAGGTCAAACAGAGGCGCCTGCGGGATGCCATCTTTCAAGTGTTGAATCAGCTTGAGACGGATTCAACTTAAATAGCGGTCACGAATGCCTTGAGTGCATTAGATGCACAATATGCTGAAGCTCGCCGAGCTCAAGTGGCATTGGAAGACGCGCTCCCAGATGGAGAAGCGCTGGAGGCCACACTTCGTGAATGGCACGAATTGTCTATTGAGATATTTGAGACACGCAACCACGTTGGTATCTTCTTGAAGGAGAAGGGAAATGGACCAGCGGTGAATCCGAGGCAGACCGCAAACTTGACGCCCGTCGCAGAGCAAGTAAAACCACCGCGTGTGCCCTTGCCAAAGTTCGACGGCGGTATTCTGCAATTCAAATCATTTTGGGATCAGTTCGAGAGTAGTACACATCAGGGAAGGTCTCAGCGACATCACAAAGTTTCTCCACTTGAAATCGTGTCTATCTGGTTCAGCTCTGAAGGCAATAGAAGGTGTTACCATTTGTGCCGAGAACTTCCCGGAAGTAGTGCAGACTCTGAAGACCCGATTTTATCGACTCCCAGACGTGGTGGAGAGTCACGTTCTGAGTGCGATGAATGTGAAGGCGTGTTCAAACGAAGGAGCAGGGGAGTTGACCAGGCTCCACGACGATTTGAACCGGCACTTCCTCGAGCTGAAGGCCTTGGGCAAAGATGTCAGCTGCGGTCTGAGTGGTTTTCACGTCATCTTGCCAACACTGAAGAGGAAACTCCCGTCTGGAACGGTGACTGAATGGAAAACCTTTATCAAGGACAAGAAAGACGACGAGATACATTCGGACGTATTTTAGCTTTCTTGTTTGAACAAGCTAGGATAAAGGATACTGACATCGGAAGCAGAACAAAGGCCCCAACGAAAGGGCATCAACAGGAGCCTCACCTCAATGCCCGGAAGTCTGACCTTCGTTTCACTACCGCAGCTGTTCAGATGGAATCTGACCGCGGATGTGCCGTCTGCAAGGGGGATCATCTGGCGGACCGTTGCCCACGGTTCCGAAGTTATTCGGTTCAGCAGAGACGGCATTGGGCAATGCGGCTGAAGCTTTGCTTTGTTTGCCTGGCTCAAGGACATCGCAGGGAAAGATGCCAGAAGAGGAAGTCCAATCAGTTTTGGAATCCTCTATTGGCGGGAGACGCTGTCCCTGCAGGCAAGGCTCCCACCAAGCAAGCTACATCAGCTGCGTGCAGCCACGGAACCGATTCCACTGAAGCAAAGGCCTCGCTCTCTAGGAATCAGAATGAGAAGGTCGAAGATGGATCTGGGGAAGGAACCTCCCCTGTCGGGATCCATCTCTCCTCAACTGAAGGTTAGACCACAATCAGGTTGCCAGTCGTGCGTACGATGGCGCACGGAGAGAAAGGAAGGACGAAGCTGGTCAACTGTTTGCTGGATAGCGGATCAGAGCGATCGCTTATCCGGAGCGATGTTGCGGACGAGTTGGATTTACAGGGCCCACCGAGAGCTATGACAGTGAAAGGCGTGAATGGTCTTCACGTGAGAATCGCTGATGTTCGTCGTGTGCAATTCCGTCTCACCCCTATTCCACCTAAAGGTTTGGAGCCATTCAAGGAGGGAATTGAATTGACCGCCCTCAGTCTGCCGAGTCTCTGCGATGACCTCGTTGCCACACCGACGCCTTGGTTTTGCAAGGATAAGATTCCATCGCTCCCGTCAAATGAGATAACACCCGGCCGAGTTCAGATTGACAGCATTATTGGACTCGATGTTTATTTCCAAGTGCTTGGTCAAGGCGTGAGAAGAGGCGGTCCTAATGATCCTGTAGCGATTGAGACCATCTTTGGATGGATTGTGTGTGGACCAACAACGCGGCAAGCAGTCGATCGCGAGGAAACCACCCTCCTCGCTCAGACAGAAGATCGTCTGAGTCGACTCTTGAGAGCTTGGAATTCTTCCAGCGACTGAAGACGCGAAGGCTGAGCCAGCGCTGACTCGGTTTGAAGAATCAGTCAGCTTTGATGGACAGAGATATTCAGTCGGCCTGTTGTGGAAGCCAGGCGCCTCGCCACTTCCAAACAAATTGGAAATGGCGAAGAGAAGACTCAGATCTTTAAGACATCGACTGGCGCGGGATCCGGATAAGGAGCGTGAATACGCTGACGTCATCCAATCCTATCTCGATCAAGGTTGGGCAGAAGAGGTTCCAGACGAAAGCGGCCCCATTGGCAGGACGTGGTATTTGCCACACCACGCGGTGTACCAAGACAGCCCGGGGAAAGCGAAATGCCGTGTGGTTTTCGACGGCTCAGCGGAGATGAATGGCGCATCTCTGAATCGCTGTTTTGAACCTGGACCGAAATTACAGCCCGATTTGGTCGCGATATTGCTCCGGTTTCGTCGTTCCAGAATTGGGATCCAGGCTGACATCGAAAAGATGTACCTGCAGATAGGCCTTCGGCCAGAGGATCGTGACGTGTGCCGATTTCTCTGGCAAGCGGCAGGCTCGAAGAGCCCTGCCAGGATTTATCGCTTGACTCGGGTTGGTTTTGGTCTCTTTTGTTCCCCATTCCTGGCGATGAGAGTGATCTGACACCATGCTCAAAGTCATGGCAAGGTCAAGGCATTGGCTGGCAAGCTTTTGTCAGATATGTATGTGGACGACCTTGCAACGAGCTGTGACCGGATTGGGCAGGCCCGGACTTTAATCCGGAAGCTATGCAACCTCATGAAGAGTGGAGACTTTGCTATGAAGAAATGGTCCAGTAACGACCCTGCAGCTCTCTCCGACTTGCCTGTGGAAGTAACGTCGCCGCCGCTAGAAACAAGCCAACTTTGGAAGACCCTCGGACTATACTGGAATCGCCAGCTTGATGTTCTGACTTTCGTGCCTCCAGCAGAGATCCCTCTTGAACGGCACGATACCAAACGTCAATTGGTAAGCCTAGCGGCCAAAGTTTTCGATCCATTGGGATGAGTAGCTCCGTACAGCATCCGAGCAAAGAAGCTGTTCCAGGCTCTTTGGTTCACCGGGATCGAATGGGACGATCCATTACCGGCTGAGATCAACGGTAAGTGGATTAGCTGGAAAGATGAGCTGGAACGACTATCTGCCGTGCGGGTCCAGTGCGCGTTGGTCCCTGTTCACCGGGATCAAGTGGGCAGATCTGAGTTGCATGTGTATGGAGACGCCTCTGAAGCGGCATACGGAGCGGTAGCGTATCTGCTTACGCAAGCAAGTGATGGAGTGCCTCAAGTCCTCGCCAAAGCTCGTGTGGGGCCCATCAAACGCCTGAGTCTTCCGCGTCTGGAATTGATTGCGTCCTTGCTTGCGACTCGATTGAAGGCGTACATCACGAAGGAAATGGGCTTCTCGACCGACAAGCAAGTTTGTTGGAGTGATAGTTCTGTCGCCCTAAGTTGGATCAAAGGAGATCCACGAAAGTGGAAGACATTTGTAGCGAACCGTGTGCAAGAGATAATCCCACTCACTGAGCCGAGCCAATGGAGATATGTTCCAACAGCGGACAACCCAGCCGATCGACTGAGTCGAGGTTGTACTTTGGAAAGACTCCTGAAAGAGCACTTGTGGTGGAATGGGCCCGACTGGTTGCAGCAACCCAAGAGTGAATGGCCACGGTTGAGCGTCGTTGTCACCCCGGAGGAAGTCAGGGGAATGGACCCTGAACGGAGGGACGACTGTTGTGCTGACCACCACGTTGCCAGCGCAAGGGCTACAAATGGCGATCGATCCAACTAGGTACAGCCGAATGGAGAAGCTACTTCGTGTTACCGCATATTGTTGGCGATGGGTAGACCAAGCGAGAAGACCCCGAGGTGAACGAAGAGGGAGCAGCTCACTCACGCTCTTGGAGTTGCAAGAGGCAGAGAAGAGATGGATGAGAGAAGTCCAAGCCGGAGCCTTCCCGATTCACGAATTGGATCCGGTTCCACTGAGTGGCCGAAGAGCAGTCAATTCGCTTCACTCTCCCCGTTTGTGGATATGGAAGGACTCCTGCGCGTTGGAGGTCGACTAACCAACGCAGCGTTGCCGTGGTATCATAAACACCCGTTGTTACTTCCCCCTGACGGAACGATTGTGGTGCTCATCGTGCGACGAACCCACGAGTCCGAGTTTCACGCGGGTGTGAACCAGACCCTTGCGGCATTGCGAAGACCTTATTTGGGTGATTCGTGGACGCCAGGCAGTAAAAAGATGCATCAGAGCCTGCATCATCTGCACACGGCAAGACGGACGTCCGTTCTGTCCATTGATGAGTGAACTCCCGGTCGCAAGAGTGGAACCTACGTTTCCGTTCTGTCAGTTGGGATTGGACTTCGCCGGGCCGTTTCATGTACGGGGAGAAGATCGCGGTGTGAAGAAAGTTTACATCTGCCTCTTCACTTGCATGGTAACTCGCGCAGTGCACATTGAGATCGTTCCCGACATGACGACCACGAGTTTTCTCGCCGCGTTCCGCCGCTTTGTGGCCAGGAGAGGCACCCCGGAAGTGATCCAGTCGGATAACCTCCGAACATTCAAGCAGGCAGACGCATTCATCCTCTCGCTTTTCGTCGGCAAGCGCGCTGAACAGTTTCAGAACGAGTTGGCCTGTAGGTGCATTCAGTGAGTGTGCTCCACTCACCCCGGCGTACTTCCTCATTGGGAGAGAATTTGACGCGCTTCCAACCTCCTCTGGAGAAACGCCCAGCGGAACGGGCGCCAAGCATCTTGGAAGACGTTGGCGGCACCAACAACTGTTGATGCGCCACCTGTGGAAACGGTGAACGGAAGGGTATGTGGTGTCCCTCAATGTTCGTGGCAAGTGGAAGAAGATCGACCGTCAACCGGAGGTCGATGACCGGGTGAAGGAGATGAAGGGTAGAAGGCAGAGACTAGTGGTTCATTTCGACCGGCTGAAGCCGTACCACGGCTCGCGGCAGCCTGGGGAAGGACAGCAAAAACCACGGGAAAAGAGGAAGACCCAGAGACCCCCCTGGATGCGGGACTTCATACATGACCCGATGGACGAGCACGGGACGTGCTCATAGTAAAGGGGGCAGTAGTGTAACAACCTTTGCTGTACGGCGGCGTTGCTAATTGCAGGTCCAGCTGAGGCAGACGCCGAACCGCAGCAATAAATCCCCACCGAAGGAATCGTGGAGCTGTTTTGTTCACGCGATGGTATGGCTCGATCAGCCAAGCTCCGAACGGCTCGCGGCCTGGTAACCAGGTCGGTGCGTTCGCTGGTGTTGCTGGAACCAGGAGCGGATTGATGGACTTTGTCCATCGGGGGAGAGGCTGTTGGAAACGGGAGGTACAGTAATCCCAGTACCTGAAGATCAACAGTTAGTCGTTGTTGACGAGGTTAAAAACGAAACCAGTGCGAGCGTGCGATCAAGTGAAGTGTGATTATCGCAGACGAAGCTACGATCTGAACGTGTGACCATCACTTCGTTGGAATCGAGTCTGTCTCGTCCTGAATCACAATAAAGTTTGAATATTAATTTGTGATTGTTTTCCTTGTGTCGACCCGCTCTTCGGCTTTGCTGTGAGTCAATCTGAACTGCGCGTCTGAAAATCAATAAGAATACAGTCCACTGCCAGTTGGGATAATTGTGTCGCCAACATATATAATATATATATATAGCATAAATAAAGGTGGAATATATTTAAAGAAAACAAGAATTTAACATCTTGCTATATTACTGTTCTTCTCATTTTATCACTGTTTACAATTTTTAGCATCAATTATTTCATTTTGTTTTGTCATTAAGATTCCTTCACACACGAAATACAATTCAAAATTTATTTTTACTTGGAGTTATTCATATTCTTCACTTCCATATTCTTTTCTGATGCTGTTTACTTCCACATTAATACGATATACATTCAAATATTTAGCTTTAAAGTTAAATATAGGTAATGACATGTTGCACTACAGTAAAATGCAATCAGGTTCAATTAATCTTTGCAACGAATTATTTAATTATAATTATCATTGTTGAAATAGGGCCAGCGTGTAACGAGCCGCTCCCTGGAGCATGCTCGTCCGCTTCTTCCACCAGATTATTGGTGCGTCCGACGCTATTTGGCGACGGGCCGGTATTAACCGGTGCATTTCCGTCTCGCGCTTTCCTGATGGCATAGCGACAATCAAACGACAAACAATGAGTTTATACTTTATTAAACAATCAATAAGGGCCGACGACGATGATAAATCGAAAACGCTTCCTTCGCCACTTGCCAACTCCACCGTAGGCTACCGTAATCCGCCTCCGATCTTCATGTCCATTTCTTCCTACGGCAACTTTAGTTTTCCTTCTCTTCGCTTTCTGCAGGAATAGTTTCGTTAGTTCGGTCCATGTTCGCTACAAAAAAATCTACAACGAAATCTATTAGTACTGAATATTGAAACCTGATATTCGATATACTGTAATCACCCGTGGATATTGTAGCGGACGTGAACCGAGTTAACGACTTTATTCCTGCAGAAAACGAAGAGGAGGAAAGATAAAGCTACCGTATGAAGAATTAGACATGAAGATCAGAGGAGGAGTACGGTATCAGTTGTTTACATGTATAGGTGGCAGTTGGCAAGTAGCCAGGGAAGCGTTTCGGTATATCATCGTCATCGGTCCTTGCCTTTGATTGTTTAATAAAGTATATACTCATTGTTTGTCGTTTGATTGTCGCAATGCCATCGGGAAAGCGTGAGACAGAAAGGAAAGGAAACGCGCCGGTCAATACCGGCCCATCGCCAAATAGCGACGGACGCACAAATAATACGGTGGAAGAAGCGGACGAGCATGCTCGAGGGAGCGGCCCGTTACAATATATATAGATACGCGTGTGCGTGGGTGAGACATATACGTATTCCTTGTCTGTTAATAAACTTAGTCCTCTCAATCGTTTCTTCCTGTTTCTTTAAATACTCTCTGTGGCTGCTGCGTTTTGCTAGTCTTACGGCTGCTATCTGGATTTAAATAATAACACAAATTAGCTAACGAATCTTCAACAGGTTATGGACCCATCACGCTTCCTCTGCGCAACTATGTTTTAAGCTAAACTGTAAAAGATCATTTGTGTTTTGCGTGTTAGGCAGCGGATTCATTTGAAGTGTGTTTGTTGTTTGTCGACGTTGTTTGCAATTTAGAGTCTACTGAGACAACGTGCACGAGGAAACGCTGAGCAAATCTTAACACTGCTGAATCCTGAAATTATCAACACAAGACATGGAATCTGATAAGTGCTGATTCAGCTTAACGGAGAGAATTACTCTCGATGGAAGTTTGAAATTGAAGCTGTTCTGGATGCAAGGGACTGTCTTGATGTTGTCAGCGGAGAGACAATTTGTCCACCAAAAGATGAGAGTGAGATCAAGGCTTGGAAAAAGAGGGATGCTCTTGCCCGTAGCATCATCTCGCGATTGTTGGATGATTTTCATCACGCATTCATCCGTTCATGCAAGACGTCTAAAGAGATGATGAACTGCATTGTCAGAATCAAGGAACAGGCAACGGTAAGCAGTAAGCTCTTGGTTTTGTCAGAATTTCACGCGTATGTATAACCTGGAATGAACATTGCTTCGTTTATTGCTGGACTAAATGTCATCCTCAACAAGATGCAGTCACTTCAAATCGAGTTAGATGATGAAATAATCATCGGGAAAGTTATCCAGTGTCTTCCTTCTGATTTTGACTCCTTTCGGCAGTCTTGCAGACTTTCAGCACCGAAAACTGTCACTCTTTCGGATTTGACTTCCCAGTTGCTTTCCTGTGAATCAGATCAACTTTGTCGTTCTATGCAAGCGGTGTCCATCGGAGAAGCCTTAGTTGGAAAGAGAACAACCTCAAAAGAACCCAACGAGAATTCTAAGAAGGGAAATACTGAATGTTGGAATTGTAAGAAAAAGGGGGACATTCGCAGTGAGTGCTGAAGTCAAAGGAAATTGAATTCTTCGACACAAAGACAGAACCAAATCACTGAATAGAACAGGAATCGTCGCACACTCATGGTTAGATATTCGTCAGGAGCCCAATGACGGATGGCTCGCTGATTCTGGAGCGTTCAAGCACATTACCAGGAACCGACATTGGTTCTCAACATTAGAGATTATTGAGCCACAAGGAGTGCGGATTGGGAACGACAAAATGATATATGCTGTTGGAATTGGAACTATAGATGTCGAAGTGTTCAATGGAAAGCAGTGGATTGCGTCTGTACTCAATGACGTTCTCTACGTTCCAGAGTTTGGGTCTAGCTGTTTGTTTAGCCTTGGGGCTGCAGCTGCTCGTGGATACAAAATCATGATAGACAACTACAACATCCGTTTGGTGATGAATAATAGAACAGAACTGGTTGGATACAAAGATGGAGATCTGTATACTCTATTAATCCGTCGATTATCAGACAACACCTCGATGTCTGCAATGTTCACAGAAGGGGAAACACTCGTTCGAACTTTGGCATCAACGACTTGGACACATCAGTGTTGAGAAAATCAAAACTATGATGCAACGGAACCTTGTTGACGGGCTGCGTGGGACAGCAGAAGAAAAGTTCTTTTGCGAGGGGTGCGTTTTTGGTTCAATGACACGAAAGCCCCATAAAGAAGTCACTGAACGATGACAATCTGTTCCTGGAGAGATACTTCATGCGGATGTCTGTGGACCTTTTATCCATCCATCGGTTGGTGGTAATCGTTATTTCATCTGCTTCCAAGATGAGTCATCAGGATACCGCAAGGTTTACTTTATGAAAACAAAGGACGAGGTCCTACGATGCCTCAAGATTGCTCTGCATGAAATCAAGCAAGAAACTGGACGTGGCGTGCAAACGATTCGAACAGACGGAGCGACTGAATTTGCCAACAGAGAATTTGATAACCTTCTCACAGAGAAGAAAATTGTGCATAAAAAGAGCCCGCCTTATACTCCTAAGTGTAATGGGATGGCCGAAAGAGAAAACAGAACACTTGTTGAATAGGCAAGGTCGCTGCTGCATGTGAGAAATTTGCCAAGGTGTCTCTGGGCTGAAGCAGTACATACTGCTGCCTATCTCTTGAATCGCATCCCAAATCGGAAAGAAACAACAAAAACAGTATGAAAAATGATTTGGAAAGCGACCAACTGTTGAGCATTTGCAGATTTTTATCTGTGATGCATATGTACAAATTCCTGACCAGCATCGAAAGAAATTCGATCGAAGAGCCAGAAAGTTATTTTTGTTGGCTATGGACCGAGTAACAAAATGTTTAGAGTTTTTGATGATACTAATAAGCATCGAGTGGATAAAGTGACGGATGTCAAATTTAACGAGTCTCTTCAGAAGAGACTGGTGCTTATTGATGGAGAAGAAGATAGCTGGATGCAGACTGCAGATAAGGATGAAGATGATTTTCTCGAAGAGGACATCACAGATGACAAGACAGAGAAGAGGGGGCCTGGACGACCGTCCGGAAGCAGAAACAAGATAAAGGTGATCAGCAATCCCCGTAAAATGGAACTTCGCTCAAAATCAACGGATAGGACAGCAGTGCTTGCTGCGGCGGATCCTTTGACGGAAGAAGAAGCTTTGGAAGGAGCAAACGCTGAGAAGTGGAAGGAGGCAATACTTGAAGAAATCAGCGCCCTTCACATGAATAATACCTGGATCTTAACTGACCTGCCAGCTGACCGGAAGACAGTACAATGTAAGTAGGTTTTTAAAAGTAAGACAAATTCAGATGGAGAGGTCAGTAAATACAAAGCTCGACTTGTGGCAAAAGGGTATAGTCAACGAGCTGAAATTGACTATTTCGAAACATTTGCACCCGTAGTTCTATATGAATCAGTTCGAACACTTTTGGCCATAGCTGCTGATGAGGATCTGGAAATACTGCAGTTTGACGTAAAAACAGCATTCCTTCATGGAAAAATTGATGAGATTATTTTTATGGAACAGCCACCGTGTTTTAATGATGGATCAGGACGAGTATGCAAGCTCCAGCGAGCTCTGTACGGACTGAAACAAGCACCGAGAGCTTGGAACAAGCGGTTGAATGATTTTCTGCTCACGTTAAATTTACAGCGAGCAGCAGCAGACTCCTGCCTCTATGTATCAGCACCTGGAGCTGAGTGTCGCATCGTTCTCAGATTGTATGTAGACGATGGCCTTCTCTGTTGTTGGAGTCTGACAGTTCTCAAAGAACTAGTCAAGAAACTGGATGCTGAATTTGAAATTACTATCGGAGTTCCTTCTAATTTTGTTGGCTTAGAGATTTATCGGGACCGCAGTAAAAGTACTATAGCCATCGGACAGAAGAATTACATCAAGAGGGTACTACTGAAATTCAAGATGGGAAGCTGTAAGTCAGTTGCAACTCTGGGGGATCCTTCAATAAAACTGTCAAAAGATATGGCGCCATCAACTGACGATGAAAGAAATCAGATGCAACTGATACCATATCGAGCTGCCGTTGGATCTCTAATTTTTCTGAATTAACTGCACCCGACCGGACATTTCCTTTGAAGTATCGAAAGTCGCTCTGTTTGCTGAAAATCCAGGACTAAGTCACTGGAAAGCAGTAAAACGAATTTTCCGTTATATAAATGGGACTAAATATCTAAAACTGGTATACTGTTCGAATTTGAATAGAGACAAAATTGGAATTCCCTCGATGGAAAATCAGCATCAACTAATTGCTTTTTGTGACAGTGATTGGGCTGGAGATGCAGATAATCGCCGATCAACCGTCGGATACATTATGACATTCTGTAATGGACCTGTCGCGTGGTCATCAAGAGTGCAAAAGACGATCGCACTATCGACTCACGATCGACGACGATCGGTAGAAGCTGAATACATGGCATTAACTGAAGGTGTTAAGGAAGTGAAATGGATTCGCCAACTGTTAATGGATTTGGGAAGGAATCAGGTAATTCCAACTCTTCTTTTCAGTGATAATCAAGGTGCAGCGTTCTTGACAAAGAATCCACAACATCACAGATGGACAAAGCATATTGATATACGCTACCACTTCATACGAACTGAGCAAGAACAAGGTGTAGTCAGTGTTGAATACACACCTTCTGATAAACAACCAGCAGATATGCTGACATATTTACTCTCTGATCCACGACATTTAAAATGCCGACTATAGAGCTCTCAGTACAGCATGTACCTGAGTGTCCTGACATACAGTATACCCGATATTTGAATTTGTTATTATTACGTCATCATTGATCTGAACGCGTTACTTGCACGCACGCGATTCTCTCCTTCTCTCCCTTTTTCCTTCTTCACTTTGTTTCTGATCGTCGTTATCCACGATACCGACAAATGCTGGGTATGAATGTAGATCCAGTCAGCTCAGAGGGGGTGTTGAAATAGAGCCAACGGATCTACAACGAAATCTATTACTATTGAATGTTGAAACCTGATATTCGATATACTGTAATCATCCGTGGATATATATAGATACGCGTGTGCGTGAGTGAGATATACATAATGTATTCCTGGTCTGTTAATAAACTTAGTCCTCTCAGTCGTTTCTTTTTGTGTTTCTTTAAATACTCTCTGTGACTGCTGTGTTTGTATTTGCAAGTTTTACAGCTGCTATCTGGATATACATAACAACACAGATCAGCTAACGAATCTTCAACAATCATTCATTTAATTATTAAAATTTTAAATTAAAGTAAATTTTTACTATATAAAAGAAAGAACTGGATTTTGAAATAAGTTTTCAGTTCCATTTCTATAGGCTATGTCACTTTTGAACTTTTCCAAGCTCTCTCAGTGAAGGTTCTTTGTAATCAAAGAATTCCAAAATTATTTGAGAAAGATCACAAAAAACGACTTAAACAACCACCGGACTTCAGTGTAAATGAGCAGGCGATTGAATTCTTCGTCATTTTGTTCGCACAACTGGCTGAATAATCTGTCATTTAAAAGAATGCTTCTGATTTTGTTTATTGCCGCAATGGTGTATCCAAAAGAGCAATGCAAACGTTCAGTAAGGCGTTTTGCGACTAGATGTTGTCGGTGAATTACGCAATGCACCGCCAGTACATCCGTCGCTGAATTTTTCAGTTGCGCAATGAATAGAATTTACGGTGGCAGTCTACCATTGCCGGAGCGCCATCTGTTGCAACCGTTAGCAAATTCTTACTATATAAAAGAAAATTTAAATTTAAAGAAAAAAATATTCCTCTTTTTTTCTTTAAAAAAATTTTTCAACGACAAGAAATATCGATCGCCCTGTCGTGTCTGTTTCCAATAGCCTGGCAAACAATATCTCTTCGTTTAATTTTGCTTCTTTCATAAATCGAAAGTAAGTGAGCTAACAAATAGTAAAGCTTCATTCCTTGGCAAAGTTGATTCATCCATCTGTAACAAAAACTGTGCACTCTTCAAAAAATTGCACAACGCATCTGCCACATCAATTCAGCGTTGCACTGTAGTATTGCTGGAAGGAATTTTCTTGATCATGTCCATTGCCAGCTTGTGCAACACGGTATGCACATCCTCACTAACGGCCGGGAGGATTAATTTATCGTCAGGAGTATGTGGCTTACCAGTTTTGGCAATCAGTAGAGAGACGTTGTAGAAGGCTCACATTCTGTGTCGCAGAAGAGAACATAGTTGTTAAAGTTGTTCGCGCATGAAATTTGCCTCGAAGTGATTGAAAATAATACAAATCTTTTTATGCCTTGTTTTCGTGAACTTTTCTGAAATGTTCAGGTAATCCTGGAGGTTTTATTGCTTCATTAAAAAAAACACTTTTTCACTAATCAGGTACATTGGTTTTAAGTGGGCATTCAGGCGTGTTTTCAGGTGAAGGAATAAAGCCGTACTTTAGATACTCGATGTTAGACTGTCGGCATTTCTTTTTTGTGTCTCCCATGGTTGTGTCAGCAAAAAAAATTAATAACCTTATGTCTAACACTGGGTACAACTACTTTTACTGAGTAACAACGATCAACTAACACAAATGTGGTAAATAGTTGCGTTCACTAAATTATTCTCTTTTGAGAAATCTTTTCTCAGTATCTTCTAATGATTAGATTAGAATCTATGCAAATTTGCTTTTGGCAGGAACAACAACTTTGACCAGATGTCATTTGATTCCCCTGTTTTTCTCAAACTCTGAACAACAGCGACAACATCGTATAGTTGTCACAACTTTGGTGATATGTCGAAATCAGATAGATGGACACTGAGGCTGCTCAGATAAAAGCCAAAGACACAACTGCATGAACCAACAACTGCCAAATTAACTCCGGTGAACAAAACGCGCATTCAGTTCACCACCGCAAATATAAATATGAGCGAAGAAGATGAATGCAGAGAGTCATACTACAGATAAATGTAAACACAAAACATCAATCAATATTCCCAAAATCACTACTGAACAAATATCAATATAAACACAAAGCATAAAATATACTGTGTTCAAATCTCTCCCCCCCTGCTAACCTCCATATGCTTCTTTATTTTTCAGCCTTCCACTGCCATCAAGGGATACATTTTGGGAATTACTGCTTTAATCTGTTGCGTTGTTGTATGTTATTTTGTATATCTTCGGCGAAAAACGAACGAGGTCATAAGGTCACTATAAATTGCACTGACCGACGTGATAGTCTTGAAACGGATTCAAATCCGCCGACCAACAATGGCAGCACGTTGCAGTTATTACCGGCATGCAAAATATTAAAAATTGCTTATCATTTGCAAATAAGGAAGAAAAATAATAATGGAAACATTTTTTGCTCAAACAGAAATGTTTTATTTCGAAAATAAAAAACGAAAAGGAAAAACATCAACTGGTAATAATTTTCTAGTAATAATTTGGAACGTTTTTTTTGCATGGAAATTTGTACGATAAGAATCAAGAAAATTTGTTTGTAAACGAATTAATTTTTTCCACTTTCTTCATTTTTTCAGAAGTAATTTTATTTTTGTTCATTTATTTGTCAAGTATTGAAGAAGAAGAAGAAGAAACATGCCAAAAGTTTTGCAAAATAAATTATAATCAAAAGCGAATGAAGTATTTTTATTTTGATAAAAAAAACGAAATCCAAACGAAGTTCATGCAAATGAAAATGTTTTGGAGTAAAAAATTGAAATTGAAAAAAGTTTTTTTTTTGCCAATTTTGTTTGCTGCTTTTGATAAAATAGAAATGATTACGTTGTTGTGAGGCTGAAATTTAAATGGGTCCGGTGGAAAATTGGCTTCAACTTGATTCTCGACGAAGGTGGACGTGAGTGCTTGTTGAAGTGTACGTGGAGAGGGACACAGGCTTTCCGTCGTGTGAAATCTTCTTGAAAATAAAGGACCAATCTGAATCACACCAGCGGTTCTGTTGAATTCCATTGTTGTACTTGTCAGTGACAGTCAACTGTATTTTGGTAAAATCAAGTTTTGTACAGTTGACCTAAATTTTGTCCCGGTATCGAAAAAAGCCTTGGGCGACATGACCGCTTGGCTGGCCCCCAAAAGCGGACAAATGTTCTGCCCAGTTTCCCAACTGAACCGCCGCTGCTTGTCATTTCAGGCCAATTTCTGCCTTCTCGCTTCCCATTCTCTGTTGTCATAGAAGAAGCAGCATAATCAAAAACGACGACGATAACAACAACACCAACACCAGCAGATGAGTACAAAACTGCCAAATTTTTACAATTAAATTCAATTGAAAAAATTCATTCACTCGATCACTCATTTCAATTGAACAAAAAACTGAAAGTGGTGTGATATTCAATTTTCTGCGCGTGTGAATATTTTTCCATGGCCAAAGTCGAAGTCAGGATTAAATATTGCTGCTGCTGTGGATTGAACATCGCAACTTTGTTAGTTGCTTTGTACAGTTTGGTAGAAAACTGCCTTCATGTCATTCATTCATTTGCTCTTATTTGAGCTTTTATTTGTTTAGTTTATTTACATTTTATTCCTCGGCTTGGCTTCTTGGAGCATATGGCGAATCAATAACAATATCCCTGATCCTCAGCCGTCCACTATTGCACTGGCCAAAGTTTCCATTGATGACAACACTGTCGTTCTTGTGGACCCATACTTCGACACGCTCGGTTTGTACACTGAAGAGTTGAAATATGGAGTTGGAGGTGAATTTAGACAAAAACAAAAACAAATTTTTCATCATCTCTTCTTTTTCTATTTGAAATTTTACATTTTCAGTTCGATATCCTGTTTTACTGATAAACATATTAATTTTCTTGGCAATACTCGTGGCTACAGTATTACTTCTAATTGGTATTTGCACGGTATATACATGTGTACAATTAATTTCTCATTTTGTTTCTCTTCATTAACATCATGCATTCTGATTTAACAATTAGAACATTTCTTGGCTACTGTTGCCGTGGATTGGAATGGTATCACTCGACGTAGTTCGCGGGTTCATCTCTTGCATTTTGATCTTTGTTTTGTCAGCAGTCAGTCCAGTTCATACTAGCTGTTATATTCTTTTCTTTTTAACAAATTGCACATATTTTAGGGCGATGTGCGAAAAATTGCTGTTGGCATATTTTTTCTCGGACTTCAACTGTTTCACGTAAGTTAATCTGTTTTTTTTCCCAGTGAATCATGAATATTGAACTTGATTTTCTCAAAACAACGGTACAGTGTGCTTTGTTTGAAACCGGTTTTTCCAGTAGACTTTTGCTTTACTATTCCATCCATTTTAAACATAACGGGGCGTGTTTTTTTTCTTACATTTAAACTTCGCTCGGCAATTGCTTTCACAACGCCAGTGTCATACATTTGAACCGATGATACTTCTCTTCACCAGTTTTCCTTCTCATCATACAGTCGTTGAAATTTTCAACCGCACTTTTCACTTTAAATGTAATTCCAACACATTTTGCATAAACTAGATACAATTTGAATTTGCCAATTTTCTCCACAACAAAAACAATATATAAAATGGAAAGGGAGCAGGAAAAATCCATTAGCATTAAAAATCATTAAATTCACTTGCTGAACGTACGTTTTTCTACATACAATATAAGAAAAACTCGTTAGAAATTCCAATACGTCGTTGTTTTCGAATTGAGACATTGCAATGTAAAATGTTAACAATGAAACACATGTCTTAATAATTTTGATTATTATAAAAGTTGTTGTTACACTGGTGTTTCTGTGAAGGTAGACATTTTGCCCACAACAACAGTCAACCTGAGAGCAATAGTAAATAGACCATAAAGTTGTTGATTTAAAATTTCCAATTTTGATGATATCTTCATTTTGACAAATTCATTTGCATCGACTAATAATGAGGGACATTTTAAATCTTTTTCAAATTATACCATTGTTGGTGATTTGCATTTATTTATTCCAAATTTGAGTGATGCTCAATTCGACCTTGCTTTCATCAAAGCACTACCCTATTCACTAGACATTATCAATTGTCAATTCAAACTAGTCTATTGTTATGCATAAAGTAATGAATAATGAAATTTGATACTGAATCTCATCTGAGTCAAATCGATGAAAACAGTATCACAGTATTTCACATGAAGAGAAAATTTGTATCCAATTAAAATACTCCTGACAGCTGGAATTCTTGAACAAAGTGCAATAAATGTTATATAATAAAGATATTTGGAAAAACTAGCAAATCGATTTATGACTCATACAGAGGGTAAAAAACTTGCTTTATAACCGGGTCAAGGCGTGGAGTATCGATGTTAATTTGAAAATGGGAATTTCCGTCGAATTGTGGTCATCTGACTGAAATTAAATACATGCCTCTGATCAGAATGTATGCCGATGACAGAAATTTCCAAACAAAGTAGAATAACATCAATTTCATTCACGTATTGCATCATATTTTTCGTAAACAGGAGCAGGATTTGAAAAAAACAACTTAAACAACAAATAATTTTCATTCAATCATTACGCGTTTTAATGACAACCAAAAAAATTTCCTTCGTTCACCATTAACCAGCTAGAGTACAGTCCAACATTTTCATTTTATTCTCTTCCGTATAATTTCTAAAATTTAAATTTATTTATTAAATTCCAGACTTTTCATCATTACTAAAAAAATGCCTACTTATCACGACGATTCATTAGTAAGTATGGTTTAATCGAAAGCAATTTGTAACGCGCTATACATCTGTAAATGTAACTTACATCGAGAGTAACAATGCGATAGCGAATATAAATCTCTAGAATGAACTAAAATCAGAATTGCCATAATGAAAGAATGCAATGAATTTTAACCTGTAAATTTATTCAAAATTCCAAAATTTATATTTCGACAACTTGCAATGATAAAACAATTCTGACAGGTTGCTTTCTTGCGAAGTAGATCATTAATGTTTTTGTGTACAATACCACCTCCAGTGGTCACTAAATTGCAAATGGCAGCTGAAAATAAATTATTTAAATTTGAAATTTTTATAAACAAAAATACATAAAATGAGAATTAATAATCCCACCTTTTGAAATATCAGTGAATGGCCCACAGCAGAAGAAATGCAAATCGTTAAAAGGAGGTAACCTGTTCACACGGTAACTTCGACAACTAACTTTCCCAGCAACTTCATATATAATATTATTATTCACATTTCTGCAAATTGTAGACATGTGTGAAAAATTTTCCTCAACTTCTGAATTTAAAACATTTGTTATTTCAAAATTTTCCTGAAATAGTGCGATGATAAAAATTTATTTCTAATCAATCTATTAACAACTTTTATACCGGTGGAAGCAATTTCCCTTTATTCACAGATTGCACAATCCAAAATTCCGAGAGGACCCATTTTTCAGCTATAAGGGCTTGTAAAAGTTTCAGCGTTTTTCTACATAATCGATCTGATTTGGCTTCTGCATTTCAATTTAAATCAAAGTTGACTGAAATTTCTAATAAATCGAAAAACAGAAAAATGCTCACCACAACCAACGATCAAATGAGTTACAGAATCGGTCCACTCTGGCGAAAAGTCTGCATTATACATGTAGCAAAACCTTCGAAGATATTTCTGAAATGATGAATTACATCTTACAGAACAAAATTTTCTTGATTTTGTTTATCTTCAATGCAAAATTTAAAATTCTGGCTAAACATTTTTTAACTGACAATTATTAGAAAAGTCAAAAACTTTCTTACAATTGTCTCTTCGTTGTAAATACGGCTTGCGCAGATGACAATTTTTTCTTCAGCAGGTATAGAGAGCAAAGACGTTGCTGAAAACATGTAAGCATAAAATAACAAATAAACCACTTGTGCAGTTCATCCTTACAACTTTTTACGGTTGAATTTCCACTTTCAGTAGACGTACTTAACAAACTTGAATAAGCATTATAAGATGTTTCAAGTGAATTTATTGTTATACTATGCGAATTATACGTTCTGTGACTGCTGAATATTTGAGAAATTCGACTCATCCCTAGCCAAGCTTGTTTCACCTCTTAAATTAGACCATAATACGTGTTAAAATATTACCTCATTGTACAGCACTGGCAATTTTATGGAAGAAACGATTAACAACATAATTTCACTCTAGAATGAACAAGTATATATTATAAGGAATATCCACTTACCAATAAATTTATTAAACTTGTAATGATAAAAAAATAATAAATAATCAGCGGACTAAAAAACCGGTACACTCAGTTGATTTGAAAATTAAAATGAATGCCTACTGTAAGTGTAAGGAATGCAAGGAAACATTTACAGTATTCATTTTTTGAATCAGTTTTTGATTTGGGATTACTTTATACATTGATTTAATTAAAATTAATCTTTCAATTAATTTCACTTATTCCAGACTAAGCATAATTTTACTTATTATTTTTCAGATATCGCTTATTTTAATTGTCACGGCCAAATTTCAATCTATGCGAGCCGAAGAGAAAGGAACAAATTATAAGGTAAAACTTGATGAATTGTCGACGAGATGAGGAATTTTTATTTTATTTAGGCAAGGTCTGTAATAGCTGACAGTGTTCATATGTATCCAGGTCTATCTGCTCCCTATCCCTACAGCAGGACTCAACGCTACCCAGCAACTTATCCAAATAATTATGGTACTTATCACCCCGGTGACAATCAGTATGCAAGAATGAATAAATACCCATCTTCCAGTATGTAGATAATTAACAATTTGAACTTTTCGTCTACTCTGCAGACCGTTTAACAATTCACATACTTTTAGTTTCCTCTGCAAAGCCGGTGGACTATTCAAAACACTCACCTTCTCAATACTACAGTAATCATGGCAGTCAACACAGTCGACATTACAACTATGGGATGACAATGTAAAAAGAAATATTGAAAATCCACCTGGCTTTTCATATTTATATAACATTTTCACAATTGCATCAAGGCAGCAGGTGCCATTTTTCACAAATCTTTCTAGTCAAAGATTCAAAAGTTACTAGAATTGTTAGCACACGATGCCATTATCGTTCTATTTTTCATCCATTGTATATTTGAATTCGAATTTGATTTTCAAATAAATACTAAAAAAATTTAACAATAACAAAAACAGTTTTGCAATAATAACTTTAACTTTCTATTCTGCAAAAAGATTATACACATTATTTTTCATTTTCTAGAAATTCTTCTGCCAAATGATCACAAAAGGCGACCAGCTCTTGGGCCTTCTGTTTCAACAAGTCATCCGATAACTTAACTGATATCCTAAAAAATAACAAATTAAAAAATTAATGCATCGATAATATTAGGACTAACCAATTTTCAAATTCTTTTACTTTTCTCGATTGCATGTTCTGATTCGATTCCACTAGCTCTTCGATGTCATCCCAACCTTTGGCAGACAAGTTTGCTTGTGATGCCTTCTCAGCTATTTTGTTCTACAAAAGCACAATGAAATTTATTGACAAATTAATCAAACCTTATTATTTGATAATTTCTTTCCAATTTCAAGTGCTAAAATTAAACAGTTCACCTCTAAACATGCGAGACGATAGTCTATCATCTTCAGGTGACCAAATATTTCAAGCACTACATTGTCACAGTTCAGGCTGTCCATTCGATAACCACTCAAAGTGTGAACATGACCTGCTTTCTAATAAGATAGTGTTTTCTTGAAATGGAGATGGAAAACATCATACATCTGATACGACATACATTAACAGTTGCAACATGATTGCCAACTATTCTTTGAAAAGCTTGCTTGTCTGTGTCGCATGAAAAACATTCTAAAATATGTTACTTCAAAATTTAATAAATTTCATTTTCGTAAAATCTACTTTTCAATTTCCTTTCTAGCAAACTTGAAATTTTGAGTTGCTTCTGCAAATTCAGCTTCCGTGATACACAAAATTACAATCCCTAAATTTCTTACTTGTTTCAAATCCAAAACAACTGTTTGAAAAAACCGAGCTAGAATATCGTCAGGGAGGATAATTTCTGGAAATGGAGATGTTCGACAAACATCAAAATATTTTAAAATTAAATCATGTATAAGTAAAGCCTGACAAAGACAAGTTGAAATTTGCAAAATGTGCAACATCTGTATTCGAGATGTAAACAGGCGTATAAGATTAACCAATTTACGACCACATCTACACAATATTCCAAGCAATCTAATCTAAAAACACTCTACATAGTATGGAAACTACACTGCAAGTAAAACTTTACTTTTCCTTTAACTGAAGTGATCTTTTCCATTCTAATAGCAACAACAGCATTCACAATTCTTCGAGCATCGTATACATTTTGTATATCTTTTTGAGAAAAGCCTCTCGTTGAATTTCCATACCAATTACAAAAATCTGCAAAAAACTTCTTCAGATTTTTACTTGAGTTATCTCTAAAAGTAAAGAAACTTACGAAAAATGTCGTACGTATTAACGGCAGCTTGCAGAGAATAAAACATATCTTTTGTTAAAATCTGCTTCAATTCACGAGTTTTTTCTTTCAATCGACTAAGCATTCGCTTGTCTTCAGCAAGCATTTGCTGACTCAACTTTTGGCTTTGATCAACCGTGCTTGCATTTGTAAAACGAGATTCCGTCAGTGAACGAAGAAAAGTTTCAAAAAAAGCAGGATTTCGTTGCAACTTTAATATAATACGATTCACAGGATCCATTCTTCTTTTTTACAATGCAAAACAAGTAAAATTTTCCTGTTTTTTAAAACCGTACTTACTGTAGTTCTCTGAATCAATAAAGAATTAAAGTACAATTTGATTACTGTAATCTCAAAAGTCGAAAATTAAATTAATAGGTTGTTAGAGTCAGACTAGCGACAGTAATCTGACGTTCAGGTATGAATAGACCAGACGTTCGTTTGTCCGGCCGATAAGTGAGTGGACTGTATAATAAAGAGTGGATTAGGTGTATCTTCCACGGCGTGGGCAGCGATCGGGGTCCAAAAACTCTCGTCGATGGCGATCTCCTTCGCGGACGTCTTCCGGTTCCCTAACTCCGCTAACTCTGTACGTTGCGACTGCACGCTCGAAGTGTACGAATACCCGAGCTACTACCGTTGTTCCTAACGGTAAGTCGAATGCCCTTCAATAAGGTACCCACGAGTCTCTCGCTCGATCGTCCTTCCTTGCACTTCGACTCGGTTCGTCCACACTTCCCAATTCGACTCTTCGGAATACGGCAATACTGCAACCAGTACTGCAAACCACGTATTCTAAGCCGACTTCTCGCAACCAACGCGTCCTCTTGTACAACTATCGTACCACTGACGCATACACACACAGACGTATCTCTTCTCTCTCCAGGTATATGTATATCTGGCGCGGCGCGCTTTCTAGCCCTATATATAGGGCCAGGGTCGGCGGCCCCGCGGTCGACCCAAACGCGAACCACCAATAGGCAGCTCGCTCGCGGCGGGAGCGCTCGCTATCTCCGGCGCCGATCTAAAGCCTTGTCAGTCTTCAATTATGTTGTCATGGTTCGGATCTCTTGATCCTGCGCTAATCCCTTAATAGTCACGTCATGATGGCCATTTCCACGCCCTTTGATCTGACTGCCGTCGCCGCTAT
>NW_003527549.1:491410-623617 GCF_000181795.1 Trichinella spiralis
CCTTTTGATCCTGAACTGGCCGTCCGCCGCTATGGCGCACTCGTCAATGTCTCGCGAACGACGATAGATCGAGGCGCAGCAGGGGGTCTCTCTGACCCCGACTCAGAGCCGCCAGACGCCCAGATAGCGATCTGGCCGGCGATGCGCGGGTATTGTTCTTGGCCTACCCGCGACTTCTGGGCACCAGCCCTTGGCCAGGTCACACCGACTAGGTCGGTGTTGTTCCGTCCGGAACATAGGTAATTGAAAATTTTGTTCCGGAGAGAACGACGACGACTTCGTCGGCGTGACACACCCATTGCAGCGGTGTGACCAAAAACCGGGACGAGCGAAAACAAGGTGGACTCTATCCAGGAAGATCCCGGCGACGGACAACCGGGGGCCGGCGCCCAGGTAGACCCCATGCGAGGGCAGGGTCAAACGTGGTTCAGCAAGTAATAAGCTTCTTGCACAAACAACATGTGCGGGTGGTTATCAGACGACCTAAGGGGGCGGCTGCTGCAACGGAGCCATTAAGTAGCCATCGCCGCTGCGCTGAGCGAAGATCAAAGCCTCCGCACACTGACGTCCAACCAGCAGCCGACGGTAGTTTAGATTGGCGCCTAGATAACGCACGCCCCTGCGGCGCCTGAACCGTGCATTGGCTGTTCGTGCTAGCCACCCGCCGAGTCGTTGTCCCCGGAGTCCTGTATGTAGCCACGGATCTCGTCGCTAGGAAGAGTAGAAGACATTAGAGTGCAAAGTAACGACAGATGCCGTCGAGCTGAGAATCCAGAAGACATCGAACGAAGAAGATTGAATCTGAGACAGAAGGAAGGCCTGAGAAGAGTGAAGCCAACCACGAGTCTAGGAGCCGAAGATCAACGTGCGTCCAAGCAAGTTACGCCCGTCTTTGCCTATCCATACAGTCCACTGTTAATTGCCTGACAACCGAACGTCTGGCAAATTGTACCTGAAAATCACTTACCGGCTGCTGTAATTGTCGGTACACTTTTTCGTCGTCCCAGCCGGATAACTCAAAACAAGCTACCTACAGATCGGGAATGTTAATCTCGTCCGCTGCTAAGGCCAGATCTAAGAAGCTCACCGCCAACTAGGATCGGTTGAACCGACTATTGGCAGAGGTCGAAGAGTTGTGTTTAGGGTCAGCCGACGTTAACGAAATCGAGGAGCAGATCTCAATGACTGAAGAGCTTTACCGTGCGTCAGGCGCACTCTAGGCCGAATTGGAGCAGGACCTGGAAAGAGAAGAGCGTCAGTGCGCGATAGACGATTGGGTGAGGTTCGATGGCTCTTCAGATACTGGAAATCCCGAGCGCGCGCAATAATTGAGCAGGCACGTGTGGCTGGCTGCGGACGAACTCACCACATGCTCTTGCATCCAAGCACGCCGAGCGAGCCGGTTCTGTCGACGGAACCCATCAGCGAGCAACGAGGCGTGTTGGCTGCGTTAATCGCAAGGCTCGTCTCCAGCTTGTGTGCGCGCTTACGGACGTCGTGAACTATTGTCGTATGGTCGTGAAGTGCCTCCTCGACACCGGCGTGCAAGCCCCCTTAGGCCGAGGTACGGGATAGCCGAGGGCTCCGTTCGGAAGGGAACAACTTGGACAACAAGAGCTGCCGTTCTTAGTCGACATATTGATCGGTGTCGATTATTATTACGATTTCGTCACAGGTCGTATGAGGAGAGAAGCGACCGACCCTCTCGCGCTGAAGACGTTACATGGCTGGGTGGGCTCGGCCGCGGAGGCAAGGATCTTCTTGACGAAAATAGATGAATTGGCGGATGCCTCGTTGTGAAGATTCTGGGAAATCCAAGCAATGGAAATCACCCTGTGGACGATGCCCACCAGGAATTTGCAAGGATGATGGAGAAGTTCGAGGATTCCCTGTCCTTCGACGGAAAGAGGTACCAAGTCGGCCTCCCGTTCAGCGGGAACCAATCTGACCTTCCGGTAAACTTCAAGCAGGCCATACGCCGGCTCAGGGCAGTTGGGCGACGCCTGGCGGGGAGTGACAAGGACAGTCTTGATTACACACGGCTGGGCTGAACCGGCACCAAAGTACCAGCCGCCGATGCGGACCTGGTATCTCCCACACGATGCGGTCTACAGGGGAGAAGGCGAAGGACGAAAGTGCCTCGTTGAATTCAACGGCTCAGCGCGGTACGGAGGAACTTCGTTGAACGTCCTGCAGGAAGCAGGACTCACCATCCAGACCGACCTGTTGGGGCTGTCCTCCGGACAGGGAGTAGGGTTGCAGGCGGACATTGAGAAGATGTATACATAGATCCAAATCCGCGAAGAAGACGGGTACGCATGTAGATATCTCTGGAGGGACGAGGCTCAAGGGGTCCGCAAATACTGATTTACAATGGTGTGTTTCGGGCTGACTTGCTCCCCTTTTTTAGCCATGAGCACCGTGAGGGTGCACGCACAACGCCACCGAGCTTCAGCACCGCGAGCGGCAGCGGAAGAGCTTCATAACATATACGTGGATGACTTGGCGACATCCTGCGAATCACTTGATGAGGCAAGGACGCTGGCCGTCCAACTGTAGGTGTTGATGGCGTGCGGGGGGTTCCATCTGCACAAATAAGCTAGCAACGAGCCCTCTTCGCTTAGTGCAATCTCAACGGAAAAATGGTCGACACAAGCCATGTGATGTCATTGGAAGATGCTGAGAATTTATTGGGAACGCGGAAGACCACCTGACCTTTATCCCTCCGGGAACAGCGCGCCACGACGGCCCAGTTTCCAAGCGCCAGCTGCTGCGCATGACGTCCAGCGTGCTTGACCGGATAGGCTGTTTGGCCCCCTTCTCAGTGGGGCTACAGCTTCCCGTTTTCGGCCCTCGGTTGTCCGTCGTCGCGATCTTCCTGGGTGGATTCCGTCTTGTTTTTGCTCGCCCTGTATCCTGCTCAAACCGCCCCAATGGGTGTGACACGCCGACAAGGATGTTCCGTCTTTCATTCACACTCGGCCAACGTAATTATCATTCTTGAATTGGCACCTATGTTATTTCTTCCTTTCGATCTTGACTTTCTTTTAATTGTTAACGCAACCGTAGCCGTTGCACAATGTTGTAACGAGCGAAACTGCAGGTCACTCGTTCGTGATATTAGTGGACATTATTTAGGTTTGTTATTGCAAGGCGGGAAAGTCCATTGCGTTCGACAATCCGACTTGCGTGCCGATGACTGTTAATCAATACTCAATCGAGTGTCGACCCCGTTTACTTACAAACGAACAATAATGAGCCAAACATAATAAAACCAGGAATGACTCGACAGAACACACACAATCAAAACCACACTGAAGACAATCTCCAGATAACGGCAACTTACAACACAGGCAAAAGCACACTTCCTTTCTCTACCTCACACACGTCACTACCGTATTCTATCCCGACACGCAGGTTCGCCAACGTCGACGAAACTATCCGCATTGCCGACGTTTACAAATGTCTACGAATGCTCATGTTTGCGCTGCATCTAATTCTTGTGTCTCACAGGTAGTTGCTTTTGTAGCGGACTCTAACCTACGCGTTAGAACTGTGTTTGTTCAAAGGACGAAGAATAAGAATGACAATGCAGCTACCGTCAACAAATAGATACTTGAAGATCTGGAGAGGTTTACGGTAGTATGTTTGTTGTCATCTGGCGAAGCGATAGTGGTTGTTGGTTCTTGAGATTTGCGGTGGCGGATCGGTGGCGGTCTTTGTACTTATTTGTTAATAAATATTGTACTCTTGATCTGTATGTGGAGGCGAGAATGTTACGGGAAAAGCACGAACAGGGGAAACGGTGGAAGCGTCGTCATCTAGCGATGACTGTGATAGCAGCACGGTTGGGGCGACGCACCACCCCCCTTCCCCCAAAAGAGCGGCTTGTAAAATTGGGAGCCTGTCCGGGATGCCGTGCAAGTGAGTACAAGGCGCATGCTTTTGCCCGCCTCCGACCTTTTGTCCGGAGATGGATCCTACGGAGTGTCTGGAGAAGCTGGAAAGCTTCTTCTGCGGTAGCGGTCTACCCGCATCGAACTATGGCGTCGTATTTGTTGAGTGATTCTGAAAGCCGCGATCTCTACCTGGTCGGACAAGCACGGGAGAACTCCTTCGAGGAGCTGAAGAGGGAGCTGTTGAACACATACGGCCCAGAGAAGTCATTTGTGGAGCTAATCGAGCGATTCACGCCCTGCGTCAACGTGAAAGCCAACTCATCAAACAGTGCGCGGAAGAGGTAGCGAAATTGGGACGCAGGGCAGGCGTGTCGGAGCGCGACTTGGTGGCGCTTTTCGCCGTTGGGGTAGCGTCGAGGGAAGTACATCGTGCCATTCGGCTGCAGGAACCACCTACTCTCGTTGAAGCACACAAAGTTGCCAAAAAAGTGAGCAAGGCGTGAAGCACTTTCAGGAGCGACGACAACCGCACACTGGCGTTATGAAACAAGAGAAGGACGATGTCACGCAGCATTTGGAGGCTCTGTGGCTATGAGAGATGAAGAACCGAGCTAGGCACGTCCAGCAATTGCAGCGAACGGCCCTACGAACCGTTGGGCGAGTTGGATGCTTCCGCTGCGGCTGCCCGGACCATCACAGACGTGAATGCCCCCAGCTACGCCTCCGAAAACGAACGGCGGAAAGAAGAACGATGGCGACCATCAACCCGCCGACCGGTAGCGTGGTCGCCGTCACAGGTAAGATACGGAGGTTGAACATTTTGTTGTTGGTCTATAGTGATGGGATGGTCTCAGTAATCCCCAAGCAGGTGTGGGATAAGGCTACGTCAGGCCGGAAGTTACACGGAGCAGCGAGACCAATGCAACTTGGCGATGGCGACCTACGGCTGGGGGTATAGTCCATCTGCACCTGGGGAGATGGAAGGTTCCACCCGGAGAGCGGCCTGTTACACTAGAAAAACATTTCTTACTCAATGATTGTTGCATTAATTACTTCTATAAAAGGTTTTCTACATTTTAAATTACTTGAAAACAATTAACTTCAAACAAAATTCGCTTTAATTTTCGCAAATATACTTTAAAGTAGAATGTAATGTAACGCCATGCAATCATAGCGCACTCTCATTCAATAGTTGTCTTTCAAGGTTCCACTGCCCCTGACGATGGTCTATGATAACGACTACCAGCGTGCCCCAGTTCTGTTTCACAACAAGAAAAACGGCGCAGATGACGGTCAGAGTCAGACGACCAATTGCTGTTGCCCATCGATTAGTCAGTGGATGCTGAATGCTGTCTGAATGGGAAACATGACTGGATGCAGCATTTGGCCTGCCTGCTGTCAACATCCAGCACTTGATCCGTCCCGTTACGTTGCATCTCTGTCGCTGAACGACCGTTTTCACTTGTATCCTCAACGAGCATATTATTTGTTGGTGAGTGTGATTGCGTGTGTGTGCGTTAGTTTGTAATACTCTCCTGCTCGTGGGTTGCTCATTTTATTCTACACTTTTTAAGGTTGGTATTCCTTACGTTCAGTTCTATGGTACATTTATCGTACAATGCCCAAGACCCCATCTACGACAACAGAGGCAGCAAAAAATGAAGAAACCTGACATAAGTACAAGCCCGTTTCATTCATTACCCTCACGAAAACAACCGATCACCACGGTAAATTATTAAATTCATTTTTATTTAAATTTTTTTCATTTTCTAATAAAGATTATTTTTAAACATATTTTTCAATTCCAAAAAGCATACTCAAAAGTGGTTTTTTAAAAAACTCCATTTGCATGACATCAAGTCATTGACCAGATATGGTTGTTCAATTGTAACTGACGACGCCGATGTAGCTTTTGGTGTTGTTGTTTTTCAATCAGCTTAATATTTTTTCATTTCTAATATTTCTTATTCAAGTGCATATGCTCGTCGTTTTCAACCTCTCAAATCATCTAGTTCAAATCGTGCCGTTTTCAACGCAAATCAGTTTCGTGAAATTATACTTTTTATGAATTTTCATTTTTTTTCTTTTATAGTGGTAACATGTTGCCCACTGAAGAAACACAACATGTACAATTGAGTGAAATCTTCAGATGCAACTGGAGAATTTGGTTTTCCATTTTCCGGTTGCTAAGAATAGAGGACATCATGCGCCTGTCCTACGCATCGAGGGAAATTAATGCGATGGCGCAGAGCTACTTTAAGTATGAACATTTTGAAACGATCCGTTCAGAATGGGCTTCATTTTTCCTAATAATAATTTATTATTATTTGAATTATAACAATATGACATAGTGAGTGATTTACTTAAGTAGACATGCAACAGTGATTGTCAAAATTTGAAATTTTGTACGATGGTTTTTTTTGAACTTTGAAATTTATTTTTTCCTGTACTTTTATGTTGTAAATCATTTTACGTTATGTATGTTTTCGTGGCAAAATGCCTTTACGTAAATGATTGACGCGTTGAATTGTAAATTGGTTTAAATTAAGTGTCAACTTCATCAGAATGTATGATTATGTTTGTATGTTTTTTAACATTTGCTTGTATAGTTGTTTTGTATTATTATTATTTGATTAATAACGATATGACCTAGTGAATGATTTAATTAAGTTGACTCACACAGAATCTGCTGATGACCCACCGGTATATCGCGACTCACACTTTGAGAAGCACTGCTTTAGAATATCCCCACCATTTCAACCGTTTACCCACATATTTCGGTTTCATCGCCCTGCCTTTATACGCAAGGTACATCTCACCGCAACGATTACTGGACAAGGCACAACTCAGATATATTGGACACTGTAAGTATAAGTGGAAAAATGAAAAATAAAAAATTTTCTTCTACCCAAAACTTTAAATACTGTTCAAAGCAATGACAACTTTTACTAAAAGAAATTAAAAATCTGTAATTTCATTCACAAATCAAAAAAAGTTATATATTTTCATATTTCGTGAAAAAAATATTTCTGGTTCATTTTCAAAGAATTTTATTTTAACCTTACATCGTATCTTTTGCTCTCTTTGACCAACATTAACGCGTTTCTTTCTCGATCGAAAAGTCAATCCATGCCAACGAGGATAATTGCCAATGATTATACTATGCCAGAGAATATGCAAGTTGGGGCTGAGATAAGGAGGATACTAGGCTCCCGTGATGGAGAAAACATTTTCAGAAAACCAACTTTGTCCGGCGTTCTGCAGTTGGGTGGAATGATTTAAAAGTGCAACAAATTAGCTAAATCGCAAGCGCTGTTTTTGAGCTCACGTGTTTAACATATCTTTTCATTGAAATGCAAGTTGAAAGGTTGCAAATGCAAATACAATTTTGAAGTTGAATAACAAAGTTTACACAAAACATAAAAATAAGTTTCTTTATTTGTAAATGAAATGTCAGATATCCCAAACATTACGGTTCCGTGAACGCTTCGATCGGCCAATGGTAGCCGTTCGGGAATTATTCCTTCGTCTGATCAACCTGTTTGTGAACAAGAACAAGCTGTCCACCATTTGTGATGAATTTCACAAGAAAGTGTATGCAGCACACGCGGAAGGGAGCAAGACCCGTCAGCCAGGTGATGAGTTGAAACGGAATAGTCCAGAGAGCGAGCCCCGAGGATCAGTTGCCTTCCTGCATGCTGCCGTCAAGCAGAGCTGCCGCATCTGTCAGAAACAACACATGCGGCAGCAGTGCCCGAGTTTGCGTCGTGCGAGTCCTCGTCATAGACTGGAGATAGCAAGGCGTGCCCGCCTGTGTTTCGTTTGCCTAGAGCCGTGGCACTACGCTTGAGAGTGTAAGCGTGGAGGGAAGACAGAGGGTAAAGTGCCTGTTCCAACAAGTACTCTGAGTTCGTCAGCGTCAGAGAGTTTGGTCGCTGAGCAGAAGACAACCGTCACTTCGGAAGAACCACCCTTGGCTCCTGTGCACGCCAATCTCGCCACTAGGAGTCATCAGCCGACCTGTCGTTGTAGATGATCTACGCCGTGGCCTACGGTGAGTAGAGCCTGGGAAAGCTAGTGACCTGTCTTCTGGATACCGCTTCAGAGCGATTGTTCATCAAACAGGACCTCGCCTCCGCTCTGGGTCTTGTCAGACAGACTAACCCAGTGTCTGTCGTGGGTATCGGTGGAATCCTTCACGAGATCCCTGACGCCCAGCTCGTGAAACTCTGGCTGAGCCGAGCTGACAGCAGTTCGACCGTGGAACGTTATTTTCTTCAAGCTTTGACTGTGCCGAAGCTCTGGAACAATCTCTGCAATACTCGGTTGCGAGTCGACGATTGGGATCCCGGCGTTGACTGGGCTTGGCAACGGAGGAATGTGCCGACTCAGACCAGGTTGCCGTTGTGGTCGGCATCGATAGTTACTACCGCTTTCTGGGGAACAAGATTCGAAGAGGCGGGTCGGAAGATCCGGTCGCGGTGGAATCGGTGCTGGGATGGATCATCTGTGGTCCCGTGACCGCCAGTCATCCATCATCGGTCCGGACGACCCGATGCGCGTCCGTGGATCAGAGCATCGACAGGACTTTGAGGCGATTTTGGGAAATCGAGGAGGTCAGAGCAGGTTCGCATGACGAACCTGTGATGTCAGAGCAGGAACAGAGTTTTCGGGACAGTCAGTCGTTCGATGGATCAAGATACTCCGTCCGGATGTTGAAGAAAAATGGCGAATTGAACCTCCCGAACAACGTCGAGTCAGCACTGCGGCGTTGAGGGGCGGTGGAAGTTCGACTGGCCAGAGATCCAGCCTGAAGAGAGCAGTATGCTTCCATCATCCAGAATTACCTGAAGAACGGTTGGGCAGAGAACGTGGATGAGTTTGAGCAAGAACGATGCGCTACGCCATCGTTACCATGACCGCTGCATCCCTGGACGCAACATCCATCTTTGGTCCAGAAAGGTTCAATGATCTCGAAGGACTTCCGGGTTACTGCGTGGTGTCAACGTTTCATCCACAATACCAGGTCTCCGGTCGGTTTGAGGAGAGCCGGGATGCGCCCCAGCTCTGAAGAATTGACTGATGCTGAGCGCCTCTGGATCTGACAAGCGCAAATCCACGCCTCTGGAGAATCAGGCACGGCAACCCGATGGAACGAATTCAGGAATTCAGTTCATTCCTGGACGAGTTTGGCATCCAGAGAGTTGGAGGACGCTTATGCAGAGCCCATCGCGATGGAGAAACAAAACATCCCGCTTTGCTCCCTCATCGAGGACGTTTGACTGAATTGCTGATCCAGTCAGAGCATCTGAGGCAGCTGCACGCAGGTGTGGAGCAGACACACGCCGCCCTCAGGGAGAGGTTCTGGATTCTCTAGGGCCGGAGCACAGCGAGTGCTCAGAGGACACACCACCTACCGCCGCGTGTCGGCTCCTGCATATCAGAAACGGATGACCAAGTTGCCGGAAATGAGGGTTGAGCCAGTGGGGCCATTTGTGAACGTCGGTGTTGACTTCACCGGCGCACTGCTCATTAGGGGCGACAGCCCCAATCGTCTGATGCAGAAAAACTACGGCTGCATCTTTTCATGCATGGTAATCAGAGCAATTCATCTGGAGTTGGTCTCTGACATGAGTATTGACAGTTTCCTCCGTACACTACGCAGGTTCATCGCACGCCATGGACAGCCGGCTATCATACAATCGGACAATTTCCAGACCTTCCCCCAAGCAAGCCGCTTCTTGCGAAGTGTCTTCGACGCCCCTAACTGAACAGCGGTCCAAATACACCTGGCCACGGAACGCATCTGATGGACGTTCATCACTGAAGGCGCCCCTTGGTGCGGGGGATACTGGGAGCGGATGATGAGATCAGTGAAAGTGGCCCTAAGGAAGACGGTTGGACGAAGCCTGCTGACTTTCGATAAGCTTCGGACGGTACTGTGCGAGGTGGAGTCTCGAATCAATGACCGTCCGCTCATGCTCGTATCAAGTGGGACTCAGGACGAGCTCGCGCTGACTCCGGTCCATTTCCTGATTGGACGGAGCTTGGCTTAAGGAATTGCTCTTCTGCCCAAACAACCGCGTGTGTTTGGCCATGCCACGAAGAGGAAAGCTCCACCGTGGTTGGGAGGGATCCTACCGGGTAGTGGAAATAATTGGGCCGCAGACGTACCGTGTACGACACCATGAGCGGAAGCGTTGCACACTGGCGGTACACTCTGACCGGATGAAGCAGTAACACGCCAGGGAACCCACTGAGCATCTTGATGAAAGAGAGCGGTCTTCCTGAGGCGGAACCACTGGCCGGCAGGACCATCAGCCACCTCGTGCCGTCTCCCCACCCGCTTCAGACGTCGCCGGAAAGCAGACGCGTAGACGACAGCCACCTGGTCACGTGCAGAATTATTTCTAGGGAAAGTTCAGTACGAACTATTCTGAAAGAGGGGGGCAGTCTGAGGCGGATGGACGGAATTATACCTGCACATCTCACTGATTTCTTTGTAGGCCAATGCACCATAGGGCATGCGGAAAGTCAGTTGCTCACGTGGCTGCTGTTCCGCTATCTTGGTTGTCATTGCTGTATTCCGCTACGTTGTTTTTGTGTATAGTAAGCATTTAACGGCAACAATAAATGGCTTAAGGTAGCACATTATTAATTGGTGGCTTTACGGCAATTTCTCCAATTTTAGAATTGACTTTTCCCATATTTATTTATTATTATTGTACTGCCTTTCTTTTCCCATAGTACATATTGTAATATAGCTCCGATTTGATCACTGCTGTACAATCAAAGATTGTATATTATTTAGTTCTGAAGCGCTTATAGCGAATAGCAGTAAAGTTTCTGTGCAAAATAGGCTGCTGATCAGTATAGACTTGAAGAAACAAAATTACAAAAGCAAGTTATTGCTACAGGTAAAATAATCTTTTGTAATCAGTGAAATGTGAAACGCCAAGATTTTTAAAAGCATCGTTTCCCAACTCCAAAAAAATATACTCTATTCCACTATTTATCTAAAAGAACTTCATTTTTAAAAATGGGAAATATGATTATTTATCTTCATAAAAGGAATTTAGTGGTGAAACACCCCATATTTCAGAAAACACTGATGGAAAACAATAATCTAATCAATGATCAAAGTTGAGTAGCTGATCAGTTGCCATAAATTACTCGACCAATTAGTGATGAAAACTGGGTAACTAGTGAAATGCATAAGTCATTAGCCAATTACTGATCAATCGCCGTACAGTTCATTAGCGACCAGCCAATCAAATTTCAGTCGATATTATGCGAACAAAAGGGAGCAAATCATCCGTATGCAAATTTATTTAGCTGCTTGTTGTGTTCTGTTTCCTTTTACATTTAATGCTACACTTGAACAATTTTAGTGCATGCCAAAATGTACTAAGCTGCTATCATGTGGTGAGCATTTATGTATGCAAAAATGTCATTTGGGTAACTGTGCACCGTGTTCAAAAGTTTTACATAGTAGTAATTTTTTCTGCATTTTATGCTTATGTTCATTTTTATTGATTCACATTTTCTTGCAGGTCCCGTTTGCAGAAAGTAAGTGATAATCACCCGTTGTCAGGAATTCTTTTTATGTAAAGAGAATTTTAAAAAACGGTGCACTTTAAATTCTTATAGATGTCAAAAGAGAACTTATTTTAAAAAATAGCTTTCTCCTTCACTATATGGAGACCAAAGGTTTGTAGGTATCTATGATAAAAAGTGTCTGACGTTGGGCAAAACTTCATCACGCCGCTGTTTGTATGCTCGTACTCCAGTATTCTGTGCTTTTACATGCAATAAAAACCTCAAATGCGATGGATTAAGGTTAGGTTATTTTGTTTTGATTTGATTTGTTTATTTTACATGCAAATTCCTTGCAGGTATTGCACACCGTTGTTTGAGGCAGTGTCATCCAGGTCCTTATCCTTCATGTTCTCAAAAATTTGAATCATATTGCCTCTGCAAAAGATCCAGAAAAAACATTCCTTGTTTACTCATGAATGCACCAGGTAATGCGTCTTTATATTAATTGCACTTAGCATTTGATATTTTCCATTATGATTACTATTATCACCTTTTAATGGTAGTTTCATACACTTTAACCTGGTAAAGTGTATGAATATTTATTTATTTATTTATTTAGAATAAGTCATTTTGTTATGTGGCATTCTGTTGTTAAATAATGTGAAACAAATTTTCAATATCTCGAATAGTATTCAATTCAGATATTAATGATAGATGAAAATATTGCCCTTTTAAGTGTTTATAATTTTGTTGAAGATGTATTTCAGTTTTGTATCACAAGCATTTTTTCTACAAAAATAGTGCAAAGCACAAAAATGCACTACCAATAGCATCAGTTGATTTTGTGAAATTTTCATGTACGATTTTTAATTTTGTCTGAAATCAATTTATAATTTTAGCACGTCACTTGTCTAAGTGAATCTTGAAGTTAAAAATGAATTGAAATTTTATTTTTTTAATCAGTATATACTTTTAAGGTTTCTCTGCTTGGCAGTGTAATCGTCGTTGCAAGCTTATTTTGGACTGTGGAAAGCACCAGTGCAAGAAAAAGTGTTGCACAAAATTGAAGCATCAGTGTTTCACAGTTTGCACTCGTCTTTTGGCTGTGGCGTGCACATTTGCAATCGGCCTTGTCATCCGGGCAGATGCTATCCGTGTGAGTTGGAATTGGTTTATTACTCTGTTGAGCAGAGCGGAGTGTGCGATAAAAGTGGAGTGAAACCTAATCGCCTACAGCTGATTTTGACTTGTAAATGT
The DNA here is from genome assembly GCF_000181795.1 of Trichinella spiralis. Classification (NCBI taxonomy): domain Eukaryota; kingdom Metazoa; phylum Nematoda; class Enoplea; order Trichinellida; family Trichinellidae; genus Trichinella; species Trichinella spiralis. Next base: position 504,106 of record NW_003527549.1, read on the forward strand.
ATAAATAGAAAAATGGTTATGAAATGCAATTAATTGCAGCAACTGTGTGATCATGATTCTAATGTAAGTGGTCCATCGATGAGTTCAAACAATTTGGATAGTTCTAAACTTTCACTACCCTGTTTCTGATTCACTTGGCGTTACAATGTAAAAGTGCGTGAAAAGAAAAAAATTAATATTGTAGAAACGAGTTGAAGTGCAATCAGCAGTGTGAGAACACGAGGAAAAACGATGCTTTCATTAGTGTGTTGGGACTAGAATGCCTCAATGTGAGCCAGCTAAGCTTGAACTATAGTAGACGGTTGATTACCTTTTGTGAAAAAAACCGCTCTTTGTTTCCAGCGTGGAACGGGCATTTATGCAATTGCTCTACGAACTCTATTCAGTATATTGTTAATATTTTGAAAAAAAAGAATTAATATATGCTAATTTATTTTCTTTAAAATCAGATGCAGATATTTTCATATAGATCACTTATTATTTTATTTTATGTGTTATTTTGCCTGGTGCTTACTGCCAAAGAGGACGGATTGATTTAATATTTATTCAACTTTAATTCATTTTATGATGAGTACTTACTTGAGTCAGTTGAGATATATCTTCTGCGTATTTCAAAATAGGCAAAAATTAATCAACATTCAGCGCTGTTAAGATTTTCTTGTATTGGTAAACTGATATTATTTAGGAAGTGAAGTTTTCGCTAGCTTGACATTTAAATAATGTTCTACGGATTGTGTTTGTCATTTGAGCAATTCCTTTTCATCAATTTCTAATTGTTGCGATGTGAAATACAAAAAAACTGACAAATGAGGGAGAGTGGAGAGCTTCTTTATGATTCTTTTGAGCCACCATGACTGGCAAAATTCTTGCAGAAATAATAACTTTTTTCATATTACACTTTATTTGGTAAAATATTGGAATAATTAGATTGAAATAACTTTCATACAAGATTATAATTAATTTTATTTAAGTAATGAACAGTTGAAGTTTAATTGGTTTTATGATTATTGTGTGTGAATAGTGTTTGTTTTTTAGAAACTTGAGCAAACTGCCGGATGTGTTACTCAGCAAATGTATCCATCAAAATCAAAATATCAAAGTGCTTAGAAGCTAGCAGTATTTTGCCAGGTTGGTCAGTTATAATGCTGAAATTTGATTATTAGAATTATATACAAAAAATATTTTAAAAGGAACGAAGAATATATGCACATATGTTATGAATATTACTTTTATTAATTTTTATTTTGGTCCTTTTTCAATATAGAAATACTAGTACGTTATATATTTATTTGTAGAGAAAAGAATATTGAAAGAAGATGATTTAGAGGGAGAGAGAGAGAGGAAGAATTGCGTCAAAAATTAAATTTGTTCAGAGATCAAATCGAGATTTGTTGTGATGATTAGACTGTCAAGCGAATGACGGCAATACAGACAATTGATTTAAGCTTAATGTGAAAGAAAGCATGGTGTTAAAATTCAGCTTGCTTTCTGCATTGTTATTATTATTATAGTCAATCACCGTGAGGCAGGGCAAACAGCAAAAGCCTACGCGACTAGATCCGCCCCGCCCTGATGTTCCGTTGACACATCAGGGCCATCAAGTGCAATGTGATTGGTTAGTTTGATCTACGAGTTTTAAATGTTGACCGGTTAGTTGTGTGCAGCAAGAGAGAGCAAAAGAAAGAGAAAGAACAAATTGCACATAAGATAAATAATTAGATAGATAAATAAATAAAGAAATAAAGAACTATATATAAAGATATATAGATCATAAATTAGAAAAGTTGGTGTGTGCGCTTGTTTTTCTTCTTTTTCTTCTTCTTCTTCTTTACATCAAACAGAGATAAGAATTTACTGAAATCACAACACGGCCAAAGCACAATGCTTATATATGGACTGACAATTTTCTATTTGCCAATTTTCATAATTTTCCTGAGTCCTGTGCATCCATTCAGCTCATCAGGTAATCAACACGCTCATTGATCAATTGTGCAACAGTTTTTGTTGTTGTTGTTGTTTTGTTTGTTTTGTTCATCATTAATAATATGTGAATCAATTATCTTTTTGTTGTTTGTTGTTTACGATGTGAAATGGCATTTATGAATTTCATTGATGAATGAATGAATGAATGAATGAATTGTTCATTTTCAAAATTTTGGGTTTGTCAATATGTATTATCCGCAACGTGCCAGCTGTTTGTGTGATGTTCGCAAATTTTTAGATATCTATTATTCATTTCTCATAAATACCAAATTTTTTGATCATAATATATTTTTGTGCAGTTGTATGTCTCTTTATTTTTATTTTTGAGAAGTGTAATTGGAAATTTTACAGTAGTTTGTAATTAAAAAAAGATAATGAAAAAACGGCATTTCCCCCTCATTTGACAGTTCCAGTTGTTGTGATTGTGAAAGTGAAAAATGCACATTGTTTGACAGGCAACTTTTTCTTGCTGATCATAATTTGTCGTCGATTTTTAAAATTTATTTCAATTAAATAGCAATCAGCAGGTGACAGAAATTAGGGCGTTGCAATACATATATAATAATTAGTTAATCATTTTCAACTTTCTAATTGTGGTTGAGTGAAATTAGATTTGTAATAAAACTTGGTGATTTCTGATTTTTTGTTTTCTATCCTCTTCTACCCCTTTGAAAAAAGCCAAAAATGAGGAAGATAGAATATTTAAAATGATATTTTTTCATATTTTCAGACTTAATTGTAATAATAAAAATTGTTTGCTCGTTTGAGCAAGTTATCGAACAAAATGTTTTCCGTTCAAAAATGCAAATTAAAAAAGCGCATCGTTCAGCAGCAGTGCTTGTTCTTGTAAACATTGTTGTAGAATTTCTGGTGTGTAATTTGATGTGATATGGTGAAAAATATTCACGAAAACTTATTAGATAAAAAATTTATTTTTTTCGACATTTGACACGGTTACTTTATTTTTTATGAAAGCACTAGAGGAGGAAAACTACTGTACTAAATAGATGAATAGATGAAACCCTTAAAAAAGCGGAAAAGAAAAGAGTTGATTTGAAGTGAAAGAAAATACAAGACGAATTTGAAATTTATTTTTTTTGAATAGAAATAATAATGATAATAATAATAATAATGATAATAATTGAAGTTCATCGCTCATATTCATATAAAAATGAATTTCTGAAAAATTGATCGGCAAAATTGTGCAAATCGATGATGATGACGACGACGGTGACAAACAAATTGAGTAGTAAGAAGCACTTTGAATGCGGATGGTGCTGAATGCGTTGGCGATTGATAGATGTATTTATGATCAGCAAAATCTTTTCAAATCAAGAATAAAATTCTGAATGTTCATATGAAATTTATGCATATTTATTTACTTATAACAAAACAAACCTCCCCCCCCCCAAAAAGAAAGAAGAAAACTTATCATTTTACATAAATTAGCTGCAGTATATGCTATTTAAAAGTCCGCTTGTCGTTGTTTTCTTCCAAATTCTATAGCTCTGGAAAATTCCATTTTTCCATTTAATTCATTCATGTATTTGCAATCCACTTTTAGCAAAAAGTTATTTATTTGTTTTTGTTTTTTTCTACATAATATTTACAACTGGGTCAACAGACTTTCACATATAATATTATAGACTGAAAAAAATTAAAAAATTAGAAAAAATGCTACTGCTAGCATTTATATTTCAATAAAAGCGATTAACGAATAACCATTTGACAAAAGCTGTTCAGCAGGGAAAAGAATAATTTAGTTTATTTGCATTTTTTACTTGTACAACAAAATTAATACGTTAAATTTGGTTTTTATTTATTTATTTATTTTAAAATCAGTGCAGAATATTCAGTTTTATTGAATATTGATTATAAATTTTCATTATGCTATTATTCATTTGTATATTTATTCATTATTAAATGTTGTATTGAAGCAAAAATAGGAAAAAGGAAAATATGAACACTTGTGAAATCATATCAATTTTCATTTCCACATTTCTGATTTTCATCATCATCATCATCAGCTTTTTCTTCAACTTGCTCACTTTTAGCTTCTCATATAGGTGATAAACTGATTTTTCTCTTTTGTTTGATTATGCAAAGTAATTTTAATTCATTTCATTCACTTTTTCTTATTATGTTAATATTAGTTTTAAGAAAGTAAAAATGTTTCACAGAAGTTTCTTGTTCAAGATGTTTATTAAATGACAATTTATTTGAAAAAAGCAAATGGAAAATGGAAATGTTGTAGCAAAGTTTTGCAAATTTGTTATTGTCTTTGAAATTTAATTTCACTGAGTATTATTTATATGTGCAAATTGGAAAATATAATCCTTTCCACATGATTTAATAAATTAAGATATAAACTTTTCGTTTTCTACTTCTATTATTATAATCAACTGTAAAATAGCTGTGTGAAAGCAATGCAAATGCTCATACAAAATAGAACATTACGCGAGGATGCTAATTAATTGCATCATCAGTTGAGCTTGCAATGGAAAAAAATTTTTATTTAATCTTCCTTTGCTGGCATTTCTTGAATTAAGCTTCTTCGATGGATGGACAGCAGCAATATTGCCAACGATCCATTGCATCGACAGTTACAATATCAATAAAGCACTGCTTGATTTTTATTAAGCATTTCACATTTCAAATTAAGAACTATGCTATGTAGTTCAATGAAATTATTTTAATTTTTTTTCTTTTCCACTGCGCACTACTACTATATTGCATACATTTTTTTATCTGCATTTATTTACACTATGTATGACAAGTGAGTTATCGTTTGTTGTTTGATTTGTGAAAAGACCAACAGAATTGATTAATTGATGAATTAAATAATGATGCAAATTTATCTCCTTTTATGTAAATTTAATTGAAATGACTGAAATATGAGAATTCAGAATTCTTTCTCTTTTCTGTTCTGTTGAAAATAAAAATATAGCCAATCTCAACCAGCTACGTGTGCATGTTGTGTGTAATTGCGATTTGAATTTATTTAAAAACTGTCAAAATTTAATTATCAACTTCGCTTTTATTACATTTTTACTGAGAATTATGTAATGACGAAATGCGTGATGAAATGAAAAATAGAAATTTCATTTTAAAGTTATCATTCAATAAATTAAATAATAAATATATTGAAAATGAAAGAAGATTAGTTAGTATCTCGGCAAGCAACATTCTCCTCCTTATACTTTTGCAATTTTCCAAAATTATTTTTACCTTGGAATGTTGAATAGTTCTCTTTAATGCTGCTGATGTTGTTGTGGAATATTTTTAGATAGAAATTATCTTTTGATATCACATTATCCATCCATCTCCATCTTAATAATCACGTAAATAAGCTGAATATTTTTTTCCCAAAAATAAATTTTTTCATCCCATCCTTTATTGATTGCATAAAACAAACAATTAATTTACAATAGTACTACTACATTCTGTTAAATTGTTGCTTTGTCTCATTTTTCACCTTAATCGTGTGATAATTAACAAATGTTTAATTAAAATTAATTGTTTTTTTTATCAAATGAAGACATCTTAATTTTGTATAATCAGAATTGTTCATCATTTCTTCTTTTTTTTTGTAGGTCATGCTCGTAATTTTGTAAAAGGAATTAATTTCGAGAATGTTTAATTTAATTAGGCAGTGGATTTCCAATTTCGAAAATATTTTGAAATTTTCTGATTGAAACCATTGCAACTATTCCCAAGTCAAACAATTAAACTTTGACATCATGCTCATATTATTACTGGAATCCAAATTTTCCCGTTCAATTAGGTTTGTCAGCTTTCCATATGCTAGTGAATGTACGTGCATCCATGCGTGCAATAGTACTACAGTGTTTCTTATTTTCTTCATCATCAGAGCAACAATGTTCAATATTCCAAAGCTCGAAGTGGCATTTATTTGTGTGTAGTCTAGGGAACGTCACGATACATATCCGAAAATAAATAAAAATAACTTAATAAATAAGTTTCTATTATTGTTATTATTATTATTATTTATCAGCTTTTGTCATTATGATAATGGATATGAAGCACAGATGGATATTTTTAATTACAAGTTGACAGAATGGCAACGTAAAACAAGAACAGCAATAGGAATATGTAGAAAAATAATCACTTTAATGATGAGATGATTTGAACAAGGTGATGAAAATTCTGACCAGATGCAATTCTTTTTCAACAGTTACCATTTCAAAATAATAAAAATTTATTTTTTATTATTTATTTATCAGATTCTTTTCATAATAAACGTTTTATAGTGTTGTTAAATATTAGAACAAGATGTAAATTGAAAAATTTTTTGTTTTTCATAAATATAAACAGCACAGTGATCAACACACACTTACTGTAATACATTGCAAAGTGATTGTTGATTTGGATTAAAAGTAAAATAAATAAATAAATGAATGAAAATAACTGTAGAAAATTATGTAATAAAAGTTAGAGAATGTCATTTTAACAGAAATTATTATCAGCATTGTTTAAAATTGGAAATGGATGATGCGGTAAAGAATAAAAAGCTGAAAGTATATAAATTTTATCCAAATTTTCAGCTTTAATCTACCCAGTGCTGGTTGATCGTCTTTCAAAAATCGTACCAACAATTTCTAAACTCACCGAATTGAATCCAGGTCAGCCGAATCATTCTTTTCACTTCGTGCACTTCACATAACTATATATACATATATACTGAAGATCCACACACCCAACACTTACTTGTTCTGTTGGACATGCTGCAAACTTTTTGAAATCCCAAAAAATAAAATATATAATAATAAATGTAAAAATTGTATAAATTTTTATACAAATATTAACAGTTTTTAATTTATGTTAAGTTTTTGTATATTTTTCCATTTTGTAATGTAAATTTTTATACCGTCCTTCAGTCAGTTATTATGATCTTTAATGATCGTTGATCAGATTTACGTGTAATAAATAAATAATAATATTGTTTTTCTTTATCAAATACGTTGCCATCCAGTTATGGAAACAGAACAGTAATGTTCAAGGATTGTTCTGTTGAAGTTTGATTTGAATTTAATCCGACAACAAAGTGAAAAAAATTACACGAAAAAAGCTGTTGCGATTGTTTACAATTTTCAATTATTCATTTCGCTAAAATCAGAAAATATGCATTTGAACTATCTGTATCAACAAGTAGAAAAGAAAAATTAAAAATTAATTTTCTATATTTCTTTTTTTTGATTTTCAAGATTGGATGAAATTGATGCGCAAGTATGACCAATCTGTACCGTACATCCGAGATCCGGTTCAAGAACAGGATAACCGAGTGTTGCGGCTCGAGCGCAAGAATGTCCAATATTATGCTAATGACAAACGCTTGGGTTTTCCCGCCTATTTGGCCCGAGTTTTTCATAAAACCAACAGCTTCAGCGGAGCAATACCAATTGTACAAGATTTTACGGTCAATCGTTGAACAACATTTGTTTATTTACTTCACTTGAAAAACAAACAAACAAACAAGCAAAACCAATCCAGTCATTCGCTAACAAAAAATATATATATATATATATACTTTCGTGAATGTGTTTTTATAATTGATTCAATAAAAAAAGAAATAACTCTTTCTCTTTTACGACGTTGCACATATTATATTGCCTATTGCAATTGCAAATTATTAATTCATCTCTTATAATAAGATCGATTAAACAAAAGAAAAAAGGGCTCAACTTCATTTCTCAACAATATTGTCACAATTCAAATGTTACAAAGTGAACATATATAAATAATAATACACAAATACCGGTTGTTACTTCATCATTTGAGCTGTCATTGTATAGATTTTACATCCTTTCGTAGAAAATGGAAAAAATCACTGAAATTTTACGAGATAATTTATTTTTGAAATTAATTAATTTATAAAATAAACAAACACAATAAATAGATGAAAACTTTTTGCGTGTCCAAATTGAATTTATTCAAAAAAATTTTCCCCTTCACCGAAAATCCTCATCAAGCAAACAAACATACAAGCATCGAATTTTCTGAAGAAACAATTTTCAAACACAGCTGCTGCTGATGATGATGCAAATTGAAATTATTATCATTTTCATTGCAAAGTGCTGAAAAATAATCCAACTGAACTGCATGAAACAAAACTTAATATATATATATGTATATGATACTGATAAATGATGTATTTTCGACAATGCACTAAATGAATCAAGTTGAAAATCAATCAATTCAAAGAACACGGTCAACTTTCTTCTTTACTGTCGACAAATATGGCCACTAACTTCAGATGAGACGAATATTAAAAATTCGGCACATCTATCTATCAATGATCGATGTTGTATTCATTTTTCATTGTCGAATGATAAAGAGAATTTTCTCAATGACCAAAAGATAGGGAAAATATTATATTGTTGCTATGGTTATTGTCGCTTCTTTCTAATTTGCATTATTTATTATTATTATTATTGTTTCACTTTGATGTATCATCGGCAAAATAAAATACATGCAATGTGTATTCAGTAAGCAAAAGCAGTGCCTTCGGATGAGCCATGAAACCAATAATTTCACAATTCTCTTCCAACGTGATCAAATATTGTCGGCTAACTTTTTCCACCCTTTCAGAAGTTTTCCTATTCACCAGAGAAGTTTCCAATTTCTGAGGTCGAAAATACACATAAGCACGCTTGCAACTGTCAATCAACAAGCTGTACGAACAATCCGCAGAACAAGATTGATATTTGCACATCGGCTTACCAGCTCTCACGTAACCAAATGCAGGAAACGACTCCAAATGTTTGAAACAATTCACATCTCTCGGATCGTTGTCAACTTGCCACAGTATTCCATCTATATCATAATTCAAACAAAACCGTGGCGGTTTGTCAAATTCTACTTTTGTACAAAATAAAAAACTCTGTCCATCAATGTCGGCCTGAAAATATACGAATGAAAAAATATCCTTCCAAATTATCATAATTCTCATATAGGCACGCACATGACTAATGAGTGAATGATCATCGCCGTCTAGCCATACTAGAAAGCAAACCTCTTGGTCAGACGCGTTGTGATCCTCATATTCTTCGATACTGAACGTAGGCGTTTGGTCAACTTCCGACGAATCGGATTCAGTCTTATTCTTTTTGATCGCATCCATCAATTCGGCACGCACTGCAGGTCGAATCATCTGCTCAAAAAATGGATGAATCACGCCCTTATTATCCCCTTTGACGATGTATTTCCATTCCAAACCTGAATTCAAACAACAAATTACAACATTATCCAAATATTTAAATCAAGTTTATTCTTTTTTAAATTTAATTCATTTACCCCTTCCGCATTCATCGATTACTTTGGACCTAATTTACTTATTCACTGATGAAAGTAAACGTTTACACAAAATGAAATACATTTTTAATCACAAGTACGCTTTGAAAAGTAATACATAATATGACAAATTTTATCGATGACGACAAAAAACTACAACCCCAATTATCAGCTAATAATCATTTCATTCTGATGAAACTGAGCTGCCGATTAATTTGAAATTTAATCCTTTTTCATTGACAAGAAAAACGTCACCATTTTACCAATGATAATTAATAATCATCGAAAATTATATTTCAATTTAAAGAAAAAAATTCTTTTTTCAATCAACAACCTTACCTGGAGTCGACTTTTCCAGCTGCACAATAACTTCGCCATCAACCACAATGAAAGAACAATTTTCGACGTTCACGTCTGAGAACAGTTTTCCTCTGAGATAAATTGCCGAACTTGCAGCCGATTTGACCAAGATCCACGATTTCTCAATTATGACCAAAACGTCCGATTTGGAAGTCGGCGGCTGCAAGCCTATATCCAATCGGAATATTACACGCTCCGGGTTCTGACTCCAAATGTACCGGATGTGGCTTATCGGCCGAGGAATGCAATCAAAAGGCCTGTGTGGATTCACAGGTTTCGACGAATCGTGCTCAAATTGAAACGGACACGTACTGATCAAGCAAATCGCATCCCACTCTCTGCTTAAATAACAATAATCAATTGTACCCCCTTCTCCCAACAGTTTTCGTGTTCTCGCAACTGTCCAATTTTCGTTTTCTTCCCTAAGTGTAACCCAGAGGATGCCCGGAAAATTCAACATGGAATACGTGTTCGATGTTGCCTGTTTGGCGCACCCTTCGGGCGCCATTATCAAATAGCGAAGCAAACAATCAATGGTTCGCTTTCCTGAAGCATCCAACTGAGTTTTACTGTCCACAATTATGAACGATCCTTCAATCAGATCGGCAAATTTGCTTGTGAATACCAAAGTCCATTCACGCTGCAGATAACGCGCATCTGTGTGATAAACAAGCAGACTGCCAATGCCGTCGGCAATTATTGCCATGTCCGGTGATGGAAATGAGACGGAAACGTTGAAACGCATGTCCGATAGTTTCAGTTCCAATTTGGCCACAGAAGCAAAAGTGAACTCAGTGAGTGCTGCTTCCAAAGATGACACACAGAAAATTGTACCATTGTTTGCGACAAGCACGAAAACAGCATGCTCATAATCCCAGTGATCGTGATGCAAAGCATTGTGCTTGGCAAAAAGTTTAAGAGTTTCATAGCAGACCTGAGACGCACCAGGTAGCACGCTGAGTAATGGTACAGGAGTGGGAAAACTCTTCGAACGCAAATTTCCCGTAGAAAGTTTGTAACCTTCAAACCCAACATTAAATTTCGTTTGATCTAGACGTAATTCGATAAATTTCACTTTTGTGCAGAAGGCCATTTCAATCTGTAAAATAACACAATAAAAAACCGGCTGCAATAAAGCACAATAATCGAAATACAACATTTTAAATATTTGTAAACGTTCGTTCAGCGGTTCATTATTAAGTTACACCTCATTTTTACAAAACTCCTTCAGACGTTTACTTCGATTAACATTTCTAAGTAAAAGAAACAACTAGAAATTTATTATTTTATAAAAGAAAAAACTACCTGTCAGTTTTCGCGTTGTTCGATATTGAGAACAGATACTTCTACAAAAATCCTTACTTATCAAAGATATGAAAAAGCAAGCTCAAATATTCATACTGTAGCTGCTTTTTCACATAAAGATTTGAGCACTTGCACGGACGTAGTAATTAGCTCATGTCATAATTCTATATTTCGATTTATTAATTTCATGGACAAATTTTATCACAATCAGTAGACATTTTTATTAATTAATTATAACAAATATTTTAATATTTTTGGAATGCTACTTTTACGACACTTTTCATAAATTATTCACTTTTGTAAAACCTTTTACATGGTGCACAATTTTCAATATGGTATTTGCACAGTGCTTTCTAACTAGTTCAAAATGCTTGCTAAATTCTTTAAACTTCCCACAAAAAAAACAAAGCAACCACATAAAATTCAATCGCTGCATTTAAATATTCATTAGTAACACTTGATCTCCAAATTAAATTTTATTCATAAATCTTTTTCAAAAAAACATTCTCCGTACTGACGCAATCAATCGACCGGGAATTTTTTCCACTGCTCCAAAGGTCCGTGACCATTTATGTACTTAACATTCGATCCATCTGGTATAAGGCGACCTTCAGAGCGCCACTTTTCGTATACATCTCGATCATACTTTGTAAAACCCCATTTCTTTGATACTACAATCTGAAATTGAGAAATTTTAAACCAAACATATCAGCGTATCATCAATAATACTAGTAAAAAACTATGTACGTGTTGGCGACCAGGAAATTTATATTTTGATCGACGCAATGCTTCAATGCACTGAGCTCTGTGCTGATCTTTCGCTCGAATAGACATCAATACTTGTCCTATATTAACACGTGCCACTGTGCCTTGCGGTTTTCCAAATGCGCCACGCATCCCTGTTTGAAGCCTAAAAAAGTCACATTTTTATACGTCTACAGTAAGAAACTAAAATGCCAGCCATACCTATCTGCTCCAGCACAGCTCAACATTTTATTAATACGAATGACATGAAATGGATGAACACGGATTCGAACATGAAAAGTATCTTTTCCACAGTACTTTGTCAAATATTTATTGCAACATATACGTGCTGCTTCCAACGCCTGCCGCAGAAAATTTCATTTGTAGTAGTAACAACAATATAATATTACAATTTTTTAAATTTTAATACACATCGGTTAACACTCAAAAACTAATAAACTGAGAAACCTTACTTGCATGAATAATAGATTCCTTCGAAATTTAACACATGTTAAGAAAATTAACATGCACGTGAAAAACAATTATACTCACTTCGGAAGAAATCTGCTCAAATTCATCCGATACCAAATGAACGCACAAAGGCATTTCATCAACAGTTGCTTTCTTTCTGCCCAAATCAAAGATTCGAATTTTAGGATCTTAAAACACATTAATTATATACATATAAACAGACAGATAATTATTTAATGAATAAACAACAATTACCGGGTACACCACGACAAAACCGCGACTTTGGATACGGCTTGTTTTTACAATAACGATAGCTAAAATTTTCGCGTCATTAATTATAAAAATATCCAGTTATTAAAAAGCAATTATTTAGCCAAAAAGTTTATTAATAAAAGTAATTTACCAGCGAGCTGGTCGACGACCCATTGCTATACTTGCAGTAGTATGCTTTACAACCAAGACCTACCGTCTACTACCATGTTGGCAAAAGACCTTCAAGTATATAATAAATAAACACTGTATGATAAAGTATAAAATTATGTCTACATGATTTAAATAAAAATATTATAATTAATAATCTATAAATTACTATAATATAATATAAATGGACATAATAAAATATAATGAAGCTTTTAAGCTATAAATAAACGTCTATCAAAATAATAAACAATTGTACTTGAAAATCTGAAGATATACAGTCATATACTGTAAACGCGTGGAATTTACATTAGTCTTTGCTTTTATTAAAAGCGATGTATTTAAATAGCTTTTTATTAGTTGATATTTTGTTCATTTAATTAACTTTATTTTCAAAGATTTTTTTGATAAAAAGAGTGAATTGTTCATGCTGAATAAAAAACTTTGTTCATGGATAATTAAGAGTTTTTATTAAGCGGGTATAAGCTGAATAACATTTATATATTCATATGTGACAGCTTTTAAGTTCTTCTATAATAGATGTTCTTATTAAATATAGAAATACTGTAATTATATTTCTTTGTATTTGCATATTGAAGCACATCGTTAGCCGTTACGTATTTCGGGAATGGCCGTTTCGAGGTAAAAATAAAAGTTTACGATTTTATATTATATTTTATATTCCACATTGTTTAGTGAAAAGAAAGTGCAATCGGTTCCAGAAACTGTTTTGAAAAGAAGAAAGCAAAAAGCTTTAGCTTATGTTGAAAAAGTCAAGAAAGCACGTCGTGAGCAAAAAGTAATATCTTTGATCTTTAAAATAATAAATATTAAACTAACTAGTCATATATTTTAGAAATTGAAATTGAAACGTCGTCAAATATTCAAGCGTGCTGAAAAATACGTTCAAGAATACAATAAAATAACTGCGGAAAAAGTTCGATTGCATCGTTTGGCACGCAAGAAAAATTGCTTCTATGTTCCTGACGAACCAAAACTGGCTTTTGTGATCCGAATAAAGGGGTAATATATATATATATTTTATTTATCGAATTTGATTATTTGAAAAATTTATTTTTTTTGAACTTTGAATTTTACTTTATTTTATATTAAGCTGTCACGACTTATTTATGACAAATTAATGATATATTTTAAAATTAATGTATGCAATAATATTTTATAAACAATGTTTCAGTATCAATGGTGTTCATCCTCGTGTGAGGAAAATTTTGCAACTGTTTCGACTGAGACAAATAAACAATGGTGTTTTCATGAAAATAAACAAACCTATTTTGAATATGCTTCGCGTAGTGGAACCTTATGTTGCGTGGGGGTATCCAAATTTAAAGTCAGTCAAAGAACTTATTTATAAACGTGGTTTTGCAAAAATTGATGGTCAGCGAAAAGCAATTACTGATAATTTGATGATTGAGAAGAAACTTGGTATGTGTGCTTGCTTTGAATTATGATGTATTATTTTATATTTCATTTTAGGCAAATACCACATTATCTGTATGGAAGATTTGGTACACGAAATTTACACAGTGGGACCAAATTTTAAACGAGCTACTAACTTTTTATGGCCATTTAAGGTAATTTAAAAATTTATTGTAACATTTATCATACGTTTTTTTTTGTTTTGGTCAGTTAACTTGTGCTTGAGTAGTACAAATTTTTTATGATAATTTTTTGAATATTGCTTTTTAAAAATTGAAAATTATGGAGTTTTAATTATTTCTTTGTTGTTTTGTGTATTGAGAAATGCTTGACATTTTTCAGCTGAACACTCCGAATGGCGGTTGGAAAAAGAAAGGTCGTCATTTTGTCGAAGGTGGTGATGCTGGCAATCGTGAAAATCATATTAATAAACTTATTCGTCGTATGGTGTGATGTTCCTGAAATTGTCAGAGAACCATTTGGAGAAATTATGGAAAATAAAATGAAAACCATGCAAATGACATTTTTGATTAATGAAATTGTCAAGCATTAAAACAAAAGTGATTGAATTTGAATTTTAATTGTTTGAGTTTTTTTTAATATAACTGAACATTAATTGATTCAAAAAGTATTCATTGGTTTATATTAATTAATGCCCGTAACTTATTTGCATAATGAATAATATTAAGAGATCGAAACGTTTAAATTAAAGAAATTGAAATTCGTGCGTGAATATAAAGTTTGCAAAGAATCACCAGTTTATCTATGATCAATGTTGGTATTTGTTTCTTTTTAAATTATTACAATTACTTAAATACAACGGTAACTTTGGTAATTTGATAAATCATTTGTAAACTAATGCAGCGTTAAGTTAATTTTTGAAATGCTTGTTGGTCAAATAAAATTTTTAAAAATTAGTTTAGAACTTTTTTGCACGAATATGAAGGTTGTGTTTTCCACAAATGAACAGGATTACAGTATGCTTTTTCTTGCACTCTGTAAAAGATGCTTGATGATTTTGAATGTTATTTTCGAATACGCTCTGCTTTGATAAAAAGTACTCCACGTATAACAAGTTTAAAATAAAGTATGACATATTGCAAGGCAATTATCTGACGTTAAGATTTTGCATCATGCACCGTATTGATTGTTTATTTTTATTGCAGTGCGACGGTATCAATTGTATTTAACTGCAGAGAAAATGAAAATTAATTATGGATAATTTTCGAAATTGAAGAAAAAAGTTATTTGTTTAAAGGAAGATAGATATACGAAATTATTTGATTTTTTGTAAATAATTTTTGTTTAAACCAAAGGTTTATAAAATGATGTAGATGAAAAATTTTGTTTGTTTGTTTGTTGTTACGTTTGTGATTTACTTTGGTAAAACAAACAAAAATAAGTTTACCAATGATATGAGCAGTGTTAAGTGATTCTGTTTTAAAGAAGTGGTACAAAAATACAACAAGGAAAGACAGTTTGAAAAATAATGGAATTTTATTATTATTATTTTTTCAGAGAATATTTTCAGTGGAATTAATTGATGAAATTATTGAAAGTATCATTATCATCATCATTATTGAAATTATTAAAGTCATTTCAGCGTTTAATTTGTCGAAGTAAGTTGTCGAACTTGTTTGCCTATTCATCAACCATTTCGTGTGTTTAAAATGAATTTTCATTTATTATTAATTAATAATATATGTAAGGACGATATGCGCTGAGGTGGAAGGCAAAAAATTGCACGACTGTGATTTTTGCATATTATCCATGAACAATGGTCAACGCAAAAGGCAAGAAGTGTTGTTATTCATTGATAGGTATCAATAATGAAATCAAGGTTCGTTTGGTTAGCAGTAAATCTTTCTGTTTTGGTTAACACGTTAGTGCTCAGCTTTTGATATGTTTTCAACTTCTAAATTGTCATGCTATGAATATAATTTCAAATAATAAAGAACTACATTTTATGTTTTTGTATAATTTGCATTTTAATTGAAAAAAAATTGATTTAAAAGTACAACTTATACTGCACAGAATTTCACGAATTTTAAAAGTCATGTTCAGTAAAAAAGAATAGTTGCACAGAAGAAAAATGTATGTCATTATAAAAATATATAATTATCATCAGTATGCAAAATTATTGTGCAATTTATTTTTGGTTTGCATTATTCTGATGATACAATTGCATGGAGTATTGGAAAAGAAAAAGTTGAGCATAGAAGATTGTCTTGAATATCATGAATAATCAAGAAACACATTTTGTACGAACTTTATTCATAATGCAAATTACTTTCAGAATAGAAAATAATAATTGTACATTTATAAATTTTGAATAAGTTTTCTTTTTTGTTTCGTAACGTTCAATGTCAATAAATTATTTTGAAACTTGAAAAGTTACATCTACGCTATTTTTTCAAATACGTCAAATTTTCGTGCATAATTGAACAAATTATTCATGTTTTTCTTCGAATGTTCGAATTTTATTATTAATGCATGATTTATTTGTGGAAATTTAAAATATATTGACTTTTTGTTTAATTATTATTACTGTTATGCGTTTTTTATTGGTTCAATGGATACATCATCAACAATAATGAATGTTAATTTCATGTTCAATTTCAATGTTTCGTGAAATACTCATATTGTTAAGAAAAAAATGATAAATTTGATATTTCAAAGCATAATTACTTACAATTGATCAGGTAGAACACTTACTCGATTATTCAAACAGGTTCTAAATAACGATCTCAAACGGCCATGGTTATGTATGTATGACCCGTTTAATTTATTTTTCATTATTCTGTGGATTTTAAATTTTACTTATTTCAGAAGAATAAAAATTTAGAAAAATTATTTCAATAAAATTTATAATTGTGAAAATTAACCCAATATTTAGCATTTCAGTGCAATTTGTGTTTCTGTGGCATAAGTATATACAGTCGTTATTTGTACACACTTTTCATTAAAATGTGTACAGCAATGATGTGGATTTTTCAAAATTTTTCTAGCAACTTTGTTTTTCAAAAACACTTTTTAAAACTGTTTCTCCGATGCATTTTCAATGAATTTTACACACCATATTGCTATAATAATAACAAAATATTTTTTTGTGATATTGAAATTTTTCTTATGCCATTTTTCATGTCATCTAAATTTATTCACTCGAACGATTTTTCTTGATTATTTCGAAGAACAGAAAAACATAAAACACTACAGAAGTGAAAATTTTTAATAAACTCCATATTTATTGTGAAAAACTTTCCAGTCGAAATGTACCGTTTAATAATTGAAATTATTGAAAATTTCCTTTTTTACAAATTCAACACTTGTATGCATGTGACATAGTTTACAATTTTACAAGGAATTTAATCAATTTTCGACAATTCATTATATTATATATTCACATAAATTAAATGTTATTGAAAAGTATTGAAAAACGCAACCAATAACGACAATGAAAAAGCAATTTGCAATTAGCATATTATTTAAAAAGTTAAATATTAATGCAAATCGTTGTACTTTTAAATTTATACTTGCGCATATAAGAAGATCCTTATTAATTCAAATGAATTCAACATAGGCTTTTGATTTTATTTCCATTTGCAGCACATATTGTGCAG
Organism: Trichinella spiralis; assembly: GCF_000181795.1. Lineage (NCBI taxonomy): Eukaryota > Metazoa > Nematoda > Enoplea > Trichinellida > Trichinellidae > Trichinella > Trichinella spiralis. Next base: position 521,754 of record NW_003527549.1, read on the forward strand.
TAGAAAAACTAGCTACACGGAACGCAGTCTGTATTAAACAGCTAAAAAGTGAAAGCCACTTTTTTTTTAGAAAAGAATAATTATGAAATTGATCACTTGTTCCTTGTTTGACGTTTGAATTGTCAAACAATTTACAGCGTGAATTATTTTTATTATTAATTTTATTTTACAATAAACATGTGCTATTATTGGTATAGATGAAAGTGATGCAGTTGCAAGCATCACAAGTGATGTGTGGTATTTTCTTTTTTTTCATTAATTTGTTTTCTATTGTTCAAATTGCCAATCAATTTCGCAATTAACAATCAGTATCCATTTCCTTTTCATCAGCTTTTCCTTGATTTGGTTTTCCTTTTGAACTGAAATTAGTGGTTTAAAAAAATAATTAATTTTTTGTAAAAAAATGATTTATTTTATTCATTCATTCATCAAATGTGAATTTTTCCAAATTGGTCAGTCATGTCGTGTATTTGCTGAGCTTGTTGTCATACAATTCCAATATGCATATGTATGGTACACCTTTTTGTGCAGAAACAGGTTCAATATGCCAAAATGCACTGCCACATCCGTAAATGATGCTTCAACTGGTTTCTTCAACCCAAATATTTAAGTAAATCAGAAGCAAACTGATAAAATAATTTTTCAATAATCGAAAGCTTTTCCAACAACAAGAGCTAGAAAATAAGCTGCTGTTGCATGCAAATCAGTCGTCCGAATAAATAAGCTGAAACGCACCAACGAAATAAATGTTAACTCTTGATAATTCGAATCAAAAAAATTTTAAATTACACCAGACAAACATTGAATTAATAAGCGTTACAAAAAAGGTATATAATTTGTGTGTCTGTGTGTACAGTTGTTTTTCAATAATATATATTAATTTTTCAGTTGTTATTTAGAGATTAAAAAATTTTTTCATTTTTGCTTTTCTCTTTTGAAGGACGAAAAGAATAATGATCAACAGCGTATATCGTCGTCATTGTCTACGGAAGATTCTTTTGATGTAGGAAAAATGGAATCGAATAACCATAGTCCACTGAAATCCATTTCAACTAGATGCAACAAATATTTTCCCCGCCTGGATGAAAAAAAGAAGCGCCTGTTTAAGATTATTTTCATAATTTTACTTTTGATACTTTATCATATTTATCTTGGTTTTGCCATTGCGAGAAGTTTCCAAAATGCGTTGGCCATTGTGGTGCTTACAATTCTAGCATGGCTGCTTGTACTTTATTACAAAGTTCTGCGTCCTTATTGTTTTCCAAAATTCATTGCTCAACATTGCTGTTCAACTTTAGCGTTACGCTGCAAACCGAAAAACAAAAAGTCACTGCAAATGTATGACCACAATTTATTAATTTTTTTTTGTTCATAACTTTCTGATATTTTAGAATTCTTTATGCTATCATTGCACTCGCTATTTTGGCAATTATCTTGGTCAGCGTTTGGGATAAATGGCAAAGGCTAAATTCTCTGGTTGGCTTTATAACAATTGTTGCATTGTTGTACATATTTTCAGAACATACTTCGAAGGTAACCTTTCTTTCTTTTTCTTTATATTCTTTTTTAAACATCCAAATTGAAATTTATATATGTGCTATTCAGGTAAATTGGAGACCAGTCTTCTGGGGTTTTGGAATTCAATTTATGATTGGTATAATTGCCATAAAGTGGAAAAATGGAATGCAAGCATTCCAATGGATTTCAGATCAAGTGATTATATTTTTGGATTATTCTCAAGAAGGCGCTACATTTGTTTACGGCTTTCTTACTCGTCCACCTATGATTTGTGGAATGGATCCTGTGCTCATGTTTTCTGTATGTTACTCTGCATGTGTCGTAATTTCAAACGTTACGCATTTAAATGTACGCATGTTTCAGGCATTGCAAGCCATCATGTTCTTTTCTGCCGTTGTCGCTATTTTATATCACCTTCGAGTCATGCAATTCGTTTTGGCAAAGCTCGCTTGGCTTATGCAAATCACTTTACGCACAACGTCAGCTGAATCACTGCACGCAGTTGCATCGATAATTCTTGGAATGTGCGAGACGGCAATCATGATAACTCCCTATCTTCCAGTACAAACCAATTCGGAAATGTTCGCAATTCTTTGCTCTGGTTTTGGCACTTCTGCAGCTTCAATGTTCGCAGCTTATTCATCTTTTGGGGTAAATTTTTCATTCATCTTTATGTAAAACTTTCTCAGTTGAACAGAATATTTACATTAATAATGAATTATATAGTAATTAGGAGCATTTTTTGTCAAATTTAAATATATAAATGAAAATTTCACCAATTTTATTGCAGATTCTTTTAAATTTGCATCTTTTAACAAAATACAAAATAAATGCTACACAATTGTGTTTCTATTTCGAAATAAACTACTCAATCATAGATATTTATTCTAATACGTTTTATTGAAAATTTCATTTTCGAAATAGGAAAATTTAAATAGCACAAACAAATTGAAGTTGCAAAATTATTAAATAATTTTTTATTATATTAGTATTTTATTATAAACAATTTTCCAAAATTCAGATTTGCCCTCAATATCTTCTGATTGTTAGTATTATGGCAGCTCCAGCATCTTTGGCGTGTTCAAAACTGTTTTATCCAGAAACGGAAAAATCGCAATCTACAAACATAAGCGAATTTGCAAATCAAAAAAGGTTACATTTTCGAGAAAAATAAAATTTATTGTTTTACTTCGTATATACAGTCATTTTAGAATTAGAATTTCAAGTTTTAAATTTGCTTTTGATTTCATTCATTTTTTGAGTTTTTTAGCCCATACAAAAATATTCTTGACGCGATTGGAAGCGGAGCTTCTGAAGCAATTATGGTTGTTTTGGAAAACGGTGCATGTTTGGTGGTTTTCATATCGTTGCTAGCTTTTGTCAATGCTGTCATAAGTTGGCTCGGAGCTATGGTCGGCCTTGAGGGTCTTACATTGGAAGTGATGATAAATGCAAACTGTTGTAGTTTACGCGTTGTAAAAGTTGTCTTTTGTAGATGATATTAAGCTACATTTTTTTTCCTATTGCATTTTTGATGGGAGTCAGCGATGAGACAAATATGCAAGAACGAATCGCTGAAACTCTAATTGTATCTGAATTGATGGGAACGAACGTTGTGCTCAATGAATTTATTGCTTTTCAAAAACTTGGAGAATTTATCAAAGCTGGGAAGCTGTCGGTAATTATTTATTTTAATTCAAGTATTTTTATTTATGAATCTTCAATTTTTTTGTAAAATAAAAAAAAGAGGAAAAAGCATTTATTTTTCCAATAATAAAAATGCAACCGTGAATGGCATTCATTTTGTGAATTTCAAAAATTTCATTAGGCCCGAGCACAAATGATGGCCACGTTCGCATTGTGCAATTTTTCAAATCTTGGCTCCATCGGAATTCAACTTGGAACTTATGCAAGCGTCTGTTCTGAACAACGTGTGACAGTCTCACGGCTGGCATTAAAAGCCATGATTGCAGGCTGTGCAGTTGCTTTCACAAGCGCATGTTTGGCGGGTAGGAATTGCGTGTTCAATTTGAAAAGTTACAATCATTCAAATATGACATTTTCAGGGATGCTTGTTGAAACACCGCAGTTTTGCAACGCACAATCTGTTGGATCGTTTTGTTTCAACTTAACTTCAGCTTTACAATAATGAAAGGATAATGTTGAAATTTTTGTTGTGAAAAAAATTATATTTTCCCCAAAATCGGTGAATTGGCGTGTTTCATTATAGAGAACAGCAATTGATTAAAGTTATAATCAGAATACTCATCAGAAGAGAAATGTGATCGACATTTTCAAAAACGCTGACTGACAATCTCATTCATTCAGTCCACAGCAGCCTAATTCAGCGAATTTCAATGGAATGGAAACATTTTGTTGCATTCACTTATCTGACTGATGTTTCCCATATCCTAAAAATAAAATCAACCGTTTCCAAACAGACAGACAAATTCATTCCTCATTCATTCATCCATTACTGTTACTGAAACTGAATTTTCAATGAGAAACATTAAATATGCATCTGCTTCAGTAATCAATTCTTAATTTACAACTTAATAATTCAATAATCATATCGCTTTTTTCTGCTAAATTTATTATCACTATATATGCGTACAAACTGAAATTGAACGCTAATGGTAAAATAATTTTGCATTTTCAAATGAACAAACTTTAAGAATAATCTGCATTACAAGTGTATACAACTTGCTATTAAAAGTTATTACAATTGTTTTCTAAATATTATTAATAAATGCATTTTTTAAAATTAACAATATCACATTAATAAAGCTAATTTTTACAGGCTTTAAGTATGTTTTCCAAATAAAAAATTTGGTAAAATAAAGCAGTTGCAATTGATTACTAGATTGGAATACTTGATTACGCAATAAATGGCCGTTATTTACACATTACGTCACCTTAGATATTAGTTAGATATTTTGGCCAGTAATGAATTGCCTGGTCGACGGATAATTTAAGCAAATACACAATATGTTGTTGAAAGATTTTAAGAGAAGCTTCCGATGCACACAATCGCAATGCAATGACCAAAAGAGTAGCCATAATTAAATATTTGCATTTAAATTTGACTTTTAAAGTTTATGTTTCAATGGCCAACAACTGCATAATTTTAAATCAGTAATCGTTATAGTGGCTGATTACTATTTCCGAAAATGTAAACAAACAATCTTGAAATTTATGCACTTCTGTCTACTATTTGATATGCGAATATCTAAGTATACATATATCTATACATATATATACAGATATACATAAACAGATGCACATGCATGTATATATATATATATACATATACAGATATATATCTAGATACTTTGGTATTCGACTGTATCGTTCGAAAGTAATTTTAACTACTGACAAAAATGTTAACAAGTTTAGTTGCTCTTCTTTTCACTACATTTCAACTATGCCACAGTCAGGGTGTGTTTTCTAAAAATATCTTTTACTGCTTTATGATTTAAGTCACGCACTTAGTATCTCATTTTAGCCACATCCGTCCAATTGCAACCACAGTTTCAACAAAACGCTCTTAAAAGAGCTAATTTCTTCAGAGGCTTAGTAGAAGGAACGTTTATTCAATGTTTGGTAATTCATTTTATTTTAATTTTTAGAAATCTAATTTGTTCAAATAGTTATTAATATTGAAATGTAAAATATTAATAAAATGTATTTTAGAGAAAAATCGACTCCACATTGATTGCTTATGCAGATGAAATTGCAAAAACATGCGATATGGAACGAAAAAATGATTTCAAACATGGCATTGCATTTTACTTTCAAAATACAATGCCCACTGCAGACGATATTCTCACTGGCATTTGGAATGAAGGTTCTCTAGATTACAAACACAATGAAAATACTTGCACGGCTGGACAACGCTGTGACAATTATAAACAAGTAATTCTGTTTTCTTTCAAATTTACATAAAATAGAATAAAATAAAATTAGATATTCAAATTTTATTTAAATTCATGAGTAATGAAAATGAAACAATGGATTTGATATGATAAAGAATCCCATATTATCATAGAATAAAGAACATTTTTTTATAATTCATTTAAAATTAATCTCTACGGAAATAAATAGTCATAAATAAAATGTGCAATTACAACAACATACAACTTTTAAAATGCAATGTTTAATCAATCTACTTTGAAAATCTACTTACTACACATTGCATTTTTAGTTGCTTTGGTATGAAGCCGAAGGCATAGGGTGTTCAGTTGCAAAATGTAATTCAGTGAAAAACATTCTTCCCGGTAGAGCGGCTGAAGAAGGTTACTTGGCGGTCTGCGCCTTTACCATTCGGTAAATGGATTTATCTACTTTTCTAACTTTTGAAAACATAAATTTCATCTACACCATACAGAGCAGATGTATCTCGACAACCGTTTCAAGCTGGAAGACCCTGCAACCCATGTCCGCAAGCGCTCAGCGTTTGCACTTCAAATCTGTGCTGTAAATTTTTAGCAAAGAAGCTTTATGTTTGTGCTATAATTTTTGAGTGAAATTCAATTTACAGGCTCATCACAGTTAGATGACATATACAAAAATAATGCAAATAATGCATTCACTGTTGGTGTTGGTTGTGCTGCTAAGCCGAGTAGGCGTTTTTTACACATGATCTGTATGTGTTTTAAAATGTTCAACTTAATTGAATTTAATTGAATTTTAGCTAATTTGGAAAAATTAACACGACTATGGAACAATCGAATTTCCAGCAACGTGCTTGTCGCCAGCCAAACGGATCTACAAACAGCACAACGTCAAGGAGGAAACGTTATTGGTGTCATTGGAGAGGTAGCGACTTCGCCCACCTCGTCTTGCCCTCATCTGAGACCAATTTACCATCTGTATACAAACCATTTCTCTTCTGACTACTACCTAGTAGATGAACTCGTCATGACAAGAAGAGTTCAAGAAGGCTATCGAAATCTTGGTGTAATCGGCTACGCCGTTCGAGGACCCGCTCTTTGCGGCGCTACCGTACCTGTTTACACATTTTTCCATAATCCATCTGGCTTTGTCCAGTTGCAAAACGGTTCTGACGTAAGCAGTCTTCTTGCCGGCCGTTATGGAAGACAGGATTACCAAGGAGTTGAATTCTACATCTGGTCAAGTCCACCAGCTAACAGTACTCCAAGTTGTGGTTCACTACCAGGTATGTTCAAATGTTTAGATAGTCATCTTTAGTTGTTACATATTAAATTGAAATGGTAAATTTAAAATTTAGGAAATCTTGTCACTCTGACCCGACTCTATCATAACACCAGAACGACAAACATGCTCGTTGTCGATGCAGCCGCAGTACAAAATGAAATCAACAAAGGTGCACAAACGATGGGAGTCATTGGAAAAATTGGAAAAGAAATGCATGCAAATTGTCCACATATGAAGCCAATTCGTCATTTGTATTCAAATCATTTCACCATGGATTATTACATCGTTGACGATTTGCTAGTTGCACAGCGACTACGTGACGGCTATCGTGATTTAGGAATCATCGGCTACGCAGTTTCCGGACCCAATTTATGCGGTTCCAGTATTCCAATATATGAATTTTTCCACCCAAGATTGGGAATGTTGCAACTGCAAAATGGTACCGAAGTGACTGATTTACTTAGAGGAACGAAGGGACACGTCTATTTCCAAGGTGTTTCGTTTTACATCTGGGCTTGATCTTGATCTTTTCGTAGCTTTAACAAGTTGCAAAGAAAATAAATACTTCGTGTAATAAATAAAGTGCTCGTATTTTCTTTCAAAGACCATTTTATTGTTAGTAAACAGTGAAAACAATAAAAAGCTGCAAAAATCAACGTCAGAAACAGGCAGTCAGCTTCCGGCGACTCCGATGCAACAGATCTTTTTTAGGTTCTGCATTTGCATCAGGCATTTGATTCAAATTCCAAATCATTTTCACCACGTACGGTACCAGAGCGACTGATCCAAATGATATACAACAATTTTGCACAAATGTTCCCAAATAATAAAGTCCGAGATGATGAGAAGATCTTGGTATGCAAGCGCAGCACTGCACTAATATAAATGTAACCAAAGCAGTGATCACTTCACTTCCGTCGCGATGCATGTTGTGCAATGTTTGAAGAAAATAACGAGACTCAACCGCCAATCCGAGGCCAATAATTGCACCTGTATCGCGGAACAGCGCGTTCAAAGGTGTCGTATTCAAATGGACCCATTCTCGATTCTGGCACCATTTCATTGCCATTTTAACTGACCAGTCGGGTTCGACACCCAAAAGAATCATAAATACGTAAACAAGGAATGCTGTAGTAACGAGAACAATAGCGAGAGCAAAGCAATGTTTCATACGAAGCATTTCGACGGGAAAACGCGTAAAATACACACCAATTACGAATCCTAAAAAATACATTATTTCACTTTATACAAAAAATAATCAATCACTCTCATAAAAAGGCATTTCAAATTATTCTGTTCTTTAAAACATTTGCAAAACTGTAAAACATTACCGAACAACAAATTCAAAATATAATGATGAAATTCCAACAAAAATAAAATGTAAAAGTAAATGTGATAATTAATTAGTTCGTACAACAGCAAAATTCGTGTAAAAGAACAAAAGTATAACAATAAAACGCTACATATACATACCAATAATAGATCCAAGCATAACCTGATGTGGAAAGTGAGTTGCAATGTAAAGTCTTGAAACAGCTACCATAATAAGCAATAACAAGTAGATTAACCAAGCGGATTTGGTAAGAATGGCTCTAAATAAAAATGAATAATAAAACAATAAATATCAGTACGCATTATCAATACCGTTTCCGTGATCTTCCAACAATAAATGTCACATATCCCCATACAATGATATACCAAACAGATGCTGTAATCATTGCATGACCACTTGGACTTCCTAAAAGTAATGTTCACCATAATTTATAAAGTAGTAAACAGGGAAATCACTTGTCAATGAAAAACAATGCAAACAGTGTTGATTAGTTTTATTTACATTTTACAAACACTTTTTTCAAATACATTATTTAAATGTTATACAATTTTCTGACATACCGTACTCATTAGTACCTTATTACACTTTACTGTATTTAAAATCCAGACAAACGAAATTAAAATTTCGACATTACACCAACTTATATTAACAAAATTTTAGTAAATATTGTTGCAATAAACTTATAATAATATATTAAAATAAAATAATAGCAGTGAACAGATAGATAAATTGTAATTCTTGTCAGTAAAACTACTGTTTATCGCAAACATTTTACTACAACAGATTGCATCTTTTCTTCTTGAAAAATCAACAGTTCATACCTGGACCGGTTTCGCAGGTTAAAGGAAACTGCTGAAGAGCAGGAACAACTTCATAAGCTCCACTGCTATGTATCCACCAATAAGGTCTTTCTCCGTGTAACATCCTGAAAAATTATATTTGTTAATTTTCAGAAAGAACTAATGCATTAAATTAACCATTTCATAATGTTGTTCAGCATGTCGCATATTGCTGTCGCGAGAACAAACCGTAGAAAAAGAGATCGATTTATTGCCGATAAGAACGGAAGCAAGTAGAGAATTAGCAAATCTGGATCGCCAACTTTTGTGATACTCAAGAAACGTTCAGCCTGTCCTTGAAGCGATTCTTGCAGCCATAGCTCAAAGCTCACACCGTACTTGTGCATTGCTTCCATTTCTGGAGTCGCACAGTCAATAGTGCAGCGGATGTAATACAGTCAACAACAGTACAACTATGAAAGAGAATATGGATAGTTTCGTTTCAGCGTTCAATTTCACGCATAAGCGACGTTTAATTAACAATAATGGAAATTGGGTTGTGATTTTCAGTGCTTTTCAATCGAATTTTTCAATGTTTACCTTTACGTCAGTGGAATAGACTTGCTCTGTAAAGATGTTTTCAACAACTCCACAGTCGAACAGATGTATAAGCAATAAAAGCGTGAAAGTGCTAACGTTCAATCAAGTACGTCATCTTTAAGGATGAATCAAACATTTGTTTTGAAAATTTATGAAATAAGCGTTTATAATTCGCTGCCTCATGCACATGCATGCCATGCCATTATTCTGTTAAATAAACATGACAACATCTTGTTCTATCAAATAAACTGCTCAGTTGTAAAAATTTAGCTATGTGCAGAATGCGAAGTGCAGGTATTGATTGCCCAGGGATAAATTGTTTTATCAACTATAAGCACTTAATTACATAAGCAAATACATCTCTCTCTCTCTGATCTAAATAAAATAAAATAAAATAATATTCTTCATTTAATGCATCATTCAAGACAATAAACAATGTAAAGTTACTTGCTTACCGTTAAACGACAGCTTTATAAAGTAAAGATTTACTAAAATGTTTGATCTCTAAGTTATAATTTAAGTCAGCAGGTAAATGTACCGCCAGTAATGGAACAGCTGAAAAGACAATTATAGACTTCATCAACTAACCATCATAATCAAACCATCATCGATATGGGCATGAATGTCAAGCTCAGAGCAATCAATAATTATACTAATTCTTCTTTCTAATTTAAAGCAGCTAATTTTAAAGTGCTCTTTCAATATAATCACCTTTGATATTTAAAGAGAACAGGATAAAAACAAAAACATTTGGTTAAAAACAGTTTTTTCTCATACTTTGAATATTTCAAAAAATAAAAATTACACTGCAAATTGCTTTAATCATGTAAAAAATTATGAATTTAAATTTTTAACACAGATCCCATTCCACCAAACGACCAATATGGTGAAAAACACAAACTACAGTAGTATAATTTGGAAATTTATATATGGTAGATATTGTCCTGCTTATTGCTTACACGATCATTTTGCAAAGTAAGCCAAGCAAGTATAAATATAAAAAGAGTTTTAAATTAATTAAAATACATATTTTTTTAATTTTACCATTTATGCTAAAAAGTAACATTTATTATACTAGATATTCACAGATTTATGCTTTTAAATTGTTTCACAAAAATGAAAGCGTAATTTAATATACATTTATATATGAAAATTTTTATTTGTTGACAAACGTAAATTGCATTAATCGGTTATTATTTCACTTGTTTATGTAACGAGCCGGTCTCTCGGGCGGGCTCGTTCGTCACTCCATCCGGACTGTTATCACAGTCATCGCTAGGTGACGACGGCTTGTGTCGACCGCCAGGTTCCTCCGCGCGGTCATATCCTCCGTTTGGCTTCCGCCGGCTCTGCTGCCCTTTTTTCCGGGTTCGCACTCTCGTGGTAACATTGTCGCATTCACAAGACAGATAAAGTTGTAACGGGTCACAAATAATTAGACATAAAGAAATCACACAATAGTCATAATTATTATTACGGGTAAATCACTATAGACCACAAGCCGAGGCGCCACCTGTCGACAAAGAAGGAACTCTGCGGAACACTGATTGGCTAGAAGCGGATCGGACAAGGAAGGCAGAAGCGAGAGTTCACAAAATAATGGAATAAGATCAGGAAGGCCGAGCTGATCTTGGAGCACGATCCCGTATCCCTGGTTTACTGTATCAGGCACATTTGGACCTGAGGATCGGTGTGAGAGTACGGTAGTGCGAAAACACGTGACCGTGTGTGTTTTATCTCGAACGGTGTCGGTGAGCTGTGTTTGTTGAGAAATAAACAGTTATCTCGTTTTGATGACGTTAATAAGAAGGAGCAAAAGGGCGCTACATTTGGTGACGGAAGTGGGATACAACAGAGAATCACTCAGTGGTTACCCCCTCTGTCCATGTTGACAGAGAAGGATGACGTCACTTGTTGGTTCGCCCGTCTGGAAGCTGTTAGCTGAGATGCTAAAATTAGCGCGACAGGAGGAGACGGTGCTGAACAGAATGAGGTCAGCGATAAGCGGTGCAACAGTTGGCCATGTGAATGATCGAGTAGCTACAGGCAAACAATGTGTTGGCGTCGCCAAAAGTGGATTGACAGCAGCGGCCGCAGAAGAACGCGCGGCCACAGCGCTAGAGGAAGAAGAGCGGAAGTGCCGGAAGCATTAGCGGTTACTGTGGATTGCCGGCAAGACATTGAAAAGCTGGTGAACGAGTTTCGCAGAATGCTAACTCGGTCGGTCCAGCTAAAACAGCCCCGAACCCGGACGGCGAATCCTCCTCAACGATTGGCTGAAGCAGTCTGTTGGAACTGTGGCAGAAGCGGTCACTATCGTCGGTCCTGCCCGTTGTCAAAGACCAGAAGAGAGCGACGTCCACCGAGTACAACCGGTGAGCAGGTAAGAAAACCCGTCATTAAAAGCCGGAGGAAACCTACCCAGAAAACAGCAATATTAAGCGTGAATACGAAGTGGGCTGTAGAGCTATCAGGGAAGGTAAACGGCCGTAGTTTGAAATTGCTGGTTGACACCGGCGTGGCTATCAGCCTGATCCGAGAAGCTGAACTTAACATGGCCAGTAATGTAATAATTAGCAAGTACGGAAGTAGACAAATTGTGGCGGCGAACGGAGAGCGCGTTGAGACTGTAGGTACGGCAGAGGTGGACATCAACATCGGGGACAAGTTACCGACCAGACACTCAATGATCGTCGCAAGAAGCCTGTCCCACCTATGTTTACTGGGCATAGATTTTCTACAGCCCAGAAGAGCGTTGATAGACCTAGGTGACAAAATTAAACTCGGCGAAGTGTGGCTAAAGCTAGAATCATCAAAGACTCAGGAGGACCAAAATCGAGGAGAAACACAGCTGGAATGTGGCTGTTAGCGGCAAAATCGTTGTCGCTTGAAAGCTAGTGGACTATATTTTTTATTCGGACTGTAGTTTTTATCAAATCAACAATGATTATCTAGCCGCAATCCGAGCTACGTTCGTTTCCGAACGTGACACGAAGCAAGACAAATAGGTGTAAACAGGCTTTTACTAAGCGAAGATGGAGTCTTAGAAACGGGACCAACGGTGTAGTGATAAACCACAACACAAACAGTAAATAACGACAAACACGCCCACGCAATACAGAACACAACACAACACGCTACGATACGCACGCAACTAGTTTTCTATCTCCGTCTATGACGTCATTCTATCGTAACCTACCGTAGCCCGCGCTCAAGTACAGGCCACCAGGTTCACTGTAGAATAATTTCCAACAGACTCCCCCCTTAATGGGTGGAGCCCATTAATAAGCTTCGGCTGGTTCCAGTAGGACCAGGGTGCGGATCCATCTGCACAAGGTGCCTGTCGCGGTCTTGACCTTTGCCGACCTTGCCAGCCCGTCACTCCAGTGAGCAACTCCACGATCTGACCAAGGGGCCAACTGCTTCCGCGACGTGTGACGAACCGTCGCAAAGCACGTAGGAAGCGCTCGATCGTCTGGTCCGGGACAAGTTCCAAGTGTATGGCTCGCACAACCATACATGTGAACAGGAAGATGTAAGCCTTCTTGCTCACATATTTGGAACTTTCACTTCTGATCAGTAGGGTTCCAACAAAGTCGATACCAACATTGCTGAACGGCCTCGCTGGATTCACTCTTATCGCAGGCAGATCACCCATCCGTTGTCGGAACGGACGCGCTGCCACTCGTCGGCAGATCCCACACGTGCGAAGAACACGTTTAACGGCAGTGCGACCACGAAGAATCCAGAATCTTTCTCTCAATGCCGCGAGAGTATGAGCCACACCGGCATGCAACTGTCGATTGTGCTCCCGTCTGATTAACAAATCCACGATCATCCCTTTTCGAGGGAGCAGAGCTGGGAATTTGGTTTCCTCTTCCAACTGAGCTCTGCCAAGACGTCCACCTACTCTCAAGACTCCGAACTCATCCAGAAAAGGGTTGAGACCGCACAACATCTTCGTCATCGCTTTATCCAGAGACTCTTTCGAACTGAAGGCGTGGATCTGCTCTTGCCGAATCCAAATTCTCTCAGCTTCCTTCAACTCGTCCAACGTCAACCCAGTTCCTGTTCTTCTTGAGCTTGCAGGCAGGGTCGTACTATGCCGAAAACGTCGGCACCATGCGGTCACTCGGATCAACCTCTCAAAACTGGAATACCTACCCGGGTTGATGACATTGACCGTATCCTGCGGCGGTGAGACCGTCACCAATACAGCAGTCGTTCGACGTTCCTTTTCGAACACCTCTAGGCTCTTAATCCTTTCCTCTCTTTCGGCTTCCGGCCAGGTTTCGGGGGAACCTCGCAACCAGGTCGGGCCTTGCCCCCACTTCAGTGAAGTAGAGAGATTCTTCACACTACAACCTCGGCTAGCAAGGTCCGCCGGGTTATCTTCAGTGGGGATGTATCATGGTTTCCCGGGAAGACTGCTGGGTGTTGCACGGATGCTGGCAGGTCTAAATTCCCCAGGCGACCTCCCGCGCGTAGCACTCCGCGCTCATCAAGGTAAGGGTCAAGTTGACTGATGCGACTGTGCTCTGCGACACGACCGTGGCGCACCAGAGCTTGAATTTCTGCTTGAAACTCTTCCTCTTGTGTCCGTCGGACCCACATCTCTTCGGCCTCATGTAACTCCCAAGCGGTCAAGTTGCCGACATGCCGTTCGCTCACTGAGGAACGGCAGTTCTTCGCAAATCTCCGGCAGTAGGCGCTGATTCGGAATAACTTTTTGATGTCACCATACCTACCCGGATGTAAGGGTTCTTCGGTGGTTTGTACGGTCATTAAGGTACAAGTGGCATGTTTCGAGGTGCGCTCTTCCCCTGGTGGAATCAGAGGGTTGCGCTCGTGATTTTCCTGTCTCCGCGGCCATGCTTGCTGCGGTCTTGCAAGCCATGTTGGCCCGTGCCACCATACGTTTCCTTCTGCGAGTTTCGTCACAGTCACGCCCCGGTTCAACCAGTCAGCCGGGTTGTCCTTTCCTGAGCAGTGTCTCCAGGACGCCGGTTCCACCAGTTGTTGGATCTCTTCGACTCGATTTCGGACAAATGGTTTCCAGCGACTGGCTGCCGACCTTACCCAAGACAGAGCAACTTCGCTGTCGCACCAACACGTGATAGAGTGGATCGGCAGACTCAGCGCTCTCTGCGTGTAGTGCACTAGCCTAGCCGCGACCAAGGCCCCCATGAGCTCCAATCTTGGGAGATTCAATCGCTTTATGGGGGCGACGCGGGATTTTGCAGTGACCAAACTCACTAACGCAAGCGGAGCGGAGGCTTCCACGCGCAAGTAAATCACTGCGCCGTAGGCCAGTTCTGATGCATCGCAAAACGCGTGGAGCTCAACACGCTTGGCTTCAACCAGCGCTACCGGTACTAGTGCTCGAGGGACGGTGATGAGTGGAAGCTCTTCCAGTTCTTGTTTCCACTTAACCCATAGATGATCCACATCATCTGGCAAGGGTTCGTCCTAAAGAGTTCCAAGTTGCCACAAAGATTGAAATAGGATTTTGGCTCTTACCATGAAAGGGGCCAGGAAGCCCATTGGGTCGAAGATGCTGGATGCCGTGCTTAGCATCTGGCGCTTGGAATCCCGGCCGTCACGGCTCGGTGTTCTCGGAGGGATGAAGGACAAGTGGTCCCTTGAACGGTTCCAGTAAATTCCCAAGGTTTTCCAAAGGCATCACCGGGTTTCGGTCGATCGCCTCTCCGTTGGGATCGCTCTGAGTGCAGCCGGCTCATTGCTGGCCCACTTATGCAGGTGGAACCCTCCAGATGCCATCAGCTCTTCCAGCTGGGTGGCCAGCGTCCTTGCCTCATCAGGTGACTCACAGGATGTTGCCAAGTCATCCACATACATGTTGCACAGCACTTCTGATGCCGCTCGTGGTGCTGTGGCTTGGTGTCGTCGGGCATGCACCCTCACGGTGCTCACGGCTAAGAATGGGGAGCAAGTTAAACCGAAACACACCCTGGTGAGTCGGTACTTGCAAACCTCTTGTGTCTCGTCTCTCCAGAGAAATCAGCAAGCGTATCGGTCTTCTTCTCGGATTTGAACCTGGAGGTACATGTTTTCAATATCCGCCTGTAGGCCAACCCGGAAGCGGCGAAAGCGAAGGAGAGCCTTAACAGGTCCATCTGGATGGGGGGTCCAGCCTCCAGCTGACTGTTCAATGAAGTCTCTCCGTAACGCGCTGAGCCGTCAAACACCACGCGGCATTTCCGTTCTTCGCCTTCTCCCTTGTAGACCGCATGGTGTGGGAGGTACCATGTGCGCTTTGGGGGGCCGGACTCTGTTGCTGGTTCAGCCCAGCCGTTCACCAGATACCGCCGCATGGTTGACGAGTAATCACAACTGTCCTTGTCACTTTGTGCTAGGCGTCGCTCAACCGTGGTTAGCCGGCGCATGGCTTGTTTGACGTTGACCGGAAGGTCCGGTTGGCCTTCGCTCAACAGGAGACCAACTTGGTATCTCTCTCCGTTAAAGGACAGGGATTTCTCAAATCGTTCCATCATCCTTGTATCCTCAGGTGCGACGTCATCCTCTGGGGTAATTCCCATTGCTTCGATTTCCCAAAATTTTCGCAGTGCAGCGTCTGTCGGTTCCTTTACTTTCGTCAAGAGGACCCTCGCTTCCTTACTCGGGCTTGAATGGGGTTTTCCACAAATTATCCAGCCAAGTAATGTTTCTAGAGCAATCGAGCCGGTCGCGTTTCTTTTCATACGGCCCGTGACAAAATCGTAATAATGATCGACACCAATCAGTATGTCGATCGTCAGCGGTCGCTGCGGTTTTGATTGCTGCCCAACTTCCGTCCGAGCGGCGTCCTTGTCCTTGTTACTCAGCGAGCAGCTCATGCTATGGGGGATTTTTCCACAAATACGGGGAATGGCCAACGCTTCAACGCGGCGTCTCAACGCCGGTTGATCCGCGACGCTGTCGGCTCCCAGACTGAATTCCACCCTTCTTAGTCGTCGCTGTGGCGCCAAGCTACCACCAACTGACTCAAGTCGAACCTTCTCGTAAAACCCCGTGAGGCCAAGGGCTTCGGCAATGTCCTTCCGAATAAAAGATACCTGCGCACCGGTGTCGAGGAGGCAGTTCACTACCGCGTGAGTCCCATCTGGTCCATACGCACGTGCACGCACAATCTGGAGGAGAGCCCCTTTGCCATTTCCCTTGGCCAGCATGCCTCGTTGCACGCTGCTTGGTTCCGTCCGGTTGGCCGACTCCCTCGGTGTGCTTGAATGCAACAGCTCATGATGAGTTTGTTCGCACCCATCCACTGCGCATGTTCGATTCTCACGGCAGTTTTTTGCCAGATGGCCGGCCTCCAAACATTTGAAACAAACGCCCTTGGATCTTGCCATGACCATCCTCCTCGGCAGGTCTGCCCTTGTAAACTTCTCGCAAACGGCACCCTTGTGCTTACCTTCACAGAATGGGCAGTTTCCAAGGGCAGCGACTGCCAATGCAGCAGCTGAAGATGTGACACGGTCCGCGTTTTTCCATGTGGAACGCGACAGTTTCCTTGGGGACCTTCGATGTTCCGACCTTCCTACCGACCTTTCTCCGTCCTCTTCCAATGGTTTGGTGAGTAAATTCGCCTGCCATTGAGCGAATTCAAGGAATTTCTGGAGGTTGTCTTCATCTTCTCCTGCATCCGGCCCTAGCTTCGTGTCCCATGCCTTTAGCAGTTCCAGAGGGAATTTATCCCTCACCATTGGCATCATGGACTCACTCAAAGGGAGAGGGCTAGCGAATGGATCCTTGTTCAGTGCCACGAGGCAGCGCAGATGCTTCGTCACTTCATCCACAAGTGATTGGATGCCACGCATCGACATCTCGCTGCACGCTGGCAACTTCCACAGTGCCGTCAGGTGTTCGCGCACCACCATTCTTGGCCGGCCAAAGCGGGTCTTGAGAATACTTACGGCCTGCGGGTAGTTGGCTGCAGTGAGCGGAATTCCCTCAATGGAGCTCCGCGCTCTCCCTTCAGTGCTGGATATCAGGTAGGTGAACTTGGTGGCGGCATCCAGGTCGCTTCGGTTGTGTATGCTTGCCTCAAATTGGGCCCAGAAAGTGGGGAATTCCAAAACTTTCCCTGAAAACTGCAGGAGCTTCATCTCCGGCAGTCTCCCGTTTCCGGCCCTGACGGCCGGTCTGCAAGAATCATCGCTGTCGATGCCCATGGGACGGTTTCCGTGCGCCTCCTCAATTATTGCGCACGCTCGGGATTTCCGCTGTCTGAACAGCTTTCGCCACTTTGACCAGTCTTCTATCGCGGACTGACGCTCTTCTCCATCCAAGTCCAATACCAATTCACCTTGGAATGCGTCTGACTCATGGTAGATCGTTTCCGTGAGGGAGATCTGCTCCTTGATCTCGCGGACGTCGGCTGACTCTAAGCACAACTCCTCGAGTTCTGCCAACAATTGGTTCAAACGATCCTCGTTCGCAGCAAGCTTCTTGGATCTGACCTTCGCAGCAGACGCCGTGGTATTCACAATCCGTAGGTCGCTTGCTTCAACAATCTTGCTCGTGATACCAAAGTTCACGATTATCCGGCTCGGAGGACCAAAATGTTATAGCGAAATCACAGTTTCGCCCTCGAGTCACACTAATTACCGTCGCAATAACGGTCAATCAAAACCAAACCAAGTGTTGACACAGTTTATTAAAACAACTAACTAACAAGCCAGGACAATACAACTGGAATTCACGCAATATCACACAACACACTGACAACTACACTATAAGCAACCCTTTTCAAGGTCACCGATCGCAACACACCGAATTACACAACAACAACTGACGTCACTACTGGGCCTACCGTACTCTTTACTGATTCGCAGGTTCCCACAACCGTAACCTGGCTGTTACGTCCGTAACAGATGGATTATCGGAAGTTAAACCACCACACAAAAAACGACGCCCAGCCGCTACCAAAGATCGAGGAGACCTTGGAAACGCTCAGCGGAGCGACTTGGTTCTCAACCTTAGATTTGGCCAGTGGATACTGGCAAGTTGAAGTGGCGGACGAAGACAAGGAAAAGACGGCGTTCACTACCCCATTTGGGCTATATCAATTCCGGGTAATGCCATTTGGCCTCTGCAATGCGCCAGCCACATTCCAACGGTTAATGGAAACTGTACTCTGCGGGTTACACTGGACGACTTGCATGGTGTACTTGGATGATATAATCGTGTTCAGTAAAGATGCAACAGAACACCTGGAAAAATTAGACGAAGTGTTTTCACGGTTGCAAGGAGCCGGCTTGAAAATAAAGCCAACCAAGTGTCAACTTTTCCAAGAAAAAGTGAAATACTTAGGTCACATAGTATCACGCGATGAACGTACAGCCAGACCCTGAAAAGATCAAAGCAGTCGAACAGTGGCCTACCCCGAGATGCGCCAAAGAACTGCAGCAGTTTCTTGGTTTGGCATCGTACTACCGACGATTCGTCAAAGGATTTGCCCAGTTGGCAGAGCCACTCCATCGGCTGTCAGAAAAAGGAAAACAGTGGAATTGGACAGACCAGTGTGAAAAGGCATTTGCGTTCCTGAAAACTCAGCTGACAAAACAACCAGTGCTAGCACATCCCAATTTCAAAATCCTATTTGTGGTCGACACGGACGCCAGTGGTGATGGGTTAGGAGCTGTACTGTCACAGATCATAGCGGGGCAGGAACGCGTAGTAGCATTCGCTAGTCGCACGCTGAGCAAAACAGAAAGAAAATACTGTGCGACCAGAAGAGAAATGTTGGCTTTGGTGTGGGCACTAAAGCAATTCCGATGTTTTCTATACGGCAGACGATTCACAGTAAGAACAGATCATGGTAGTTTGACATGGCTGAGAAACTTCAAAGAACCAGAGGGCCAAGTTGCACGATGGTTGGAGCAACTGGCGGAATTCGACTTTGAAGTTTATTCATCGTCCCGGCAGAAAACATCAGAACGCTGACGCGCTTTCCAGGGAGGCATGTGAGCAATGTGGCCAAAACACCTCCACACCTTGCGCGGCTGTCAGCAGCATAATGAGAAAACGTCATAAGTGGGAACCCAGTCTAATATGGCCGGTATGGACACCAACCCAATTGGAGATAGCGCAAGAGAAAGATCAAGACATCGCACAAATGCGCAAATGGGTGGCAAGTAAGATAGTTCCAACCAGGTGCCCGCCTGACAGTAGCAGGACCCTGCAAAGTCTGCTGTCACAGAAAGACCAGATGATTATAAAAGACGGCATACTTTTTCGCAGACGATTGGCAACACACGTTGATCACAGGGCAGGATATCAATTCGTGGTACCACAAATACTACGACAAGAAATCCTGCACGGTCTACCTAGTGGCCCTGAAGGTGGCCATTTAGGAAAAAAGAAAACTCTCTGGAAAGTACGTCAGAGATTTCATTGGCCAGACCTAAGCGAAGACGTAGCTGACTGGTGTAGGAAATGCCAGGAATGCAGTCAGCGGAAAAACGGAAGCAAGCGTCATCAAGGGCAATTGCAACCGCACACAGCACCGTATCCGATGAGTCGAATTGGTGTCGACATCATAGGACCATTCCAGTGGACAGAACGAGGAAACAGGTACATTTTGACGGTCCAAGACTATTTTTCAAAATGGCCAGAAGCATATCCCATTCCGGACATGACCGCCAACACAGTCGCACGAACATTAGTTAACGAGTTCATATGTCGTTACGGTGCCCCAGAATCACTGCACAGTGATCAAGGACGAAACTTTGAGGCAGCCCTGATTAAGGAACTGTGTGAGACATTTGACATCCACAAAACAAGAACAACACCTTATCATCCACAGTCCAATGGGCTAGTCGAGAGGTTCCACCGAACACTGTTAGCCATGCTCAGCGCAAGAGCAACAACAGACAGAAGGAACTGGGACCTGGTACTCCCAATGACACTCTTGGCATACCGAACAAGCATCCACGAGTCGACGAAGGCCACGCCTTGCAGAATCCTGTTCGGACGAGAAGCCGCTCTACCGATAGACGTCATGTACGGACTGCCAGAAATACCTCCGCAAACACGAGCAGAATACATATGGAAGTTGAGAAACGATTTAGCGGACAGTTGCAAAGAAATAAGGGAAAAGCTTAAAACAGAGTCGCGACGTCAGAAAAAATGGTACGACAGAGGAACCACTGATTATAAATTTAACATCGATGACAAAGTCTGGCTGGCTTTGTCAGGGCGCTACAAAGTGCATGATATTTATTAACAAATCCGAACAAGGACCGCCACCAATCCACCACCGTAAAATTCCAGAACCAACAACCACAATCGCTCGCTACCAACCACTGTGATGCCGTAATCTTTTTTCATCTTCAAATATCCATCTGTTTACGGTAGCTTTATTGTTCTTCCACTTCGTCGTCTGCCCAAATACAGTTGTCAGGTCGGCCCGCGTCTACTACATTTCATTCAGTTTTATTTGAACTTAATTGTCCTTAATTAAAGAAAAATTATGAAAAAAGCAGGCATTTTATTTAATAAAATTGTATTTTGAAAAAAAAACAATGTTGTGAACAAAGGCAACAAAGACATTAGTACCTGATCATCCTCAAGACGGTGACGTACTGTAGGTTGAGAAAGTGACCAAGGTGGTGAAAAGTGTACCTGATCTGAGTGGTCGTACCAGTAATTTATGTTCTGTTTCGTGTTTGTCTTCATATATTGTGTAGTGGTGTAATAATTAACTCAAAAGCCGAGTTTTATTAGACAGAACGTAGCCAATATATGAGGTACAATCATAAGATAATGTTATAGTATCACGTAAGATTATCAGGTAAGGCAACTGGGTTTAGTGTACCCACTGCATTCACTCCTCATCTAGTATTGGACGTAGTCCTGCAGGCGCTGTGGTGCTCGTCTTATTCTTGTGGAGCGTCGTGGTGGTGTTTTCTGACGTTCATTTCTTGTCAATGTGTCCTCTTCGCTTTCTGAATTTTCTGATGTAGGGTCGTTCGCGTCCGGTTTTTTTCCCTTTTCACCTTCTTTGCAAGGAGCTCATTAGATAACATTCTAGAAAAGAATGATACGGGCTTTCCAAGCAGACTGAGGGTCGCGGCTATGGCGTGATCAGAGGCGTCTGTCTCTACCGTGAATGGGAGTTCATCATCGATGGCAGTCACTACAGAGTTCACTATGTCCTTTTTCAGCGCTTTAAAAGCATCCACAGCTGGCTGAGGCAAGGGAAACTTTGTGCATCTAGCCAAAGCGTGTATTTTCTCTGAGAATCTAGGTATCCATTGGGAATAAGCAGCGAACATCCCAAGCACTCTTCGAAGTGATGCTGTTGAAGTGAAATGCTTGGAAGGGGAAACTGTTGAAGTGGTTTGAATCTCTCTGGGTCAGGTTTTAATGTTCCCTGTTCGATGATGTATCCGAGTAGTTTTATCTGGGTCTCTGTGAACTCACATTTGTCCTTATAAGCGTCTGATTGTATTTCTCAGCGAGTTCTCTATATCTATTCAGGTTTTTGTCGTGATCTTCTTCATTCATGCCACAGATTGTAACGTTATCAACGTAGACAAAACTATCTTTTAATTTTTCTACTCGAAGGATGTTATCCATAACTCTTTGGAAACATGCAGCACCGTTCATAACTCCAAATGGAATACGTTTGAACTGGTAAAGTCTTCCGCCAGCTTCAAAGGCCGTATATGGTTTGTCTCTAGCGTTGATGGGAATTTGGTAATACGCCCTCTTTAGATCGACGGTACTGAAGAAATGGTATTTCGATATAGCTTGTACCATATCGTTGATTTTAGGTAGAGGGTACGCATGAAGTAGTGTAAAGCGGTTAATAGTTTGAGAATAGTCGATAATCATGCGCTTCTTGTGATTATCACTAGTCACTACGAGGGCCTGCGCTCTCCATGGAGAGCAGCTTTCTTCAATGATATTCTCTGCTAAGAATCGTCTTACTTCGTCGTTGATGAACTTTGCTTCCGCAACAGAATATCTTCTTGATTTCACCGCCACCGGTTTGCACTTGGTAGAGAGATTCGCGAATAGGGAAAGGGCTGGGATTTTGGTTAACGTTAGACCGCAGATGGTTTAGGGAGCTTTTGGTCCGCCAAAAGAGACAGTCAGGTTAGAGTATAGTTGTAGTATATCTTGTCCGATAATGACGTCAATACAGGCTGTAAACGATGAAACGATAGACATAACCGATCAGCTTTTAGACTTACTGTATTGAACAAATGGTGCGTGGGTGTCAGTGTGATCTGCTGTGTTGAGACCTGCTGTGTTGTGACCTGTTCGTATCTGTTATTCTGTGTATATTTCCGTAGCTTTTCTTAGTTTGACTTTTGAAACCTCGTGCTATTCTGTTTCTATTACGTGTGAGTAAATATTTATATATTACTCGAGTAATCCAGGAAACGAAAGAAGAGGTTGTGATAGGAATCGGTCTTATTGAAGCTCTACGAAAGACAATCACTTAACGGTTGTTCTTGCTCAACTGAATTTCGTAAATTGCGGCAAGAACTCTACAGGAAGCCTTACTTGATTGTCATTATTGAACCTTTTCCTACATAGGCATTCAGTAAAATGTGCAGTTTGGAATTGGAATAATGAAAGCCATGTAATTCAATGTTTGCTATGGCATAGCCTGTGATGTCGAGGCTAAGAACCTTTCCATCAGCCGGCAGTAGTTTCATCTCCAAGGTTTTACATAATCACTCATCGATAAAGCTGAGAGAGCTGCCAGTGTCGATCAGAGCTGTAATGTTGGCCCCGTTGATTTTAGCTTCTACTATGGCATTTTTCAATTCAGTAGCCGTTGACGAAGAGGAAGAGCTGATTAACGATGTAACCGAAACGGAAGCGGTTCGTTTGGAGGCGCTTCTGCATACATTCGCGAAATGACCTACTTTCCCACAGTTATTACACGTGGTGTTTCTCGCAGGGCAATTAGCACGCGGATGTCGCCGTTTCTCACAAAAGTAGTATTCTTGTTTAATCGCAGCTGACGTATTAGTTATTTCAAATCCCAGGGTCTGCAGCGCTCACTAAGTTAATAATCAGGTTGGACTTGGTATATAGCTCCGCATTTTCTTTGGCAGAGTTTAATGTCATGGCCTTCTTGTAGACTTATCACGCTATGTTCCAAAAGTCGCGTGCGGATTTCGATAGAGCTCATATTGTTTATGAAAGCGTCTCGAATAATCTCTTCGCGATATTGTTCAGCGGTAACATTTTTATACTCACAGTTTTTACTCAGTCGTTGGAGTGCATGTAGAAACTCTTCCAGCGATTCACCGTCTCGTTGCTTCCTGGAGATAAATTCATATCTGGCAAAAATCACGTTTTTTGGTTTAACATAAACTTCGTTCAGTTTCGCTATCGTATCGTCATAAGTCTTGCAGTCTTTCACGTATTCAAAAGTAGATCCGGTTAGGTAGAGACGTAAGATTTTCACGAGGTCGATTCCAGGTTCCACGGTCAGTTGAACAGAATCTTGGAATTGAAGTAGCTAGAACTTCCATTCCTTTTCTGCGTCTGGGGCAGTGGGATAGATAGCAAGTTTGTTCAAAGAGGGTGTCTTATTCATGATAACGAGCTGTCTAATAAATTGTAATAATTCACTCAAAAGCCGAGTTTTATTAGACAGAACGCAGCCAAGATTCAAGGTACAATCATAAAATAATGTTATAGTATCACATAAGATTATCAATTATTACTGTACCCACTACAAGTGGTTTATTATTGCACGTTTGCATTTGTTCCTAAGCTTTTATCTTTGTTGAATAAAGCTTGTTTCTATCAAATTGTCCTGCTTTATGTCATGTTCAGAAACGAACGTGGGTCGGATTCCGGTTAGGTGATCATTATTGATTTGACCTGGTGTCGTATAAAATTTACAGTCCCCTAGCTCACAAGCGACAGCGTTTTGTCGCTAACACTGAATTGTATCATTCGTCTTGTAAAATATCTTCTTTGAATTCGCTGATATTACTGGATTAATTTCTATTTTATATTTCAATTGTGAATGAAATTTCTTTTATGCAAAATTTGTCTATTATTGATTTAATAGAATTACTTTCTTTTTGACAATTTGATTGCTTTTCTGTCTGCAATGCTAATATGAGCATGCTCGTTGAGAAGTTTATTTCAACTGAATATTATTGAACAAATAGAAAAGAAAATGCAGTGTTTGCAAATTTTGAAATCTGACCAACACAAATTATGCAAATATTTAAAGTTAAAAAAATGTTTACCATACATTGCTAGTTTAGTACAATTGTAAACAGCTTGCAGGAAAAATGTGATTCAGTTTTACCTTCACGATCGAAGTTGGTTAAAAAAAGTATTGGCAAATTGTGCAATTTTGACAAGTGGTCTTTCTTTGACAGAAACATTGGTCGAAAATTATCAAGCAAAGAATAATAAATAAAAATTAAAAATATCAATTTATTATTTCGATCATTCTTTTAAATCATCACTTGTTAAAATTCAACAATTACCACAACATCTTTCAATCAATTGAAATAAGTTCTACTGTGCTTGCAATAATAATAAATGCTGTTGAATTGAAGAAGAATTAACGAGCAATTAAACGGATTTTCAATAAAATTCGCGTTGCAACTTGACTGTTTGTTGATTTGATTTAATAAAATTTTTGTATTAGGAAAACTGAATTTCAAAATTCTGCTAACACCAATTATTTTTTGTTCAATGAATTTTACCGATGTATAATTTTAATTAATTGAAGCCAAATTCCTGAACAAGACAAACAGAAAAATATATAAACCAAACAGACAAGGAAAAGAAAGCAAAACATTTAAAAAAACATAAAAATGTTCTCAGAAAGTGAAAAATGTCGATGTCGAAAAATGGGCAAGATATTATTATTATATATATTACATGTTTAACTTGATTAGTTGAACGGAAAAGATGAACTGTCACAATGAATGTCCCAAAAAAACAAACAAAGTGAAGAAATAAACAAAAAATTAAAATTATTATTTATGGATTTATCAAGGAGCTAAGCGTTCAAAAATCCAATCATCTTCGCCTCGATGCGTGACGGATGGATCGATCATTTCACCGGCTTTCTCTTTTCGGAATCTCAATCGATCGTGAAGTCGATTACTTTGTCCTTGCCAAAATTCAAAACAATCAGGAACAAGCACATAGCCGCCCCAACTCGACGGTCTTGGAACAGGACGATTTTGTTCCACAAATTTTTTCTTCACTTCGACAATTTTATTTTCTAAAAACTGTCAAAAATATGTCAATTAAAAATTTCAAAAAAAATATTACATAAACAAACAAACAGTTAGTTACCTGGCGGCTAGGAATTACCATACTCTGATGACTGACGTAGGCGGATAGTGCACTTTCGACTGGGCGAACTTTCCAATAAGCGTCCGAATCGGCGGCAGATGTTTTCTTTACAGTACCTTCTACCGAGATGCATCGATTCACGTCTGGCCAGTAAAACAGCAAACAAGCGGAAGCGTTGTTTGCCTGCAGTAGTGCGAATTTTCAAAATTATACTTTCGATTCGAAACAAATTTTATGCAAATTGTTTACCAATTCCCTGCCTTTACGACTTTCATAATCTGAATAAAACTGAAACCCATCTTTACTGAATGCCTTGAGAAGAACCATTCTACTGCTCGGCTTTCCATCGCTACAATTTTCACCAATATAAAAAAATCAAAATTGTGACGAAATGAACAACAACTCAATTTATTTAAATTCGACAATTTCTAAAAAGTAATCAATGTAAAACCCTCAGGAGAACTTTTTTCAACGTACAACATTTCACAACAGGCTTGCATGGAAATTACAAATTTGGTAAAATTTGAACCAATTGTCTTAATTTAAAATATTTCATTAAAAAAACATTTGAAATTAATTTTTTGCAAGTTTAGCCATTTGTCAGCCAACAGCTTACCAAGAAACTGTAGACAAAGCCATCGCGTTGACTTCGTATGAGCTATCTTTCATACGCTCTTGCGCATGCTTGAACCATTCGGCAAACAAGCCAAATGGTTCTTGGTAGTTCAACTCGGATTCCAAAATTGTGCACTTCGCGTTGCAATAAGGCTTACGTTCGTCTGAAAATTTTTAATCACTATCTGAAAGCAGAAAAGTGGAATTCTTTTCACCTCGCAGGTCCATTTCCGTCACCATATTCACAATATTCATTCACACACCAACAACTTACGATGATTTTCAAAATAATATTACCTGCAACATATGCATAAGTAAACAGTAGACATAAAATTATTTGAAGAAAAGCAAGTTTCATTAAATTAACATTGAATTGGAGGTGAATTTTACTAAATTTGCAGAAAAACATTCTCGAGTACTTTTATCTTTTCATCCATTTTATAATAAATTGCTTTCATCATGAAATATAATGAAATTATGCAATTTAAATCTGACAGTTTTTTTGCAAATTTTTCAAAGCACCAAATTATCACGATTAGGCTGACATTCGACATACAGTATTACAGAAAAATAGGCGTTATTTCTTATTTGTTCTATCCGTGACGTTAACTACGCCTGAAGAGTTTTTCATATTCGATATTAAAGTAATTGGTTGAATTTTATTGTTTTACGTGGATTGCACAGTCATCTTTTAAGGAAACACTGACTTGAAAAATAATCAATTGAGTTGAGAAATAATATGACTGATAGCTCGCAAATTGCATATTGATAGATTGCTTCCATATAAGTGAGTGAACAATCAAGTAATACGTGAAAATGCATCGAATGAACCACAGGAGAAGACAAACATTTTGCAGTGTTGAATGACTAATATTGCATTTTCTTTGCATTGCATAATAATAATAATTAATAAGCTTTGTAATCGATTTGTTTATTGTTTTGTGCTAGCGAACAGATTTAATTACAAAACTGCATTACATACATGTACATGTACAATAGTAAACTAGAAGAAAGAAAAAGAATATATTTGGACACGCCATAAATGCAATCCATTAATTAATCGATCAGTAAAAAGCAGTTGTATGAAACAAAGAAACAACTTTCACGGTAACAAATTGGAAAATAAAAAAATATTGACAACTAATCAGAAAGAATATTGTTTTTCTTATACTGACTGAAAAAAGTTTATCAAACTATAAATGATTGCAATTTCATTACTGCTTTACATTTTTTGATCTTTTTAAAGTTAGTTATCAATTTGCATAATTAAAATAAATTTTTGCAATAAATTAAATTATACAATTAACAGCGCTGCAATCAACGACTGGTCTCCTAGTAGTTTTGTTGTTTTAACAGGTGCTCAGTATATCATTTGCTTTGGTAAGTTCGTGTTTTCTTAAAACTTGGAGACTACTTTGTCATTTTTTCAACTTTAAATATATTCTTTGCTAAATAGTAATCACAACTATGGCTTTTAGCATATTTTTTTCTCAGTTACTTTCGGTTGTTTTATTCTAATAAATGTATGAAATTTAAAAGTTATGAAAATATATTTGTCAGTTTTACTACTTTATAATTCCATCACTTAAAGACAAATTTGAAACAAACGTCAATTTAATTATTAGCATCAAATTTATGATGATGCTCCTATAAAAGTCAGCTGTTTGCATATATATTATAATATAATAATGTGATATAAATGAAGCTCCATAAATGCATCGATCACTGACTTCATGTCTAACCATGGTCTGTTGATTTTGCAAAGGTATTCTAATGGAACTAATGTTCAGTTGACTGCTGTCATCAGCTTCTTCTGGTCGAGCGGGCAAATTTTCCATTATATTCTTTGTTGTTGTTGTTTTTTTATCATAATGCTGCTATCAGAAATCAGTTCAGCTTTCATGGACAGGATCGATTCTTTGCATACATATTTGTGTCACTCTGTTTTGATCATTTCATCATTCCATTGAATAAAACATTTCTTCAACGCAAAGTTTACCCATATCTGCTTAACATTCCGGAAATTCTAAGAAGTCTCAATTCAAGCTAGACCAACCAGCAGGACTTTTTCAAAGTACTTTTAATTATTTTTGAAACGGAAAAATATCGAAATATTAAAGTGTTTGGTGCAGTTGCAGACCGCTGCACGACTAATAGCTCTTAGGTACTATACTGAAACATTGAAACGTTTGCGGCAATGTTTACGGATGTTGAAGTCATTAAATTAACTGAATGAAATGTTCTTTCCATTTGAAACAAATTATTTCCTTAAACTTCCCATTTTCAGCTTCTGTAACGTCTTAATATCGATAGCCAATATATAGATGAAATATCTGAAAAAGCATAAGCAGTGATATGATAGCAGCAAGTTATATATATATATATTGGAGTGAGAATTTGGATTAATTTTCATCTGCAGGCAATTTGCAAACACGCCTACTGACTTATTGCTTTGAATTCGATCTCTGATGCCCTGAAACAAAGTCCCAAGAGAGGAAATCAAAGAAAATTCTCTTTAAAAACCGCTGAAACTTTGAATTCAGCTAAAATAAAATGAATAATGAAAGAGCTCGCAATAAGCTTTCAATCTACAATGCAGCAATTTCAATTTAGACTGCATAATTATTGGTATTGAATTAGAAAAATATTTTCATTTATAAATTTATTCAATGATTAAATATTTTGTTATTATCAAGAAAGAAATCATAAATTTGTTACAATAATTCCACTTTGTGGACAACTGTCTTCTGTATTTCAACAGTCAATATGATAAATGCAATCACTGAAGATTTAATTGCATTTTGTTGCAAAATTATTAAATTATAAGCCTGTTTTGTTGCAAAATTATTAAATTATAAGCCATATCTTGTTGCTGACAGATAGAAAAACGGAAAAGAAATATTTTGTTGTAATTAACATTCTTTAGAAATATTCTAAATTATCCAATTTTAAATACAGTGAAAGTTTACATAAATTTTCTTTTTTCTTCTTTTAATTCATAGCATTCAATCATATTTTGTTTGGCATGTTAAAACTGCTTAATTCATTTTAATTTTAAATTAAAATTAAAACATTAACATAAAACATTTTAAATAAAAGAGTTTCATTGTGAATAATAATAAATTGTTAAAAATTTAAACTAAAAATTGTTTATTGTAAAGAATTGTTTTAGTGTACTTATTTCATTATAGCAGTAATTATGCTAATCATATTTTGTTGCATTTATGAAAATCTGCTGATAAACAGTGATTAATAGTAGCACGGTTGACTATTAAAGTTTAAAATTTTTCTTTCATCTGAAATAAGAATTTGTTAAAATTGCATCACGTAGTCTAATGACCCATCACGTTTCATTTTTCTTCACACAAATCAGGTGAATGTCATTTAAATAGATAAATAGCGCAACAATCGATTTCTTAGCTTTTAAATATGCTGACTTTGAACCAGTTTATTTAATTTAACATTCAAACATTTAGAACCTATATTAAAATAAATAAATAAATAATTCACATAAACTGTGAACAATCTTCAAATGGCTACTAGTTTGCACATTATTGGCTTAGTTGTTGTATTTTTAATCAAAAAATTTCGTAAGTACTCTTTAACTATATTGCATAATTTACATAATGTTATGTACAATGCAATATAAGTATATATATATTAAATTAGTTAATTTACATTTTAATGCAAGATGCATTTTGAAGTTAGTTATTCTAAAAACATTTCATAAGCAAACTGAAATATTTCTTCAACAAATTATGTATATACATATATATGTATATATGTAATAATATGCTTTTGTTCAATTGTGCATTGAATTTAATTAGAATGTCAACAAGCTGATTACGCTTTGCCACCGCTTTCGAAATTCAATCCATTTGAACCAGGAACGAGGCCGTTTCCTGGTAGAAGTGGTGTCGACCTTTTCCCTCAATTTCCGTTAACCCATCAATTTGTGAATGGCATAGAACGCGGTTCTGGAGGTGGATTGTTTATGAAAGCAAATTTGAACGTCCCCATTCCAAAGTGGAAAGCAATTTGGGATATCAAAGGTTACTTAACTTCAGGTACTAATGCACCATGGTATAGCTATGGTCACGTCGTAAGGCCTGTAAATATGCTTGGTTTGAAGTCCAATGAAATTATGCGGATGCTTATGGATCCAGCATTTCAGCAAGCTAGACTTCGAAGTATGTCTACTCAAATTTATAGGAAAACAGCTGATAAATTATTTTGATAAATTTTAGCCACTTCACCACCTGTATCTGTGGCTAAACTTCCAGCTGATTGGAATCCAGTGCATTGCAAACCTCCAATTTGCAATCCATTTGTTCACACCGTTGGGGTTGGTGTACAAAGTCAAGAGTCGAAAAACTACATCATCGATGGATTACTTGATTTTCCAATCCGAACTGGCCCTTATGGAGAAGGGCTTCGCTTTCCACTTACTGGTACTGGCTATTTCGGTGAATTTCCTGCTGTTTTTATCTATGGTCAGCATATGAATGCCATAGATCCATTTCCAACATTTACATCGCAGCAACAGTCATAAAGTTAAATAACTCACGTAGAAAAGTGAAATCAGACTGAATATTTTTCACTAAATGCTCATTTTAAAAACTTATTTATTCTTGTTTTTGTTGAATCGAATATTTTTATGTACTATGAAATAATAGAGCATCCAAAATAACAATATGTTTGAAAGAATAAAGTACTTATACCTTTAAATTTTACGTTACGGTGCCATGTACCTAAATGCGGGTTGAAACTAATTTAAATTAATTAAATGTATATTAATTATAATGTATGGATGATAGTGTAATGTTTATTTATTTTTTTACATATTTGATTACATTAATAATATCAATACAAAAGACAAAATTTAGGCAATCTACAGAAGATTTATTATGCCTTCTGATTAGTAAATTCATTCAGATGACATGTAAAGTTAGCATTATTCTAATTGCAGAAATAAAATATATTAATAAATTTAAGCAATTCGTGGATATTAAACAGTTATATACTTCGTTTTCTTTAGATAAATTTGGAAAATTTATAATAAAACGGAAGCTGTATGCTACTAAAATCAGAATAAAATAAAATTAGCATTAATCCGAATAAAATGTAACTGAATAGGAATGATAATATGAGAAGAAACATTAGAACAACCGTTTAACTTTTAAATAAATAATGCTTTTTATGTTTTTTGTTTTTTATTTTTATGCAATGTTTAAGCAGTTTACTATTTATTGTTTAAGCAAAATTAAACGGCTATTCTTAAATTTTGAAACATTGCAAAAGAAAAATTTCAAATAAAAAAACTTGATAAAAATATGATTTCAAAAGGTAGTGATATTCTTTATTTTTTAAATAGCAAAGCATTGCAATATGAACTATGAAAGAAAATTGCCCTTCCTACATCTGTTGTTCAACGAAGGTCAGGAAGAAAAAGGATTTATATACTTATATCGAATTACAATTTGGTAATTTGTCATTCTGAATTTAAGGGTATATTTCAATTTGTATATTCCAAACAAAAAATAAATTTACTTTGACATTAGACCATTGCTTTCTTTATATGCAGATAAAAATGATAAAGTTATCATCAAAAAATATAATTTTTCAAATAATTTTGCGTAGGTCTTCGTTTCACTTTTTTCCACTCAAATCTCAAGTACCAAAACTAATGGACAGAATGCACAAATTATTTGAAATGAAGAACAAAACGTTGCTTCATACAATTTACAAAAATTCTCATTAAAGTTTGATTGTATTTACTTATTTATTCAGCAGAGCTATCTGTTTGTTTTCTGTAAAAATACATTTTCAACTTAAATTATTTTTATATTTGAGAAAGGGTATAAATTTAAAAAAATAAAATTATTTTTCATTTCTCAATAAAAAATTCAAATATCTTAGAAATGAAACATGCATTTTATTGTTGTTAATAGAAAATTTTAACATTCTAATGAATTATACGGATATACATTCAAAATTATATAAGACTTTAAAAATATAACTTTACTGAGAACACTGAGAAAAATATTAAGAAACTGTAGAGTTTGCAGTTATAATAAAAATATCATTAATATAATAGCATTACACATGAAACAGAAAGTGAAAGAATGTAAAAATTGCTGAATAAATGCTAATGAACATATGATATTATATTCATATATTATTAGTAACATTAATATCATATGTTTATCATCATTTGTTAACTACAAGCTTGCTACAAACTGTAAAACTAAGTTTTCTGGTAGTGATTTAAAAATTATTATATGAAAATTTTTTTCTTATAAAATTGAGTTTCAATATAATAAAATAATACTAATGGCATGGAATAAAGTGTTTATTACTTTTTAGCGTATTTTTCCAGAATAACCTCTGCAAAGACAACGCTGATTAATTATCATTATATATGCAGTAGGAAGCAAGTATAAATACATTGCAGGGCTTAATGAGAACACTTGGGAAACTTATTTGTTAATATATTTTTATTACTTGAATAAAAATTAATTGCATAAAAGTGATTGGACAAATTTAATCATTGGATTAATAATAATTTCGCTTGTTTTCTGGAAATTTATATTTCCTGTGTTATATACAAATATGTATTAAAAAGTGAAAAAAATTATTCTAGTTCAAATATAATTTTTAATATGCAATTAATTCCAAAGTGAAATAGATAGTTATATGATTTTTTCACAAATTTGAGATTTACAAATAAATTCATACATAATAAAAGAAAAAATTTCTTGCCTCATCTGTGGTTACACTGGTTAAAATCCGCCCAATTGCAGTTACATGAAAATAAAGGAAGAAAAAATATTTAAATGTAGATGCAACTCAAAAGGGAATCTTAATTTGCAATTTTTACATCTTTTAATATTACCTATATCTATAAATCGTCTGAATTCTATAATAAATAACATTATACAGATGTAAAGGAAAAACAAATCAGATATAAAAATTGCAGTTTAACTTTACACAGATGTTTTTCACTTGCTGTAATAAGATTATTCAAAATGTAATTATGTAAATTTTGGATAATTACCTCCATAGTTAAATTATGTGTGCTAAAGTAAAACGGAATACTATTTTACATTAATAACTTAGTTATTTAATATAAAAATTTATCAATTATAAGATGGTAGTGCAACTTTTAAATAACTCTAAAAGATTTGATAGTTGTGAATGGAAGTATCAAATTTATTTTAAATAATATGCATTTTTGTTATGTGAAAAAATCAATATTTGTTAATATAAATTTATAAAGTTTGTCATACTTTTTTATTATTAATTTTGCAAGTAAAAGTTTTTAAATTTTACAAATATTTTGATTAAATTTGCGGAAAATGCTACAACTAAACCTTCTGAACTTTATTTTTCTTTCCTAGGAAATGTGGTTGATTTAATTATTCTTATATATATATATATGTTTTTTGCTATAAAGCTGTTCAATTATTTATATTATTTACTTATCGCTTTTTAATGTTTTATGCAATGATCATCTGTTCGAATATTTGTGATTTCTTCTACTGCTGATGTGTTCAAAAATAGCACTGTTGTCAAGTGCTCTTTTTTCAATTATAGACGCAATAAGCAGTTAATACCATGCAAATCTTTTGCATATTTTTTTCTATCACAAATCTTTATATTAAAAACAATCATGTCTGTAAAAGTTGTTTATCATTAACAGTGCATGAAAATTTTCATCAGTTTGCTTATAAAAGTCAGCGTAATAGATGATTTAAAATTTAATTTTTATTTTAAAACTCGCATTTTATCTACATTTATTTTTTCTACACATTTAAATAAGTCTCATCTTTCAGTAGAACTCGCTGTTTATGAATACATACGTGTAATACTACGTAATAATATATAAAATAAGTGTAGCAACATAATTCGAACATCTATTTTTTAAATAAACTTTATCACTGAAAAGCAATTATTTTGCTATCAACAAAAGTGAAAATAAAAATTATAAACGGACAAGTTTAATTAAGCAGTAGAATAATATATAAATTATAATATAATGCAAAATAGTGAACACTTAATCAAAGTTAGTAGTTGTGAATATTTGTTTAGCACTTTTCAATTAACGACAATGTTTCTGTGTAAAATTGATCGTCCTCATGGATCTTCAGAATAGAAACAATTAAATGAATTTAGTTTTACCGAGGTTTAAGCGTTCCCATTCTTTTATTTATTAATTTTTTTTCTATAAATTTGTTTAAACATTAATCTAGTCATTTCTGTTACTGGAATTCAAATTGACATAGGTTAGTTGTTTGTAAATGAGACAAAGCTTTGAAAAGTGTGTCTAAAGCCGTTAGAGACTAGCGGTGCCGAGATTTCAGCGCCTCGGCTTTGACATTACAGTATACCGATGCTGGCTCACAAGCAGCAAGATGATAGTAGACGCTGATTGGTCAAAGCTGGCAGAAGGCGGAGTTTGGATGTTCAGCTTAATTTAGTTTTGCGTCGGCTGATTTCCCTATGGTACACGGCAACAATCTGGTTTGAAAATTCCGTTCGTCTAATGCCACTTGTACGTAATGAAGTGCAATCCCTAGGGGTGCTGACTCGTGCTGCTTGATGGAAATAAATGCCCAATACTAGATCGTATCCGTCGGGAGTTAGTTGTAGCTGACGAAGCAAGAACGTCTTCCCTGTCCATCATCTTGCATCTTTTGGTCAGTGAATGAACAAGCTGATTCAGCTTGTCTTTAGCTGCCTTTAACTTAAACAGTGACTATTTAACCTTGAAAGTAGTCAACAGTAAAAAACGTTTTGTACTTCCGTTTGGTAGTGAAGAAAAGCAGTTGTTGCTGATCGATCGGATACGGCGCCGTTCTGCCGTTGAGAATTCGAGGTCAACGACTGCTTTGTCAAGCCTCTGAGGATATTCAACGACGGCCGCATCACGCTCAGCTTCCATGTTCAGTTTTCACGACGCGGCAGCTCTGCTTCCAAGAGGTACAGGCGCTTCAAGTGCCCAACTTGGTTCAGTCAGTTCGTCAATTAAAGAGGAACCACTGAGCGGTTTGAGGGCCAGCTGGATGACACCCACAGTGGTGGAGCCAAGCTCTGTCAGGTAAACCAATTTCTTATTTTATTTAAGTTAAAATTTTTTCACGCCTCGTCACTCGTCCGTTCTCCGGAGACTGCTTGCGGCCAGAGACCTTATGCGTACAGTCAGCAAATGGATGATCCCCGGGGCACCGCCCTTCTCTTTCATTTATCGCCACCTCAGCGGCACTTTTGTCACTTGACTAACAACAATTTTGACATTTTCTTTTAGTGCACAACTGGCTAGAGCACATTTTGAAAAGCAGCCGCCTAGCAACTTACGAAAAAGCAACTTTTTCCATTTTGTCATTGCTTTGTATGATCGAGCTGGCCAGCCAGTAGAAATTGAGCGGACTCAGTTTTTAGACTTTGTTGAAAAGGATAAAGTAGACATTTTTTCTATTTAATAATGTTCTTTTACGAATTTTAATATTCATATTCAAGGAACCAGACAGTCACAAAACAAACAATGGTATTCATTACAAAGTGTCATTGTTGTATGCAAATGGTAAACAATATTTTTTTCTTTTTTCTTTTATCAGTAAAATTTTAAAAGTTATCTATTATAGGCGTTCGACAAGAACAAGATTTGTATATACGTCTCATAGACAGCGTTACAAAGCAGGTAAATGATATTTTTTATTTTTTTCCCAGTCTTTTCATAAAACAAAGCGATCTATCGATTTAGTATCTCCCTCATTTCATAGTCATTTTGAAAAGTCTTTTAAAATTTCCTTTTACTGAGATGACTAACATGGATTTTTTATTTTAAATATTTTTTTCTTATATTTCATTGCCCTGATTAACTTTTGTGCATAATTTAAGTCAGCTTTCGATTGTAATTGCAATGCGTCAATTTGAGGCTTTAGAAGCTTTACCATCAAAAGTATAATTTTTAAAATTGCTCCTCTTTATTTTGCATATTTTTCAAAATTATTTTTTCATGAAATTCAATGATAAGCACTGCATTAAATTGTAAAATTAATTTTTTCTTAAAAATGAGCAAAATGTGAAAAAGAACTGTTCAAGTGTTAGCAAATAATTTGAAACTGCATTTTTGCATGCATGTTTACATTATTGTATTCATATAGCATGTTCTAATCACATAGCATCTGAAAATAGTGTCTATCTACTTGATGCATCAAAGTTGAATACTTAACTATCCATACATAATGCATCACTTAAACGCAGTAAAATAATTTATTCTCTAATTTAATTTACAAATTTGATAACAGAAAAGTGTGGTTGCTACTTAAATTGAAAAGTAGAATGCTCAGTTTGAAATATTTACTACAATAAGTTTTTCTTTTTCTAGTAAATTTAAATTGCAATTTTTCCTGTTATTGTAGATATTAGCAAAGGCAGTTATATGTCACAAGTCATAAGCTATACATATTAGGTAGCAAAATTTATAGTGAATTTCTTTTTCTATTAAAATTTTCTTTAAAAAATGGGAACATTTCACAAAATCAAATATTTTTAAGAAAAATTACCAAATTTCAAGTACATCATGATTGCTTGAATAATAGTGCAGAAAAGTATTTAGTACTATTGGAATCAAAATATCGAGTGATAAATATGGTAAAATTCGTGTTTGCTTCAATTGAAAGCTTTCATGAGCTTCAAAATATGCTTGCAGGTGCATGTTTCACTAATCATCTTTAA
Organism: Trichinella spiralis; assembly: GCF_000181795.1. Taxonomy (NCBI): domain Eukaryota; kingdom Metazoa; phylum Nematoda; class Enoplea; order Trichinellida; family Trichinellidae; genus Trichinella; species Trichinella spiralis. The sequence continues at coordinate 558,840 of NW_003527549.1, forward strand.
TAAAGAAGGATCTAATTTTGCTATGAAAGTGAATTAATTATATTTTGACTTTTTATTTTGTTCCAAGTTCACTTTTTCATACAATCCAATGATAGCTAATAGATAATCTATCTGACGGCGAAGTTAGGAGAATTTTACTTTGCGTTGCGCAGACTGTGTAGATGAGTATTGAAAAGTTGCAGCTGACCGGCGTTGATTTATCGTCGCTTTATTGATACCCATTAGCTTGGAAGGTTCCGCTATTTTGACGTTCCTGCGGTACTGATGACCGCTAATTAGCCTGTAATCGAGCCAGCTAAAATTCGTGACGCGTCTGCGGTCGACACCTGGCTAAAAAGGCGCCGGCCGTATGTTTGGCATTTTAAATTTTGGCGGAAAAAGACGCCAGCTGCGAGGCGTGGCAATACACTGTCACTTTTTTCTTTTGACGTCTCGCAACTGTTGCCAACCAGACGGTTAGCGCGGGCGATTTGAAATTTTAAAAGTGAAACAAAAACCGAATTTCCCGCTTTCAAGCTTTCTCTTCCTATTTCAGGCGATTGTTTACGAAGGTCAAGATAAAAATCCGGAAATGTGCCGTGTGCTTTTAACTCACGAAGTGATGTGCAGGTGAGTAAATTCAGCACATCTTGATGTGTCATTGATGATGCCATTATGCATTGTCATTAACTATACTTATTCTTCAGTCGTTGCTGTGAAAAGAAAAGCTGTGGCAATCGCAATGAAACGCCTTCAGATCCTGTCATTATAGACCGGTACGTTTCGGCAATTTCTTTTTATTACAAAAGAATATGCGCAAAATAGAAAAGTATCAATGTAAAATTGTTCACTGTATTCAACAGCAGTGAAAATCTTGTTTCGAAAACTCAAGTAGGGGAGAAAATAAGATTACAAGTAGTAATCAAGAGGCTAATGGTCACCACTTGAAAAATAAGCAGAATTTTATCTGTTTAAATTGAGCGGAAGAATGGCGCCAAACGAGACGCCCATACAATACATGATTAAGAGGATCATTGGCAAGTTGGCCACCCGGCGTGATGTGGTTGACTCTTAGAAATGAAGCTTGAAAAGCATAAGCTAATTTTGACCTTGCAGATAAACTTGTCTATTAGGATCAGTCTCATTCAGTTTTCTCCAAACTGACCGCACAATGTGGCTCATTTTCTTTATTACCATCATAAAGCGGCTAAATTATATCTGATACGATACAGATGGCAGCGGAGCGTTGAAATTGGTTTGTTTGCGCAATGCTGTGTTCGTTAAATGCAATCGATTGCTGCTTTCTCTAAAATTTGGCCTTGTCAACTGGCTTGAGAAGGCTTATTTTCACGAAAATATTTAACCTTCCCACCATGTTTTGATATGACCTAAATTTAAAAACAAAAAACTTTTAGTTTAAATTTAAACAATATTAGCAAAAGAATAAGCATTGCTTAATTATAATTAATTATTTATTTTTTAAATTCAAATTCAATCAAATTGTCAACTGTTTGTCGTGCAATGGTTAATAAACTGCAAAAACAAGATTTCCTGTTGACTAAATCTTCATTTGTTTTGTGAAATATTCAGTAATTGGATTAGATAAATAAGTTGCAAAGCTTTCAATAAAGCATTTCATAAAATTCAAAGTTTTAAATCAATTAATAAATGAACTTTTAATATTTTATGCTGCACTGCAATTTTCATAAAATTCAATTCGAACCATTTTACATCATGGAGAAAATTTATAGTAGATTGTCATAACATTATGAGCTATTTAATAAGCATGAAGCGTTTACGCGCTCTTTACTTCATTTAATTTATTTGTTTATCTGTATGAATTTTTTACTAGGAAGTTTTATTTTAAAATAATTCATCTGAATGTTCATAATTTCAAAAATTTCAGTAAACATTGTGCAGCTTTAATAATTACATTTCAAAACTTGCATTTAAAATTTAAATTAATTTAACTCAGAAATATATTTAGCAAATAATTTGAATAAAACTGATAAGAATGATTTCTTTAAAAAAACTGCATTTGCTTGCATTCATGGACTGATTTCTTTTATAATTTCGTATTCGAACAGTTATAAAACATGATACCTATGAATATGGAAAGATTTTTGCTAGAATAAATTTTTCATTATGCATGGTTTGACATCTTACAAAATTTTCTCTTCATATGAACTACAATACTCGATCACTTTGCGTTATATTTCTCACATTTTTAAAACGTATTTTTGAGTATTTCACTTTGTATATCATACATTATGTACTTCAAATTTTTGTATTTCTTTGTTCATAATTTTAAATTATAATAAAGATGAGGATTCTTTTTCTATAAAATTTTTGTTTCTTGTAACTTCTCTTATTTCTATGTGAAAATTTAAAAAAGATACGTTTTTTAATGTACATTACTTTCATTTCCAAATTCTGTTATCAAAAATTATAACATAAAGGCTACCGTTATGTAATGCAACTGCATTTATTTAAAATATGTTTTTATATAATTATTCGTTGTTGTTAATGACTGGCTTTATGTTTTAAGGTTTTTTCTCAAATGTTTCCTAAAGTGCAACCAAAATTGTTTGAAGAACGCTGGAAATCCACGTGATATGCGTCGCTTTCAGGTAAGCATATCTGCCAATAATTGAGAGAGTTTCGATTGTTGTCAGCTTAAATTTGCATCGTTCATAATCAGTTGCTTCATAATTCATCTTGTCCGGAGTCGATTCATTAAATTAAATTCACAGAAGTGCGTGGTTGGAAAGGGCGTTCTCAGAGTCGCCACGCCTCAGCGCTCATCGTTAACAATAAAACGTTGCACGGAACTGGCCGGCTGATGTGATTTATCTCTTTGGATCTGCAATTCAGCTGAAAAGCGATCCTGGTTCATAAAAATTTCAATACCTTGTCAATTTCTAGTAGGCGTTCTCATCGATTTTAATCAAACTCTTGTTATTACAACATTATCTGGCACGTGTAATTATTTTTCATAGAGGAACAATTTCCATAAAAACAAAACATTTTTCATCTATTCAGTTTTTAGTTTTTGCTAACGATGATAGAGTTGAAATTTTTTTTCTATTTCTGCTTGATTTCCTAACAAGGGGATGATTGACAGTAGCGGAAATGCAAACATGCAAAGGCTATTTACAACTGACCATCTTGCACTAGCTCATTTGAGCACATTGCTGCCGCGTCTTAATTTCTTTCTGATCATCAAGTAACAGGTGGCAAAGAAGAAAGCTGAAAAGTGATTTTGAGTACTGCTTAACGGCCGTAAAATTGGTCAACGCAGTGGGGTGGAAAGGGCAGGTCGGGCAATGAGGTTAGACAATGTCTGCAGCTTTTGTTGATTGTCTTAGTTTGTAGCTGACCGTGCGGTGACCAGTACATGCGCGATGATATATCTATATCGGAAGAATAGAATTGGTCGGATGTGTCAATTAGCCGTTCATGCTTATCTACTATACAGGCTATGATATTTTTGATCTGTCAAAGAAGCAGAAGTAGATTCATCTTTCCTTATGAAAGCTGTCATTGCGTTTTGCCATTAACAGTAGCATCTTAAGTGCCTAGCATTAAACGAATAGTAAGATTTACCAAGAAATGATTTTCCACATAATTGAATTACAAAAGTAAGCAACCTTGACCAACAAGCAATCGCACCTAACAAAGCATCTTGTTTATTCACATACACCAAATGTTCATTTTCTGCTACCATTTTGCAATTAACTGTTGATGTGCAAATAGTTTTTCTCACAATTTTATTAGAAAAATATTAATTAGTAAATTAATATTTAGCAAATTGCATAGTTTTAATGCATTTTAACTTACAGTTTAAGCAGAAGAATTACAAAAAAAACTTTCTGTTTTTAACAAGCATTTCTTTTTGAAAAGAGCAATAACTGTTTTGTTCAAGTAAAAATTACTATTTGTTGATTTAAAAGTGTTTATATGAAATTCAGTAGTTCAGACAGTGTAATATGATAAAAAGTTTAAAATTCTTTAAAGTTGCAATAAAATATCATTCATTTTACTGACTTTTAAGATTTTCTACGGCTGGTGAATTTTTTCACCCTGTTAGCAGAGTAAATAAAAAAGTTTTTATTAATTTTTAACATAAAGCTTTAAAAATATGATGCAAATTAGGAATATATTATTTATAGAAAAAATGGCAAATTGTTCAAAATGTTTCTTAAAGAAAAATAATTGACCGCAGAATGAGCCTCCTGCTCTATAATTTGCTAAAAACTTGAAATCATAAACGCAGCTGTGCCTGAAATCTCGTAGGATTTCAAATGTCTGCTGTATAAATGATCTATTGGGACTGCGTAGCTGTAAGCAGGGTCACATGTTTTAGAAAGCTTAAAATTCGATTCACAACTTTACAATAAGAGCAAGTATATATTAATTATTATTGAAGTTTTTATTTTTCATCAATTTACTGTCAATTAAAGTTTAAATTAAAAAAACATACAATTGTAAATTTTGCTTAAAATTGCTTTTTTAAGGTAGTAATTTCCACATCAGCTCGAGTAGATGGAGCCCTATTGGCAGTTTCTGATAATATGTTTGTTCATAACAATTCTAAACATGGTCGTCGTACCCGTCGCGTTGATCCAACTGAAGGTAAGTGTATTTATAAATAATAAAATAATAAAGAATCAAACTGTGAGCTGAATATGTGTGAGAGTAATGATTACAAGAAAAGTTAATGAAGTGTAGAAGCTAAACGGATCTCAGAGATCTCAGTGGTAAGCAAGATGCAAATGTAAAGAGTGTCGGATGGGTCCACAGAGAAAATATGAAGAGTGTTATTCATTTGAAATAGAAAGTAGCTCACAAAGGAAGCACATCCAATTTAGTTCATGGCTTTTCCTGTGGATCGACAGAATTAAATTAGCTTGTCAATTTAATAAAGTCGCACTCCGTTGAAACTGGTCGACTTAATGTTAGACAATTAAATTAAGCTTGTTATTGTTTTGTATTGGACCATATGCTGGCTGATAAATTTGCAATTTGATTGCATAGATGACTGGCTCAGGATGAACAAAATGACAGTGAAAAGACTTTTTCTGAACTGTTTGAAAGCTAGTCTTTCATTTAAGCTTCAAAATAGCTTATTTTGATAGTTACCAGATCGATGCATTTCGAAGTGAGTTGTCGCTGAGGGAAATTCGATCGCCAGTGACCGTTTTGCTCAAGTGACAATCTTGCCAATTCTTGCTTAACGCCAGGACCCCCCAATGGACCAACGATAAGAAATGGAAAAGTGAGAAAAGCGGCAGAGCAATTGGCACTACGAGCTGTTCAGGGTCTCCGGCGGCAAGGTCGCCGGGGATCCAAGCGCTTTTCCCACTTTTCCCAGCCCTGTCGTTAATTTTCTGATCACTGACCAATTAATCATTGATAGGCAACGTCACCCATTGCACTCACGAGTTTGATATATGCATTCCCATTTTTCAGTTTCATAACAAATTCCCCAAAAACCTTTAGTCAATAACCTTCGGATATTCCAATAACCATCTGCAAAATATTTCAATAATCATCCAACTATAATTCTTGTTGTGATTCAGCTTAAAATGCAAACAGAAAATACATAAGCTGCATCTATTCTTTATGCATCATTACAAAATAGTGATATTATTTATTATATTTATTTTTAAATATAGATACTCTTTAATGCGCTTACAGTATTACATTTATTAAATGTTGTTGCTTTATAATAATGCTACTTTTGCAGAATAACAGCAGTTTTTTATTTGATTAATTAAATTTTGAATCAGTATATAGCGATTTGTAAGAGTAAAGTGTAGGAAAAGAGGTTTTACTTAATTTTTTTTCTGAAGATTTTATTTCTTTAAAAATTATAGTAGAAAGTTGTGGCATATTGTCCACCTGCACTTTTACACAAAATATACTAGGTATTTTTTGAATTAAGAGCACACTGCTCTGAAAGTTATGCACTGACATTTCATTAAATGTTTTATTAATTAGTGCTACTGTTTCTAAGTACAATCTTGTCTTTAATTTTTTGCAAGTAAAGTAAAGGAATAAAATTATGAAGTACATCAAAAATGACATGCAAATTTTGAATTTACATCTATGATAATAAGGTATGCAATTTAGAAGAAATAAAAAATACTTTCTGCAGAAAAATAGTGCAGATTTCATTTTTATAATGACATAACTCTTTCTTACGACAGTATCAGTTTTTGTTGTAAATTAACGTTAAGCTCGATCAATTAAAACTGTTGACAGAAACTGTTCGTTTTGCAGTCAAATTTTTTATCTTGCTGGATGCAATTAGCGTTGAACAGTCTTACTGTAGATAAAAATTTAATATTTTACATAATTATAAATAAATTTACCATTAAATATATCATGTGTTGCAATAAAAATATCATTTCACTATTTTAAAAGCACAATATATGCAAAAATTAAAAATTTTCTATAATTATTACTATCAAATTATTATATTATGAACTTATAAATCTAAGTGAGCAATGCTGACACTATTTTAATTGTGTTTGACCTTAAATTATGAAAAATGAAAAATTTTCCAAGCAAATATTTGCTAACAACTAATCAAAATCTTTTTTACACTACACTGTAGTGCATTTTAGCAATGATCATGTAAATTAACATAAACATAATATTAGAGGTAAAATTTTTGCTGATACTAATGCTTATTAATTTTTGCCTTTAGCCACACCCTCCATCAAAGCTATCTGTCCAAGCGAAGGATGGACTACTGGTGGAGCAACTGTAATTATAATTGGAGACAACTTTTTCGACGGTTTGCAAGTTGTATTTGGCTCAATGATTGTCTGGAGCGAGGTGAAATTCATATCACTTAATTGTAACTGATGATTAATTTTGCGATGAACATTTTAGCTTCTTACTCCACATGCCATTCGTGTCACCACTCCTCCCAGACATATTCCTGGAGTTGTTGAAGTTACGCTGAATTACAAATCAAAGCAGTTTTGCAGGGGAACACCTGGTCGATTTGTATATGTTTGTAGGTTTTTTTCTCAAATTTTAGTTAATCAATTACTTAATCAGATTTGCTAAACAGTTTTCGTATGCATTTTAAAAGCTTTTGTGCCTTTAATTTTTTTTAAAATAAAATAAAATAAAATACTTTTTTAGCATTAAATGAACCAACTATTGATTATGGCTTTCAAAGGCTTCAAAAGTTGATACCTCGTCATCCTGGAGATCCAGATCGTCTTCCAAAAGAAATGATTCTGAAAAGAGCAGCTGATCTAGCAGAAGCTTTGTACAGCATGCCAAGAGGCCAACAGCTTACATCATTTGCGCCACCAAGAAGTCCTACTCATCATCTGAATTATTCTGCCACTGCATACCCGGTCACTTATGCTGCGAGTCCATTGGATGGAGCTGGTAAGCATAGAATAACCGTCATCAATGAACAAAACATTTACATTGTTCATGCAACACATAGATTATGCTTCTCGAGCACAAAATTCAGCCGTCAATCCTAGAGGTTACAGTTCTGCGGTCAGTTCAACCCACGGTGGAAATAGTCCTGTTGTTTATCAAGCAGCTGCGGGTTATGCGCATGGCACTGTGCCGCCGTCAGCTAGCTTCTTAAATGGAGCAACAAGTAGAACAAAAACAAAACCAGAATAATTTTCATATTACAAATAATTTTTTCAGCTTTAACTGGAATGGGCAGCATAACTCCATTTGCTGGTATGAATCCATTTGCATTGTCCTCAACTTGCACCTCGAGTCCATACAGCAACATCATGACAACTCCAAAGTGATAAAAAAATAAGCTTGGGGCCAGTTTCACAAAAATTTTTCGTTTTGCTGATTTTGCTCAAGAAACGCTTGGCCAGAAATGCAAATGATCAAGTCAATTTTGACCAGACAAAGAGTTAGAAAGTTTCATTCTTGCTCTTTCTCTTCTGCCAAAATTTGCATTTTACTGTTGACCATGCATTTTCAGGCCAGCATACATTGTGGCGCTTGTTTTATTTTCCGTGAAGTTGTGCAGTACAGTACTACTTTTTTTTCTTTTATTATTCTTTGTTCGCTTTACTTCTTTCTTACTGTCATGTCTTTTGAATAAAACAATGTTTCAACAACCTTAAGTAGAAAACACTCGAATTTAAAAAAGCTTGCATTTATTTGAAACATTAAACATAAAAATCAGTGCGTGTATTTAAAAAAGCGTATTAAACATTCAGATTCAGCAACGTGAACTTGAATTCTGTTTACTACTGTATGTAATATATCTGCTTTATAAAAGCAACAGTGATAGGACATAACACCTAGGAAAGTAATGTGGTGGGATGGTCCAGACCGGTCCCACGTTACTCTTATTAGTCGATGACCGCGCTATTTTATTGGGCCGACAAGTCGTTGTCTTATTGGTTTTCCTTGTCTAATTGCTCATTGATTCAAATCTTTTTTTGTGATTAGCTGTAATATTTTTTCATTTCATTGGTTCAAATATTCAATTTAGGATTACGTAGCTTTAATGGTAGTGACGTAACATTAATAATGGAAATATTTATTATTCCAAAATTTTATTGCTTGAGGTTTTCTCATCCATTGAAATTTTGTATATTTAAATATATTATTTGTGGTGAAGTTTATACTTTTTCATGATCAGCATTCTCGAAAATAATTTTTATCATTGTTTTCTATTTTACTGTACCAAAGTGACGTTATACTAAATGCGATAGTAATAATTCAGAAAAAAACAATACAAAAAATAAGTTAAGCAGTGATTTTTATTTTTCACTAGCCAACAGCAACAACAACAACAACAACAATAGAAAACAACATATCAGTGAACGACATTAACAAAGTGGTATCAGGGCAATTTCAAAATTACAAATTATTATTTGTGGATAAAGACTGACCCTAAGGGCGTCCGTTTTGTTTATTAAAGCTTGTAAAATAAACTCTTAATTGCTAATATCTTTACCCGTACATAGCAACAGACTACTGGCACCAGCTTACTCGCCACAATGGCATGGATGCTAAAAAGCTATTGATATCATTGAAGTACAACCTTGAATGTACCATCCGTACCCCAAGTTTTTATGGTTGCCAGCAGTCTAATGTTAGAACTCATCGCAAATACCATTATATATTTCGATGCACTGTGCCACTATAAAAAAGTCTTCCCCAGACTTTGTTGTCTTAAACTGATATGGCATTACCAGATCATGACGCACAGATTTTTGTACATTGTTACATTACACCCGCTTGAAAACTGGGAACTGGCCGGATGTAGAAGGCTCAGCGGATGCGGATGCTTGGTGCTGCCCATCGCTTCATTTCTGCTTTCAAAGTGAGCCATCAAACACGGAATGAGATCAACCAACATGTATAAATAAGGGAGGAGGGAAGAGAAGCAGGAGAGTTAGCCTTGCAAACGTTTCGAACCGCTATTCAGCTATTGTATTATTCCCCGCTCTTAATTCAACTGATTAAAATTGAATTAAATTCAATAAAACAACATTCATTGTTTTGGATCGTCATAAACAAAAACATGCAGTCCACTTACAAAAGATTTCTGTAAGTTTGAAGCAAAATGATCACATCGAAAGCTGCCCGGTGGATGAGCACTTGGTATACAAAATGGAAAAGAAGGCGGTTTTGAAAAAGCGGAGCGCGGAAGAAACGAAACCCATCCTGGCCATTTATAATGAGGAAGCTTCCGCCGCGTCCGCCGAGATATCCACATCTGGCCATTTTCCGCTTTTTAAACGGGTAAAGTCCATGATGTACAGCAACCGGGCAAAGCGATACCCAAAACATCCCAAACATCGTCGGGATAAAATTTAATAAAAACATTTGACTATAAATTTGAATTTGATTGATATAAAGATGAAGCATTTTTAGCAACATTGAATTGTTTTCTTTTATACTTAGAAAAATGAATATTATGAATAAATAAAAAATTATAATAATAAAAACGATTGTTTTCAAGTCGAATATATGATATTTATGCTTATAATTCCTATTACTAATGTAGTAAGAAGTTCCTACTTGTACAATATGCAAATTTAAAATGCAGGCAGCATTTGCTTAAACAGACAGGTAAAATGACACAGCTTTGCAACTAGCATTTATTTTCTGTTCAGCAACTAAATGCTAGTAATTTTAGAAACTCAAGTTCATTGCGAAGATTATTAAACTGCTTACTCTTCCATTTATTTAAATCTTTTTTATTCAGCTTGCTACAGCTAATTTGACGAATATTATCACTTGGTAAAAGTTGCAAAACTGAATTAGTAAAAATAGCAGCGGTGAAGCGCAGAAATGCATGTATATAATGAAAATTGTTCAGTTCAGTTTAATATTTGAAAAATTGGACATTTTCCAATAATTTTTGTCAGTGCAGAATCTGCTAGCGTTTGAGAAATTTACGCTATGAACAATGCATTCAAGCAGCGTCGGAACGGAAGTGAAGGGAATGAAAAAAAATGAAGCAATGTGGCAGGTTGAAAAATATTCTTCTGCACAGTAGAGAGATAATGATTGGAAAAGAACATTTCATCAACAATAATAAAATACAAAGAAGAAGAATTATATATTTAAATGAAACATGAAAATAAAACAAAAAATCAGGGCAGCAAGTAAGTTGTGAAATTGAAAAATGAAGCGAAACCATTTGATAACAAAAATTAAAAATCAACAAAAAAAAATTAAATTTTCATTGTCCCGTCATAGCATCAAACTTGGCCGCCAGTTGGGTAACTTTGCTTTGGCTTTTTGGTATGGTTGACAATTGACTGGTGGCCAAATTTTCCGTCTGACCAGCAATACGGTCGTAGCTTCTTTCAGCACACTCTGCGGCGGCTTTCGGCTTTGCCGGAACCGGAGGTGGTGGAGGTGCTTGAGCTGGTCTACTAGGTGCATTCTTGTTGCAAGCGCCAGTCATAGCTTGTAGCTTGAACTCAACTTGCTTTGTGTCGCTCTTCTGATGACATGCCGAGGCAGAATTTGCCGTCGACGATCCAGAGAAGCCGTGATTCGGTGCCACGTCTGATATACATGTTTCGACGAAAGGTGAAGAACTGGCAACAGATGTCACAGACGGCTGTGGTGGCAGAGGAGGAGGCGGTGCCGGAGCACGACGCTGAGGGATGACCACGCCTGGCGACGGAAGAACACTCAACGCCTCTTTCAGCTGAGGTACGAAATTTCGTTTTTCAGTCATTTCCATCTGCAGTGGAACCGTTCGCTCAGGGCTCATTTCCACATAAATGCGTTCGCCACTCAAACGTCCAGACGGAGGTGGGCACGGAGGCGGCTGAGCTTTCGACGCCGGTTTCAACGCGTTTACAGATGACACGAGCTGCGTTGGATTGTGGAACGGTTTCGCCAGGGCTTGCCCGAATAACTGATCTTGACCGTAAACATTATTCGGCTTCACCGGACCTTGCGGTGGCAATGGTGGACTATGTGCAGGAGGTTTCGGCAAACCGACGGGCAAAGACAAAGCAGAAGGTGCCATCGCATTGTTACTGCAAACACCGTTTGGATGATTCAGAGTTCCATCCGTAACCCAACTGGATACTTTACGCAATTTCGACTTTCGTGAAGCTTTTCTTTTCATTGGCATAGTCTTCAACAAACTGAACAGCAAAACAAACAAACAAACAAACAAATAAATAAATAAATAATGATAAAATTTTACTAAATTACCGAACACTGGATGCTTTGAAAATTCCGCGACGATGAAGATATGTCAAAATAGCAAATAATGCCGGCAGAGCAACAAAAACAAAGACTAAAATTGCCGTGGAAGGGAATATACTACCTGAAGCAAAGTTCTTCAAATTAGAATAAAAATATTTTCATATCGCTATTACACACCAGGTGCTGACGCAGGTCCACTATCAATGCTGCCACCAGGACCGGCTATTGTGCAGTCAATACCACCATAGCCCACATCGCAATAACAGTGGCCGAGATTATTGCAAACCTGCGAAATAAAAAATCCACTTTAATATTTAAAAGAAAATGAAGAAAACATTCAAAAAATTTATTTTCTCCATTTCTGTTGTATTCAATGAAATTTCAATTTCAAGAAGAAATAGAAATGCAACATACTCCGACATTGTTGCACTCATTAGGACAACGGTTGATTTCCAAAATCGACGATACGGTCACACATTTCTGATTGGCACACATCTACAATGGTGTCATTGATGAAAAATTTCTTCTCCAAATCAGAGCATATTCCCTCCTCCCCTTTTATTTGTCACCTTGCCAGGACCGCAGAATGTTCCGCCAGGGACAAGACCCGGATCTGACGAGTCAACGCCGAGATCGACCATCGCCGTGTTGCAGGAAAAATGATTACTTCCTTGGCGCAGTACGGTTGATCCTGAAAGCACTGTCGACTTGGAACCGAATGTTGTTTTCTCGTTTCTGTGCTCACACTGCAGCAAACCGCATTTCATATTTCTCAAAACACAATACAATGTTATACGGTAATTTGAGAAAAAAATAGAAATAATTAAAATAAGATAAAATGAAATATACTGCGGCTGACAAACAGTGTAAGTGTCGTTGAAGCGATTGACACCACAATTTCCGTAAACATTTCCTTCAGAATTCATTGAATAGCACAGAGGATTAGCTGGTCGGCCACTTTCGCCCCACAACAATTTGCACTGATCGTCGAGTGTTTTACAATCGCCGTGAAAACAGTGAGTCTGAAATTTTAAAAGCAAAACCATTCATTCACACGATATGCAAATCAAAAAACAACAGCAAACCTCGCCAGATTTGCACAACGTCCCATCCTGCTTATACGTGTCGTTTGGGCAAAATTCAGATTTGCCATCGCAGTGTTCACTCAGATCACATTCACCTCTGGCATGCCTGCATACAGTACCGACACGTTTGGGCTGAAAACAACAATTTCTATATTACACTCCATTCCGAGGTATAAAGTATTTGAATAAATTGAAAGCAAAAAAATTTTTTTTTGAAAAATAAATGCAATTAATTCACTTGACATGTGGAAAGATCACAACAAGCACCGTTAGCACAAGTTGCGTCGGCGTTGAATTTGCAAGTTTTCGGATTGCAACACGGATTGTCACAAATCTGAACAAAACAAAGAACACAAATATGTTATCAAATAAAAAGTGGAAAAAATATTTTTTGAAAAAAGTGCTGCTTACATGCGGCAAACCGCAGTCACATTGTTCACCTTCTTCTAAGAACCCGTTGCCGCAAAGAGGCCCGTTGATAATATTAGTCGGCTCGTTTTGTAGGCAAGTTTCACTGCCGTGCTTCAAACTCCACGAAAGATATTCAAGGCTACAAGACGACCAGTGCAACGTATGCGACGCCCTACATCAAAGAAAACAAACAAATCAACATCGATAAATCACTTTTCTGCCATGCTAATAACTTTTTTTTCACTGAATTAAACTGATGTAATACATCTCAAATGTCGAACAATTACAAACTGATAAATCAACAAAAAATATACTGAAATAAAATTTTCACCAATTATTATTGAAATTCTGATTAACAATATTATTATTATTATTATTCACATTTCCATTCGTCTAACAACAGTAGCTAACTATTTACCCGGACATTGGAGCCATAATGCACACGTGTAGAGGACATTCGCATGTAGCGTTGTCATGCTCCATTCCAAAATTGTGACCAATCTCGTGAGCAACAGTGATCGCAACGCTAAGAACATCGTGACTGTGATCCTGAAATAATTTCAAGAATCATCTGATTGATTGATTGATTGACTGATGCATATTTAAAGAAACTTTTTTTTAAAAAAAAAGAAAAATAGCTTACCGACACCACTGCTCCAGATGACCTCACTGAACACAATGTGCTTTGCAAAGCTTTACCAACAACCCCATTTTGAAATGATATATTTCTGAAAAAGAGAAAACAAATCAACAATGTCGAATGTATTTTAAAAATTGATAAAAGCTGCAAATTTAATAAAATTAAACAAATATTGCTGCCATATTCTGGTTGAACAAAAGCAACCAGACTATTGCAATAAATAGCATGAGCTGCATGCAACAAAAGACGACAGGAACATTTTCAGGTCAGAACCAGAACAGAATGATGTCGAATGGAAAAATCAGGTTATCATCATTTCAATTATTAATTTTTCATAATCAAACGATGCTCTAATAATGACTTTGAGTAAAATAAAATAAAATTGTAATAAATGAGAATAAATTCCATAAAGTAAGCGTATTTATTTTCAATGACATTCAACCCTATTCAATAATATCTGTAACGGCAGAAAGCTCGAGTTGAGAAATATGAAATTACCACAGAAATTTTCAACTCACGTGATCAAAACAGCAACATCGTTCGGCATGTCGTACAAAAGCCGATGCTGACGATAATGAACAAAATTGCTCAAAGCATCTTCACCCAACTGACGCACAGGAAATGCATCCTTGTCCGACCAAATTTCCACTCCGACCAACGCAACACGAATATTCACCGGTTGAAATAGCTGTATTTAAAAAAGAAAAAGAAATAGATTCAATTAAAAAATTGTTTATTAATCAAATCATTATCATTTGCATAAATGCGAATAGCTGTTGTTCGATAATTTGAGAAGATAATATGTTCGCTTGTTATTGATGTTGAAAATTTCAACTGATGAAAATTGCACAATTTATTTTCGGAGAATAAGAATAATGGAAATGGAAAGTTGAACTTTTCACAAAACAAAAGTAATAAAGTTTAGATGACGGTAAATGCCTTCAAAATGGAATAAAATCGCTCTTGGCAGCCGAGCAACAGATCGATTCCACTGCACAACAGAATGACATTTCTGATTAATGATTAGTCAATTTTTCCAAAAATATTTTCCACCTAAACAATCCCCTTCCTGAATTTCAGTCTCCCTTCTTTTCAATGTTAAAATCCTAATCGACAAGAAAAAAAGCAAATAATAAAAAAATGAAAGAACAAATTTAAAAAAATAATAATCATCATCAGTCCCATCATCGTGTTATAAAAAAAACACTCGCTATGCATCTTTTCTTTTATATCATCGTAATTGAAAAGAAGAAATAAATTTGCATTTGAAAAAAAAGCATATTTTATTTTTCAAAAAAAAACAGCTGGCACCAAAGCTCTTCCAACTCACCGAATTGACTAATGTAGCTATTTGACTTGCACGATCTTTCAGTGCATTTTTGTCTCGACCAAATTTTTCATACTGAAAACAATAATAAATTAAATTTATTATACATAATTTCGACAGTAAATAAATAAATAATACCATTGAATTGTCGAATACGATCGCCAATTCCAAAAACAATGGTTTGTCGTTGAGATATCTGTAGTAATATTTCGGCTTGTCAACGTTTGTTCTGTCCATATTTCCCTGTTCTAAAAGCATCCAAGCACCGTAATATAATATGATAATTTCAATTAAAAAAATTTGTTTTTTAAACAAGCATATATTTAAATAACGGTAATATTTTCATGCATGAGCAAGCGTTTCGTTTAACACTGAAAAAAAAACTGCACGCTGCAAATAAAAGTGGAGAATAAACACAACATAAGTGGAATAAGAAGACAAGCAAATAGGTGTAAATGGCAAAGTGAAAAGGAAGTCAATCACCGAAGTGAAGTCGTGAATGTCAATGTGAATCATCTCGCACCACCTCCGCGTGTGGAAAGAAATATTCGCAACGACAAAATGTTGCAAAGCGACGACACACTGCGTGCTTGCTCATCAGATGATACATATATATAGATACAGATATATAGAGGTTGCATTGCAAACACTGATAAGCAGGTGAATTTCACATGCATCAACAGAGGTGCTAGAGCAGAAAATTTACCAAATTTCAATCAACTGGTGCACAGTGAACGTTTTCTTTTGGTAAATAAATAAATAAATAAAGGTTCGAGCATCATCATCTTCAAAGCATGCCTGAACATTTTTCACTAGCAATCCACCGGCCGAGCGCCGACGTTTCCAATCAATATCTATCTATCTCTCTGCCTCTTTCTATACAAGCGACGAGAAGAGCGGCGATGAAAATTTCTCCAAATTTCCACATCCCGTTCATTAGCAAATGAGAAAAGCACAAAGCAAAAGCTAATAATACATTTCCAATTTCATACGTACAAAAATCAACTATACAACCAACTTCAATTAAATATTCCATTGCTGCTGATCGCTGTTTCAAACAAAGCTAACTAACTCTTGTTCAAATTCAAAAAAGTACAACTTCAAACCCCTACACAAAACATATGCCCATACTTAAAGGGTGGGTGAAAAGTGAAAAAAAAAGAAAATGTATTTTCTTTTTCTGAAATGACACACCTAAATCACTGCTTCTACCACTGGATCCGAGTGACCACTGGATCAATAATTTTGGCTAACCGAAGCTGCACCCGATTTCATGGCACAAACTACAACAACATACTCTATGCGTGCATTGATCCAGTTGTTGCCTTATAGAAACAAGTCTACTACCACCACCACCACTACTACTACCGCTATGGAGCGATTCAAAAACTGATCAATCGTCGTTACGCAACAACAATTCTGCAAATCAGGCAAAACAAATGAAAATATAGAACGAGCTAGATAACAAAAACTGTAATTGATCATCAAATTTCACAAGAAAATTGTCCCCAAAACAGACTACACTATTCCACATATATAAATAAAAAAAATACTGCGACCAACTCCACTACACTATAACAAATTTAAACCCAACAATAAATAATATATTCCAACTATTCAATATTCCCATAACTACCTGAATATTTTTAAATACAGTAATAACAAAAATATTTTTAAATATACAAAAGAATTTTCAGATTTTTAATTTAGAAAAAAAAGTTTATTAAACAAATAATGTTAAAAAAGCTGTATTACTGCAATTACGAATGTAAATATATTTTCCAGTTTAACTACATTTAAACAATGATTGCTGTTGCAATTGTATGAAATTTTTTTTACAAAATTGCATACTTATTTCATATGAATATATATACATATACATACAGAAAAATAATCAACTTTTTCTGCTTCACAACACTGCATCATCATATGATATACATTTAACAAATCATGTTCAACAACACAAATTAAATAAAGAAATGAGAAAAATTTCGAATCAAACAAAATCAGCTTCTTCAACATAATTTTAATACCAAATCAATTCAACAACAATGCTTTGCCTTGTTTTTATTATCAAAAACTAATTAAATATTCAAAATATAAAAAGAATAAGACTAAAAATAAACATTAAAAGAAGAAACGCTACACAACTGGTTCTTGTTCTCCAGGCGATTGAATTGTAATCGAGAAGTGTATTATTTTACAAAAACAACTACTTTTTTTAATCATATCAAAATATCTCTTATAAAATTCCGCTTTCAACAATATTAAAATTATGAAATGCATTTTATGAAATCTTTTAAAAATATGGAACGTGATTTAAAAATTGCAAATTTTCAACGCTTTTATTCAAAGACTTTTTAATCAAAATAACTTCTTCCATTTGAACAATTTTTTCAATGGAATATTTCAACTGTATTTTCAATGGAAAATGGAAAGCCATTTAAAAATGAATGCATACTTTACACTTTCTCGAGCGCATCATTGTCAATCTGATATATTATTGAATGCAAAGCACTTCCGTAAGGGGCGTCAGCTGCCACGTATGAATGAAAAAGCAAAGAAACACTGCTAGGTGCTCTCTGTTGCTTCAACAACAGACAACACAGGACAGCACACAGCTCAGAATAATTTATTTTTTAAATTCAAAAGCAACACTTACTATTATATCAAAAAAATGCTAACTTCTTCTCTGCAACAATTCAACATCCGCACGCCCGTCCTCCATTCACGCATCATCATCACTCGCCAAATTACACTAAAAACAAACACAATAACCGCTATTTGAACTGAATTTGAATAAAATAAAAAACAAGTTAAAATACAAAAAAAACAGCAATAACAACAGAAAAAAGTTAAAGATCATGTGGCATAAATGAGGAAACAGTACCAGAGGCAATATGCGACACCAGAAGCAAGCAGTTGCAGCGCCAGACGCCGAATGGCACGCACGCCAACGAAGCTCAAGCTCAATTGATGATCATTATTCCGGCGCAAACAAGTTTGCAACTTGTCCTTCAGCTATTCTAAGCCGCATAATAAATACAAGCAAAACGAATTGTTCACTACCAATTTTACAAAACAGTAACACATTTTAAAAAATAATTTGCTGTAAAAAAGTCGCATTTACAATACTGTTCAATTTTAACAATATCAAAACAAACAGAACCACAAATTGAAATGAATAAACATAAATAATAAAGAAAAAAAAGATAAAAATCAATTTCCAATTGTCAAATTATATGCTTCAAAAACAGGGTACAACGGAATTTCTCACAAATTTCAAAACAACCATGTGAACATCAAAAAAATAATAAAATCTAGCAGAAATAAAAAAAATATTACCTTATTCACATATATTATGCTCTTCATGTATTCATATAAAATGCAAATTTCTTGGCTTTTGAACTTCAAAACAAGTGCTTTTTCGTTAAAAGTACACTGGCAGATTTGTACAGGAATCTCATCATTTTCATTATAAATGGCTGTGTGAAAGTTGAGCAAAATTTATTTTTAAATTAAAAATAACTGGCACAAAATTAAGGCAGTTTTCACAAACAAATATGTTGCAATTACAGTATACAATTCATACTGTAAAATATTAAGTACTACTTTAACTTACAGTAAAATATGAATCATAGTCACCGGTGACCGGAATTTACAATTAATTATAAGATTGTTGATTTATGAACATTTTTCAGTCTAAATTTCATACATTTTTAGATGAGTCGATAAACATGTACATGACATGATTTAAGCAAAACCAGTTGTCGGTTGAAATTAAAATGACATAAATTGACTTTATACTCTAACAATCTAGTTCAAAATCAATCATCTTTTCTTAGATAAGTAATCTGAGACAGTACAAATTTATCATCTAATGAGAAATTAAAATGAGAATTCGAATGAAAAATTCACACAAAATTATTTTAATCATGCATAAAGGAGGCGACGTTTTGTAATATCATTTTAAAAAATTTAACATTATATCCATCATTTAAATAGATTAGTTAAATTTCTAATATCAAATAAAACATTTCATATCTTGCATTTAAACTACGTATTTTTAACGTGAAATATATTCCAAACATTTTAATCTTCAGCAATATACACATTCATGAATTAGTTGAATTCAACAAAATTCTACTGGGCAACATAAAGTTGTTTCACAGAATACAGAAAAATAAAAAATTTAAAGTGATAACATCAATCTGCGATTCGTAAGTACATCAATTTCAAAAAAAAGAAGAAAAGTGAGAAAAACAACATGCTCAAATTACAAAATAAATTACACGAAATGAAATAAGCTTCACAACTTTTAGCTTGTGCACACAGTGGTAACTCTGCACATCTGAATGAAAATTAAAAGCACTTCTAAATATTGCTAAAAAAACGCATTATCAAATAAAAAAACAAATATAATATTTCTCATCACCGTTCCACTTTTCTAATTGCGTCTTCTACTTTCAATGCTCTTATTTGTAACGAATGTTCAAAAAATCTCTTACAGTCGCTTGGACATGTATTGACGAAGATGTCAAACTAAATTTAAAATTGACCTTATGAAAAATAATAATCATGTTTAATATCACCTCTTCAAATAGATGCAAATGTATCTAGCATAGGATGGAACGAATACGTCCAATTTTTCATGCAAAACACCATCTACAATAGCCTGTGCCGTTTCGTTGATTTGCAAGATTGGAAGAATACTAAAAATGATAAGATAAATAAAGTGTAATAAGCTCAATGCATAAGATGTCAAATCATAAAAAAAACATGCTCAGTTGAAAATCGCATAGGGTTCAGCAAATTTGTTTCCGTCAGAAATGGATGAATGGTTGTCAACTTTATGCTTTCGCTCAGTCCGCGTTCTTGAATTTCCCACTGTAAGGATTCCATCAAACCACGTACACCAAATTTGCTAGCGCTAAAACATTACAACGTTAAATGAAAAATAAATAATTCAAAAATACCAATAAGCTGATGCGTATGAATTTCCAAAATAACTAGCCAAAGATGAAATTGCAACAATATGACCACTTCCTCTCTCCAAAATGTAGGGATAAAATGCTCGAATTGTCTAGAAAAAAAACAAACTTTTAATCATATATGATAAATTGTAATTTTCTTACCCAGAAATAACCTAATAAATTAATATCGATTGTTCTCTTGATTTCTATATCGCTAGCTTCATCCAGTTGCTTAACAACCCAAATTCCAGCACTACAAATCACAATATCTGGACAGCCAAGCCGAGGATCATTCACTATTTCATTGGCAACTACGCGAAGTCTTTCTGGATCAGAGACATCACAACCGTAAGCGTACGCTTGTCCTCCAGTTTTATTGATAAGCATAGCAGTTTGTTCATTCAACTCCTAAATTATGAAAAGAACAAAACAAAATTAATCTGTATAAAACTTTTCTTCTTTCTTTATGACACATTTTCTATTCTTCGATAGCTATACAACTGCATAAAACATTATAATCATTTGTTAACTTTTCTTTAAAACAACACATGTAAAACCTTTAAAACTTCTTCTATACCTTAATAATTCAGGTTCATAAAAACAATAACAACAATAATATATTCAATAACCTTTTATAAACGACTTTTCCACAATTTTCTAACACAAAAACAAAATAATAAACACGTCAATTTAAGTTATATCGCATTTTGTAAAATAACCGTTTATCCCGTTGTACAAGTTGAATAACCAAGTTAATAATTAATAATACTAAATATAAAAACTATGTAAAAAAGGATATATTCTGCTTCAAAACTACTCGCAGATTTTTAATTTCATCCTATAGAACTGACTCACAAACTTCATATTAAACTCAGTCCAATAAAATAATTTACTAGCACTAGCACAAAACATGAATATTTGAAATCTGTTATTTTTTTAAACTTCTTTGTAGTACTTTTATTTAATTTGTTTAAAAATAAACGTCAACGATATCAAAATAATATTTATAACACTGGAATGATTATCAAAATTTAAGCTTTCCAACCAAATCAAAAAATATAATCTGATTTCAGTACAAGTTATCTAAAAGCTATATTTCACAAAGCCATGTATTCTGTAAATAAGATGACTAAAAGTTATGTAAAACTGATAATGAGGGAAATAAAAAAATTCTTCTAAAACTTCAACATAAAAAATTTAAAATATACCTTGTCAATATCTATCATGACGACTTTAGCTTTCAAATTTGCAAAAAGAAATGCGAGTTCACGAGCAATCCCTTGAGCGGTGCCAGTTATTACAATAACATGATGTGCCACAGTTTTCGGTTTGCTATTCCAATTTTCAAAAAATGTCATAATAAAACCAACTATGCAGCCACAAATTGTGAAAAAGAGATTCCATAAAAATTCGAACATTTCCAAGACAATTTCAGATGATTTCAAACTTTACAACTCTAAAAACGTAACAATTCAACAGTAAAATTACACAAATAATGCATGACGCACAAGTTAACAAAACAGATATAATTTAACGTCAAATTTAAGTGTTTTAAAGTTTTTTTCTGATACATAAAAATGGTTGGATATACGTATTAATAAAAACTGGTTACAATTAAAAGCTTCTAATTGACAGATCAGTAAAAATTTATCAACCACTTTTGAGCACCAAAAGAGAGAGTACTTACGTTCAGTTACAGTAATGCTACATGACAAGGGAAGCAATAAAAATTGATAAACTTTTATTATGTAATTATTTTAAACTTTGAATTTAAAAAATCGTCTGAAATATTTGCACATTTCAAACTTTTCAATAAAGCCTGCAAAATCATTATCAAATAAAAGCTTTAAAACATTGCAGTAACGTTTTAATTAAAAAAATATTAATTGAAACAATTATAAGAATCTTTCTGTAAGTACATCGGAAACATAAAATATCAAAATACTCACAAATAAACTCAACAGTATGATATTTTTACGCAGATTTATAAAATGTTTGTAAAGTTAAAATGACAATCTTTCATAAAAAGTCAGCTCCGTCAATTTTGAAGAAAACCAACGCACTTTATTTGTTAGGTTACTGTAATTATTTAGGTACAATTATTTATTTCTCCTTATATATTTTAATTCGACTTTTAAACAATACGTATGTTTGATAATGATAGAAATTTTTGTCTTGTAATTATGAAATAAATAATATAAATTATACTCAGAAGATTTTCAGCTATTTCTAATAGATATTGTAAGAACCGTAAGGGGGTTCTGTACGCCTGCGATGCTCAAGTACAATTTGCCAGACGTTTGTTCGTCGGACAAATGAGAGTGAACTGTATGATGTAGATTCTTCTTGGCCAACCGGATGTGGGCAGTCAAGAAGACGGTCGAACAAGCATGCCCCGAGAAAAGGGCGTTTGCTACAAGTGCCTGAAGACTGGCCACCGGGCGAGGGAATGTCGCAACGGGCGCCCGTGTGGAGTGGACGGATGTCGTCGGCCGCATCACCAGCTACTCCATCCGCCGGCGGCGAGGGAATCGGCCCGCTCACCGGGGCCCGACCGGCCCCACCAAGGCCTCTTGGTCGCTCGAACCACCCCGAGTGGAGGCCTCCAGACCATCCGTGCCCGCGCCTACGGGCCGGACGGAAACCAAGTGGTGGTGAATTGCCTCTTCGACACGGGGGCTCAAGTCTCCTTCATCCGGAAGGACGTCGCCGAGGTCCCCGGGCTCACGGGGCCCCACGAGCGTTGTCGTTTCACGACCCTGGGCGGTCGTGTGGGGCCGGAGCACCGATGGAGGAGAGTGGAATTTCGGCTTGGAGCAGTTGGAACCTCAGGCCGACCAGAGACAAGCACCCTGATGATGGCGCTTGCGATCCCTCGGGTTTGTGGCAAGGTCCAGCCAGTGCAGGGCGAGCGCTACGACGGAGCCCCGGCAGGGACCAAACCCGAGATGGGACAGCGGCGGGAAACGCCGCTAATGATCGATGTCCTGATCAGCATCGACTACTATTACGAATTCGTCACCGGTCGCATGCGAAGAAGAGCGACCGGCGGTCCAGTAGCGCTGGAGACGCTACTCGGCTGGGTAGTCTGTGGAAGAACCAGCCCCAGGCGGACCGCGGAAGTAGAATCCTTCCCGACGAATCCTGAGAACTCCGCCGATGTGTTGTTGCGGAAAAATGGGGAGATCAATGAAGTGGAGATCCTCCCAGAAGAAGACCTTCCAGAAGGGAACAAGGAGGCTCTGGAGAAGCGCAAGGAGACCTCGACCTCGGTGAAGAGGAGTGTCAGGTCAGCCTCCCGCTACGCTCAAGTCAACGAGGCCTCCCTAACGTTGTCAAACGGACCAGACGTCAGGGCTTAAAGATGCGCAGCAGGAAACCCCTCGACCATGCGGCTGCGGGGAGGCAGCATTCAGAGAGTGATCGGGCGAAGCCGGCACCTGAGACGTGTTCGCCGAGGCGGATCTCACTTCCTACGCCCCACGCCGGTACAGAAGTTGGTAACCCAGCGCCCATGGAAAGCCGTGATGCAGCTCTGAAGAAGTGGGCAACAGAAAACCCCTGTCGGCTGGGTACCACATGGCCAGCTGAGCCACCACAAGCTCGGCAGCGTGGTCATGAGGACTCAGGACGGGCCACACGGTCGCCGCAAGGGGGGGGGAGAGCTTACAAGAACAGTCAGCATTGACGGCGACGATGGACGACGCCGCCGCGGGAACCCGGCATTCACCGATCGAGGGGAATGCGGCGGGGATGTTGCGAATCCGCGTGCACCGTCAGCGCTCCGTGAGGTGTCGATCGGCAAGAAGCGAGCACGGGGACGCAGAGCCGGCTGAAGGGGAACTGAACCGGATTGAAGTAACTCGGAAGCAGTTGATGGGAAAAGAGAATCCGGACACGCCGGTGTCCATGAGTCACCCAGCAGTGTCGCCAGGGAGGCACGAGTGGACAGAGGCACTGATCTGTCACAGACACTGGGGAACGCTGCCCACAGAGGCATATCATACGCCAGCCGCGATCGAGCAACGCGTTTGGATCCCAGCAGAGCGCATGAGGCGCCAGGATCCATGCTGCGGGCAGCCGAAGCGCAGAAGGCGCAGGTGGCCGGGTTGCCGATGCGCAACGACCAGCCTAGTCACACGAGGACCCCCACGTTGGGAGCAAGATTGGTGCTGCCATCAGCGGCTGATGGCCACATGGTGGCGTCGTCGGGGAACGAAGCGTCACCATGGTACGCTACCGCCGGGTTGGAAGCGGAGAAGCGAGGAAGTCGGGCCATCGACGAACGCCCCGACGTGGAATCGTAAGGAGAACCGTAGGCGAGTGCATCGCAAGCCCGGAGCTGTGGCGGAACCGGCCACCGAATGCGAGGTAGAGGACGGGCTGCGCATCTCTCCTCCCGGGAAACCGGCGAACGTAAGGTATGAGAGACTGACTCTCCCATCGGGGGGGAGGATGTTACGAACGTAACGACACCGACCTCGTCGGTGTGACCTGCCCATGGGCTGGTGCCCAAAGGTCGCGGGTGAATCAAGAACAATACCCGCGCACCGCCAGCCAGATCGCTCTCCTAGCGTCTGGCGCGCACCGGGTTGGGGGTCCGAGAGACCCCCGGTAGCGACCTACGGATGACCGTTGCTCGCGAGACAATGGCTATTTAAGCCATAACGCCAGCAGCGGGCCAATAAAGTACTTGGAGAAGCAGCCATCAGGACGAGAACGCCAAATGACCATCGCGAGATCAAAGAAGCCGAAATCATGACAGCTTTATCGGAAGGTGATTTAGATCGGCGCCGGAGATAGCGAGCACCCCCGCGGCGAGCGAGCTGCCTATTGGTGGTTCGCGTGAGTCAACCGCGGGGCCGCTGACCCTGGCTCTATATATAGGGCCAGGAAGTAGAGAAAAAGAAGATGGATACCGAGAGACACCGAAGTCAGACGAAATCGCTATGGTTCGCGTAATCATTGAATTCTCGTGCCGTTGTTTGTTCCTGCTACACATTTTACTCTCTGTTCGCTGCTGTCGATGGAGTGCGTTCCTCTGATTATCCGTAGTCAAATAAAACGAACGTGTATTCGTTGCGTATTTGATCCTTTTGTATTCTACCCACGCGACCGTCTTCTTGACTGCCCACATCCGGTTGGCCAAGAAGAATCTACATCATACAGTCCACTCTCATTTGCCCGACAACAAACGTCTGGCAAATTGTACTTGAGCATCGCAGGCGTACAGAACCCTCCTACGGTTCTTACAGATATTTCTATAAATTTGTAATAGATATTTAAATACAAATCCATATTTTTTCTGTTTTTAATATTAAAAAATAATTATAAAATAGTTCATAATGGTAATTAAATTAGATTCTAGTTTAATGCATTTTTTTATTTATTCGGCTGCAACTTGCATTTTAAAAAAATGATATTTTCGCGCAAATAAAAAAAAATACAACAAATGCTTTTACATTTGGTTTTTATTGTTATGAAAGATTGTTTGGAAATGGTTTGACATTTTGAAAAAATATTACCCTATTATTATTATAATTTAAACTTTTGATTTAATTGAAGAACAATTTTTGCTTCTGTCAATCAACTGATGGTTGAATAGTGAGTAATTTTATATATTTTAGTTGTATTGTCGGATGTTTTTTTTAATTATGTTATTTGATATTTGAAATAATTTATATTTTAAATTTTGAAAGTGAATTTATTTTCTTTCTTTATTAAATGTCTGTAAATTTTAGTAATAAATTTTATTACTTTCATATTTTTCATTTTACTAATAATTCTTGTAATTTATAAAATTAGTTTGTTGATGAAATTTCCAAATTCTCCGTGTTGAGAAATCTTTTCTCAATCTCATCACTATCTAAAAATCCCCGTGGCAACAAAACATTGCTCCTGGTACGAAAACAACGGTTGCACAACGCCAGTTGCACACCTTGTTTTTCTCAATAGAAAAACAATGGAAGAACAATTAAGCGGTGAAAAGGTCAGCGTCCTGTCATATATCTGCCACAACTCCGGTGGCCAGTTGCTGAAAAAGCGTCAAAGTGAAATGTGGCTGACAGCACGCCTGTTCAGACCCCGGCTAAGCTGCACAGTCTAAGGGATTGCGCAACCAAGCCGATCTTCTAATTACTTTTCGACAATCTAGGTCACCAGACGCGGAGTGAGGTCAAGAAAAAGATATAAATACAAGTGCGGAGGGAGGAGGGAACATTAACACCAACATTAACACAATCACACGTTACACGCCGTCTCGAACACCGCCTGAACCGTTTCTCTTGCTATATCATTGTATTACTCACTGTTTTATTCTGAATAAACCGATTCTTAGTCAAACCCGTTGTCACTGATATTCTATAATTAATATATACAGTCCACTACAAAAAGGATCCTCAAGTTCAAACTAAAGATTTTTCAACATTTTCTGGTCCTCCGAGCCGGAGTCGAACCAGCGACCTATGGATCCAACTCGTGATACTATCAACAATCGAACATCTCCCACGAATAACCGGACAGGAAACATGGCCAGTCCAAGGAGTCGAACCAGAGCATACGACACCGAGGGATCGGCACTGCAGTATTGGATAGATCAACTGCAAGAGCTTTGCACTGGACCAACGGACATAGAAGCCATCCGCCAGGTAACTGGGACCTTGAGACACACAACACAACTTTTCTTCGACTCACGGCAACGTCACCTGGATGGCATGCCTGAGGAAGAAAGAGATGCGGCAATAACTGAATTCAACGAGCTAATTGACAAGCTCAAGACTGTACAACGCCAAGCCTACGACCTGCTGGCAGCCGCTGGAAATCCATCATCAGCCGAAATTACCCAACCACCAGCCACCAAAAACAACAATCCCAAGACCAACTTGACCAGGCCGATCCCAAAATTACCAACATTCGACGGAGACATCCTCCAATTCAAGGCCTTTTGGGATCAGTTCAACGCAGCAGTGCATCGAAGAGAAGATCTCGAAGATGTCACCAAATTCGTGCATCTTCGATCCTGCTTAACTGGTGCAGCATTACACGCGATCAGTGGCGTGACAACAGCAGCCGAAAACTACCCGGCTGTGGTGCAACTACTACACGACCGATTCTATCGGGTATCGGACGTGTTGGACGCGCACATCCTCAAGATCTTTAGCGTCCCAAAGGAGGTCGCAAAAGGTAGGGAAGGTCTGCTAGCTCTGCATGACAAGCTAAACGGCCACCTATTGGAACTCAGAGCGATCGGAAGAGATCTCGACACCACGGTATCCGGTTTCCGGACCGCACTACCACAACTAGTGGCTCAATTACCAAAGAACATCCAATCCCGGTGGAAGGATCAATGTGGCAAATTGACGGAAGAACCGACCTCTCAGACCTTCCTAGACTTCTTAGCAGAACAAGCCCGGTGCGCTGTGGACCTTGCACAGTCCACACAGGGAGAGAGGACATCCTCCCCCACGCACAAACACACGGTGAAGGAGAGTCAGCGGAAGCGATCTCGCCCCCTTCGTCAGACGATTGGAGCCTTTCATACATCTCTCCATCCAATTTGTCCGGTGTGCCAAGGTAAACATCGTGTAACGGTGTGTCCACAGTTCCTGAACCAACAGTGGTCAGAACGAAAGGCAACGGCGGTGCGCCTCGGCCTGTGCTTCATTTGCCTAAGTCAAGGCCATACATCACAGCGATGTGTGATGAAACAACGGGGCTGGAGAACTCACCATTTGCTCACTGAAACGGCTCCCAACCGCCGAACATCACAGCCAAAACCATCTGACACCTCAATTCCACCTCCCGCGAAGAAAACGCGACCTGAACCCAGTGAGGAAACATCCACCCGTGTATTGTTCGCCAATACACGCGGCTCAGCTAGAATCCGGTTTCAAACAGTGAAAGCCATTGCTACTGGTGCAAACGGACAACGGCTAACGGTCAATTGTTTGTTCGACAGCGGTGCTGAAACAACCCTAGTGACAGAAGAGGTAGCAAGAGCCTTGAATCTGGTGGGAACATCAGAGACCGTCACGGTGAAAGGAATCGGTGGAATCCAATGCGCCCCAACGGTGGCCAGAAGAGTCCGGTTCCGCTTAAGCCCCGTGGATACATACCAACCCGGTGTGGATGATAAGCCAATTGAAGCATTGACACTTCCACGGATTTGCGATGATATCCATTCCGTTCCTACCCGGTGTGACGAGTGGAAGCATCTACAACACCTGCAGCTTCCAGAGGAGGAAGATGAGAAACTGCCTATCCACGTGCTAATCGGTGTCGATTCGTATGGACAATTTCTCGGTGAGAAAATCCTACGATGAAATCCAACAGACCCGGTCGCTATTGAAACAACCCTGGGATGGGTTGTCTTTGGTCCGGTGAATCCACCGTCAGCTCATCAATACCGGTTTCACTGTGCTCAAAGGGAAGACAACATGGAATGCACGCTGAAGAAGTTCTGGGAACTCGAATCCATCGGCATCCAGCAACAGGAAGACAAAACGACCCAAGACGCGGTAAGCCGTCAATTCCTTAATACTTTAACACACAATGGGTCGCGTTATTCCGTGGGGTTGCTGTGGAAGCCCGGTACAGTCCAGCTTCCGGACAATTATGCTTTAGCTGAACGCAGATTGCGATCTGTAGAACGGCGCTTGAGAAAGGATCCTACTAAGCAACGCGAATACTCTGCTGTAATCGAAGAGTATCTGCGTAATGGATGGGCAGAAGAGGTGACCACCCAGATTGGGCAACCCGGTAAGACATGGTACCTCCCCCATCATGCAGTGTACAAAATGGCTGACGATCAGACAAAATGTCGAGTAGTATTCGACGGATCGGCCAAATGTGCCGGCGTTTCATTAAATGATCATCTTGAGACAGGACCAAACCTCCAAGCTGATCTAGTAAGCATCCTACTGCGCTTCAGGCAATATAGAATTGCCGTGCAGGCTGACATCGAGAAAATGTATTTGCAAGTCGGGCTGCGGATAGATGACAGAGATGCGTGCCGCTTTCTCTGGCATGATTGTAAGACGGATACACCACCGCGACGGTATCGACTTACCCGCGTGTGCTTCGGGTTAGCATGTTCCCCTTACCTTGCGCTCAACGTCCTCAAAGCTCATGCGGAGCTCAACCCTGGTGAAAACAACCAAATGGTCAAACTGGCACTGTCAAACATGTACGTGGACGACCTAGTCGTGAGCTGCGATGGTGAGGCTGAGGTGAGAGAATTGATCCACAGAGTACCGGTGTTCCTCAGGAAAGGTGGCTTCCACCTCAAGAAATGGACCTGCAATCAAGCAGCCTTACTCGATACACTTCCAAGAGAAGAAGTGTCAGAACACGGTGAAAGGGAACTCGGAAAAACACTTGGGATCTACTGGGGGAAGGATGAGGACATCCTTACCTTCCAACCACCTGCCAACTCAACTACCCGATCCCATCATACCAAAAGGCAAATGTTGAGCCTCGCAGCTCGAATGTACGACCCGCTTGGTTATATAGCGCCGTTTACCGGCCAGATAAAGGTGTTGCTCCAATCTCTGTGGACGGCAGGGATTGACTGGGACTCACCATTATCACCAGGGGTGGAACGACGTTGGCGCGACTGGAAGGAACAACTCGAGATGCTGCCCAAAATAAGGATTCCCAGAGCATGGATCCCTTATCCAGTAAATCGGATGCGAAGGATAGAACTCCACATTTTCGGTGATGCATCACAAGTAGCGTATGCAGCTTGCGCATACATCATGGTGGAATCGATAAACCACCATAAGTTGGTGAGCCTCGTGATGGCAAAATCTCGAGTGGCACCGATAAAACAAATCAGTCTCCCAAGGTTGGAGCTGATGGCGGCATTACTGTGCACTAGATTGAAGAAATATCTCGAGAGAGAGCACCTGCACTCTGGAAGCCGTTTGTTGCGAATCGAGTGCAAGAAATACAGGAGTCGGTATCCCCCCAGTGCTGGAGATATTGTCCGACTAAGGAAAATCCAGCGGACATTCCCAGTCGAGGTTGTTCGCTAGGGCACTCTAATAAACACAGCCACACGCCTGTTCAGACTTCGGCTAAGCTGCACAGTCTAAGGGATTGCGCAACCAAGCCGATCTTCTAATTACTTTTCGACAATCTAGGTCACCAGACGCGGAGTGAGGTCAAGAAAAAGATATAAATACAAGTGCGGAGGGAGGAGGGAACATTAACACAATCACACGGTACACGCCGTCTCGAACACCGCCTGAACCGTTTCTCTTGCTATATCATTGTATTACTCACTGTTTTATTCTGAATAAACCGATTCTTAGTCAAATCCGTTGTCACTGATATTCTATAATTAATACATACAGTCCACTACAAAAAGGATCCTCAAGTTCAAACTAAAGATTTTTCAACACTCCGTTTTACATCTCACATCATTTAAAGCTATTTAAAATCAGAATTATTTAAATGGAACTTTTGTAGCGTTCTGATTTTTCAAAAGTACAAATGTAATTTTTCTCATGTGCAATTTGTTTACTGAATCGAACTTTATATCATTAATGGTTAAATTTGTTTTTTTTGTCTTTTCCTGGGAAGTAATCCTAATTGCACTTATTACAAGTTACTTAAAAAAGACAGTAATTTAGTGATATAGTGCCAATAGCAATTTTACAAAGTGTTGTTAACAATTGCAATGCACTGAAGTATCATTTTGACGCTGCTGTCGCCTTGGAAGCACGTGGTTTTTTATTTGGATTGCTAATTGCTATCACTAATAGCTGTCAAAATGAAAATACCATTTATACCTATCAGAAAGCATGAGGAGCTTTCTGGAAAGTTGATTACAATTAGCTATGAGTATGGTGAATATGGTCTGGTAAATATTTTTATAATTCACGAGCACATGTTGAATTTTGTACCCATTTAGGATATCTTCAAAATGCAAGAAGACAACTTATTGCAAAAGGATGCTGGCTAATGTGCTTCTGTTTGATGACATCCTTGCAATTGGTGGTAATTTATACGTTCTTTTCATAAGTCATTATTTATGAAACAATTTTTCGATATTTTATGTACTGCCGCGGCTGCTGTGAAGTTGATCGAGAAAAGCTGCACTACCGTAAGTTGCGCTATTTTTTTGGCTGATCTGACTTATTTGAATGGAAAGCAAATGTTAAAAAACACTCCATATTATTCAAATATTCAATTTCACGAATAAAAAGTGTGATCAAATGAAAAGATGAACAACAGCGTGGTTGTTGTAGTTGGTAAAGCACATCTCTTCCATTCATTAAATTTGAACATGTACTGATTTTTTTCAACAGAATTGGATGAAACTATTAGGAAATTAAAATGTAAGCTTTGAAATTGTATTCTATGAATAATTATGAATTAAAATTATGACAATGACAATGAAAAAATAATTTGTAACAATGTTTTCAATATGGTGGAATAGGACAAAGTTCAACTGCAGCAACAGCCGTGTAAAATGCTTTCCAGATATTTTTTATGCTGATGCACATTGTACCACCTGAGCGATTTAGCTGACTTTTCTGAAATCAGTTGAAAAAAATATTACAATATAGATTGTGATAAATCCAACTTTCAGTAAATCACCTGTCGGTTAATATCACCTATGCACACGGTTTTCTTTTTCATTTGTGATACAGCCCATTTGGAATGATCTGATGCAAAGTAAAAGTCGACGTCGTCTGAGAAACGTATCCGATTAATATTTTCTACTGTAAAAGACTCTGAACAATTCGATGGTAGATTTTCCGTGCCACCATGTCTCCATGTCTCGACGAATAATTCACTTTTCAACGTTGGTGCCACCAAATCAACGTACAATTCTTAAAATTCATTCATTAAAATAAAATACATTTTCAAAAATGAAATTACAGCAGACCTTTTTTCCATTTCTTGTGTTTAGCAAAATGCACGAAAGTACGCCCACCGAGTGATTTCAATTTTGTAATACTGTAATAGGGAGGTTGGACAGTTTGAACGCCGCTGATGATGTTCGCTAAAGATGGTATTTTCTGCGCCAAGACCACCGGAAGTCGAGAAGCGTATACACCCGGTGCGTTGTATTCCAACTGTTTTGCTGAAAAAGAAATTGCAATTCAAAAATTCGAAAAAGAAAAGGCTGAAATTACCAATTAGTGGAAGAGCGTTTTGATCAAAACTAATGCACAAAGCTGTCTGACCATACACTTTGCCAGTGTTGGGGTAGAGAAACGTTGTAGGCAACGGAAATTTAGGAATGCTGTGAATTAGCCAAATTCCAAAGGAACTGTCGAAAGCCACGACACCTGGAAACGAATTAAACAAAACAAAAATAAATATCCGAAATTGAATCATCATCAATAGTGAATTATATTTGCAAATTAAGAAAGAAATTGCAACGTGAGTGCAAAAATGATTAAAAACGTCCATGCGCAGTATTATAATTTAAACATGAAATAAAGGAAGAATTTTGTTTCGTTTTGAATTTGTGAAAAAAAACGTTTAAAAACTTAAAATTGGCATTTCCAAAGGATGATTGAAAAGATTTCTTTCTACATGCTGACAAGTACTTGATATGCAGATTACTTGAAAAATCGCCTCGAGTAATTCTAGTTTATGCTTTTTAGAAAAAGCAATGTGAACAATTTCAAGCGATGCAATTTGCTTTTCAACAATCACAGCAAAACACACTGGTTTTGTATTTTTCTTGTCAAAATTACCTTTACAATGGCCGGCATTCCAGTTGACAGTATTATTCGGGTAGGCGTCGTTGTACATCAGCAGCATGGTATCTGTATTGTCAATGCGATCGTATATTGGCTGCAGGGTCAAAGCGAGGCTTCCATTTAAATCATCTATCCTGTTTTTCGACTCTCGCCATACCGGCCGACGTGCGTCCATGTACATATATTTCACTCCGTAAGATAAAAGTTTATCCGAATTTCCTACTTCACGAGGTAATTTGTAAATGATATACCTTAAAAAATGAATATTGAAAATGAGATTTTTGTTTTTGAAATTTCAAATTTCTACCAATCGACTTGTAGGCCATCTTCGCCGATGCATTGAAAAGCATCAGAACTGCTGCAAAGTAGGGTAAACAACAACAAAAATAATATGATTTGTTTTTTCATTTCACACAGACACTGGATGGACAAGAAAGGAAGAAGATAAAATCAGAGACTGTTCTTCTGATTATAAGCACAGACACACGCACACACACGCGCGCATATGTATATATACAAACATGTATGCCGGAAGCAATGCAAACAATTAGGACGACAGATGGCTGGCGACATTAGGACCCTTTCACGCAATATCAATACATTGTTGAGAACAAAACAATCTCCAATGAACAATTGCAAATAAGCAAAAATAATTTTGATCAAATAAACCAATTCACTGGAGTGGACTCTTCAATTCTGTACCGGAAATCTGTTGGCCACAAGCAGATTTTCAAAAAAAAAATATTCTGCAATGACGTGTTGATCAAATAAATATGAAAGTGCAATTTTTTATACAAATTAACCAGTAGAATTTTTCAGAAAGAAAAAGAACCATTTAAAATTCAGTTCATGGTTTATTATTTATTTTAACTAAATTATTTCTTCTAATTCACATATAAAAGAGAAACAAATATCAATTGCTGTTTGCCCTGTTTCTGTTAATTGAATTAATTTATCACCATGTTCTCTCTTTCTCTCTCTGTTCAACGCTAACAGTTGTGAATTATCTCTTCGATTGGCAATATTCCAAACTGAAATCAAAAAACAATCATTTTCACACGCATATTGATTGATTGATTGTTTGATTAATCCGCTGCAGATGAATAAGTTAAATTCTGACTTTTTTGCTTGTTTGTAAAAAATAAAACACAATTAACTTCATTAAAATGGTAATCTGCAACCTTTTGTAAAGAATTGCCATTTGAGATTAAATTAAAATGAAATATCATGAAAAGTGTAATGATCAGTAAAAATTTGTTTTTGCTTTTTACTGAAATGAAATAAATGTTCAACAGTGTGTGAAATACATATCCTTCGATTCATTTGACAAATATTTCCAATTCAATACAACAAAAGGGTATGTTCAATTTAAATGAAATGATCAAATTATTGAAAACCATTCATTCATCCATTCATTCATTCATTATTCTATTCAGTATATGTGCATAT
This sequence comes from Trichinella spiralis, assembly GCF_000181795.1. Lineage (NCBI taxonomy): Eukaryota > Metazoa > Nematoda > Enoplea > Trichinellida > Trichinellidae > Trichinella > Trichinella spiralis. The sequence continues at coordinate 593,126 of NW_003527549.1, forward strand.
TTATAATTTTTTTTGAAAAATAAACATTTCAGATTGAATGCGCAAAAAAGAGAAGATTATTTTTCCATCACATCTGAATTTTATTCATTTTAGCAGCAAATTTCATCTGTTTATTAATTTTTTTTGTCAGGTTTATTGTTTCAGCTTAACTGAATGAAATTTTACAAGAAGAATATCCCCAATTGGCAGTATCTCTTTGTTTCTAGATTAATCTTTTTCTTTCTCAAATGACGTGGAGTTTTCAATATTGAAATAAAAAGCTAAAAATTCAAATTCATATTTAATTAACGAGCAGTTTATAGTGAAAAGAAAAATTAGCAACTGCCTGATCGTTTTGACTGACAATTGACATTTTTTAAATAACCGTTTAAGGGTTTGTTTTATAAATTTGTGGCGTACACAGATTGCTTTGCGCACAATCTTAGTCTTGTGATACTGTTTACTGAAAGGAAAATTATTGCTACAAATAGCAAAAAAAAATCACTTCTGTTGACAAGCCTTTATCATATGAATAGAAAAGATAACTAATCAGTACATTTGCTGGTAAACAAGTTTCACATATTACAGCTCTGAATAAAAAAAACTTTCTACAATAGGTAAAAAACAATTGACTAAAAAAATGTATTCTATTTTAAACAGGGTTTTGAAAAATTAATAAAATGGTTGTTTTGCTGAAATTTATCTCGATAAAAATCTGAACAAATTGTCCGCCAAATCTCATAAAAATCAGATCTTCCAGTCTAACAGCAGTGAACATATAAAACTATCATATCGAAATCAATAATGAAGATTAATTTTTTGGAAAATGTTCTCTGGAATATAACATTTGTTGAAACAAGTGTTTCAGAAATGATGTAGAACTGAAATCTCATTTTTTAATTTTAAGCACCATCAATACTGATAATCAACTTCATCTGTCAACGTTTGAACAGAGCATCGTCGTAAATCAAACATAAACGACAACACATACGAAAGCTAAAAGTTGAGAAATCACGAGCGCAGTGCAACTAACAATAGCAGTTGCCAAATTGACCAACCGACGTATGTCTGAGCCACTGGGCATCCTTCAATACGCGTCATGTACGTTAATTCTAATATTGAAACATAAAGCAAACATGTAATGTACAAATTTTCTCCCCTTTTTAAATGTAATAGTTAAATTAGAAATATAAATTGAAAAAATAATGACTCTACTTCATACTTAACAACTGTGATCAAGAATAGAATCAAAAGTAATAATAATAAAGCAGAACAGCTACAATGACGAGCAGCGTTAAACAAATAAAAAGCGAACAGACACGCCTCAGTGAAAAGAAAATAAAGCAACAGCAGTAGTAAAATCAGCCTATCAGAATTGAATCATCAATATCAGAAGAAATATTGCCTCGTTTCCGCAAATATTACTCGATGTAAATGCAAAATAATATGTAAATAAATAAAATTTATTATAAAAGGAGAAAATTTAAACGAATTAATGCATTTTATAATTTCACACAGATATTAATAAAAAGTATACAAACCAATTACAAATATGTCGTACTTGCAAATCGTTCAGCATTTACGGTAACATGCGCTTTTGCCGAAGTGATCATTTTTTGATGTAGCGTTTTTTTGCTTTTATATTGCCCATTTTAGCAGTTCATTTTCATACAATATTTATTTAAGCATTGAACAATTTGTTAAATCTGAAAGCGTTAAAAATTTCAATTCGAATCGTTGAAGTGTTCGTATTTACTTTATCTGTTTAATTTCAATTTCTTAGAATATATGTCACGCCCAACAATGGAAGCAATATTCGAAAAGCGTGCACGATCTATTTACGGTATGTGTGTTTGAGAAATTTTTTACAAATTGTTTATGCTCGAATGTTTTACTTTCACAAGTGAATACAGGCGAATTTAATTGTGTTTACTCAATTTCACCAAAAGCTTCCATCACGCGAATACACGATATAAGTTTTGCTGACATTTTTCTTGTAGCAACATTTGAATGGTGTTAATTTTTTGATAAAATTTTCAACAACAACATATTCAGAAGTTATTATTTATTGTTTTTTTCTTCACATTTTATTAGTAATGAAAATCGTTTTGAAATGGAAAAGTACGAATTGAACTGAACTGATTGTATAGCTTGAAAATATAATTTGTGCTAAATTAAAAATTATTATTATTCTTAAACATTCACGCAAATGTTGAAATATATTTAATTAATAATAGATGGAAAATTTTCATTTATTCTGTTTTTTTTTATTTTAGAGCTGTTGGATAAAGGGAATGTTAAACGGGCCATACAAGACAGTGACAAATTTATCAAGAAATATCCACAAGCACCAGTTGCGAAGGTAATAGTTGAGTTTGGATGAAAAGTTTATTTTGTGCAATTTTATCTTTATATATTTTCGGTTGTAATTTGTATGTGTTTTTTTTGTAAATGAAAGATTTTTATGTTGAAAAATGTTAATCAATGAAAAGTGGTGAGAAAATTATTACAAGAAAAGAAAAGAAAAGAAAAGAAAATAATTGCCGGTGAGAAAGCTAAATGATATTTTTTCGCGCTTAATTTCAGGCTTTGAAAACGTTGTGCTTGATTCGATATGGGCGAAGTGGAGAAGCGGACAAATTGATTGAAGCATGCTTTCAGTGCGGTCCAATTGACCAACTGGCGATGCAGGCTCTCAGCTACTGCTTTCGAGAGTTGGGCAAACGTAAAAATACATAATTGTCGTTGTCGTATGTTGAATTGGCCAACAAAATGCCAAACGTTTTTCCATTTAGCCCACATGCTGGTCGTTTTGTATCAACGCATGCTGGACCAAAATCCGAACAACGAAGATTACATGGCCAGTTTGTCCCTGTCCCACGGGAGGGCGGGAGATTTCAAGATGTTCGGATTACAAGCCATGCAATTGTACAAGCAAGTGCCGAATGAAAAATATTACTTTTGGTCGGTGGTGAGTAATGTTTTGCAGGTGAGGTTTTGCACGTTGGACACGTCAAATGATATTTTTGATAATTGGGAGGAAAAAAAATTTTTTTCCCTTATTCATTATTATCCAGGCTCACGGACAGTCGGAATCGGCGATGACGTTGCACCTACCTCTTGCGCAAAAAATGACCGTCAAGTACATCAAAGAGCACAGAAATAATATCAACGATAACAGTATGTTTTTTTTATTAAAAATTGATCAGTTTTTTATTTTTTACATATTGAAATATTTGTTTTTTCTCGTCAAGTTATTCAGTTATACTTGTTCATATTGAAAATGGGAAGTCATCACAACGAAGCATTGAGATTTTTACAAAGCGATTTGATCCAACCGGAAATCCATTTGAAAATGTACCTCGCCGAGGAACAGCTGGCAGTTTGGGAACGACTTGGTCGTCATGAAGAGGCGCTCGAATTTTCGAAAGAAAGAATTCGAATGAAGTTGATTGACACTTGCTTTTTTAGACCAACTGTAAAAATGGGAATTCATAATTGATGATAATATTTGTGATTTTTCAGAACTGACGGCTGGCCATTCTGGAATAAGATGATTGACAACTTTCTGTGCCTGTTGGAAGTGAATCAAGAACGCAGAAAGAGGTTTTCTTTTTCTTTTATATTTCTATTTGAATATGTAAATGCTTTTTATTTTAATAATTAGATTATTTGAAAATTTCGTCGAATTTTTCAACGAACGAATCGAAGAACGATCTTCTCATCTGGCCAGACTGTATTTGGTGGAAAAGTTGATAGAAAAAAATCTTGCCACGGTGGACGAGTTGGAATCTTTTAAATTAGGTATTATTCAATTATTATTTCTGGCATAAAAATTTGTCATTGTAATGCAGATGTACCGGCGAAGTTGATTGCGAAATATTTTGAAGCATTTGCTCACAAGCCATGTTTTTTCGACGATGTGCGGCCTTTTTTGAAATTGGTGACTGAATCTGAAAAAAACGATGTAATTATTTGATTGGGATTTTTTTTTCAATTTTATTTATTTGTTCATTTAAATTGAATTTCAGTTCGTTTCGGAGTTGGCGAAAATAGTCGGTGATTTGCCGATCACGTTCCACGACTCCCAGATTGATATGAGCTTTACCAAAAATGTAAGAATTTTTTTTGTTTTGATTTATTAATTATTTGATTTTTTATTTTTGGTATTTATGTTTTTTTGTTTAGCAAGACGATGTTCAAAGACATGTGCATTTACTTCATATTTGTTCAGTGATCGGTTGTTATGCGAATTTGTCAGCACTTGAATTGGTGCAATTTTCCAAGCAACTTTTGATTCTCTTCGAAAGGGCGAGACGTTCGAGTAGCTTTTGAATTTTTTCTATTCTATTCTATTCTTTTCCTTTGTCTGTTTAGCGTTATTTTAAATTTTTAAGACACAACTCAAAACAGTTCTGGTATTTATCCTTCTGATGGATATCTGTCCTTAGCGGTACACTTCATCTGGTTGCTGTACATCATGAAACGTAAATTCCATTTTCCATGTTGTGTTGGTCTTTTGTAGTTTTTTATTATTTTTTTTTCAGAAGATGACCATTGGTTGTATCGTTTGGCAGTTTTGTTGGAACAACGTCTGTCTTTTGGCAAGCCGAATTATGAATTTGTATTCCGGTTGACGAAAATTTATTCTTTACTCGGTTGTCCAGGCGCTTTGTTGCGCGTATTCAACGGTTCCGACATTAAACTGATAATGATGGAATCGTTGTGGTAAGAGGGCTATTTGCAGTAATAATAATAATTCGTTTAGTTGTTTGTTTCCTTTTTCAGGTACATGATGAATGATCAACTGACACCTTGGGGATTTTACAGAGAATATGTAATGTGGTGTACGAATTGTGTGGAATTTTATAGCCGTGCGTCTAGGGATATTATGGATAACATGTTGGTCGCGTTGCGGGAAGGGAATTATTTGAAATCCATCGAAATATTTCGATTTCGTGATGCGTACGAAGTGTCGGCTAACAGTCTGTTTTGTCGCATCCGTCGTCAATATTACCACCTGATATCGGAATTTCAAGAGTGAATTATTATATCACATATGCATTATTTTATTTTATTTTAATGAGGTTTTTTGTTTTTTTTTTTGCTTTTCCCTTGTTCAGTTTCGAAACACTGAGAGAGACTTTTTTGAGAGCGATGACCAAAGATGCACTTTTTGCTGGTGAGAATTTGTTTTTTTTCTTTTTTTTGAAAAGTAGTTTGTTTATTAATTTTTTACGTGATTCAGAAGATCGTTTGAACTGGTTGGATACGGTGGATCGTCGTGATTATCGTGTCATTTCCCAGTACTTGTCGCTCGAAGAAGTCGACTCTTTTCACAGTTGGAACAAATGTGTATTTGCCCAGATGATGATTCAGACGACGTTCCAGTGGACAGTGTTGCGTTTGTTCTGCAGCTTGCACGAATTGTACACGTTGGCCGAGGAGTCGTCGTTTTGCGAAATTCAAGCCGATCCAGCTTCGGGTTCGGGTTCCGGTTCGGCCGGTACCGGCGAGCCAACGTTGTATATGGCTCATTTGAAGGAAGACGAACCACGCCCGTTGCGCAACGCGTTACACCACGCCAGTCAAATGAGGCCCATCTACGCGGATGGCATCTCTCTTGACGAAACCCAGTACGAGATGGTGATGTACGGTTCGCCGGTCTGCTATTTCGGCCTCTACTGCCGCGGTCACTACTTCGACCTGTTCGAGTTGGTCTTGCAAACTTGCTTGCATTATGTGCAAAAAGCTTGGCTACTTGTGCGCGGTGTCGAGTCGGATGATCCGCGTCTCAAAGAGGACAGCTCAATTTTTCCCCCATTGGACAACTTGAAAGAGCGCCTCCGCAGTACATATATGCATGTACTGTTTGCAGTGTGAACATTTGAAAATGTCTCTTTTTTGCAGCAATGTTCTGCGATCATCAGTTCAAAGAAGACTCGGATCTGTTCCCGCACATGCAGTTGGTGCATATTTCTTTCCTTTTGGAAACGTTCAGCTTGTGCATGCTGGTCTGTTTGGCCGTGAAGTCGATTGCCACGTTGATCTATCCGCACGTGACGAGAAAGACGAAAAAAAAGAACTCCGAAGGGAAAAGTGGACTGGCTCAAGTAGGAATAGCAATAAAAATAAGTAGAAGCGGTTTTTTTTTAATTTTAAATTTAAATTTCCCATCTTTGTCAGTTGAATGACAATTTCGCCGACTTTTGCAACGTAATCGCCTTGGGCACGGATACACCGTTTCAAATGATCGCCGATATGCAAGACTTGTTGGAAGCGGAAAGTTCACTGCTGCGTCAAAGTTGTACGAAATGGTGCGAAATGGTGAGCAACGAATGACGAAAAGTCGAGATTATTTTTTGATATTAATTTTCTTTTAAATTATTCTTTTCCCATTCTCTCAGATGGACATGCGGAAGAGTGCAGCGTTGTTCGAGACAAATTTGCGCGAAAGTTATGCAAAATCGCTGAAATATCTGTTCCTGTTGTCGACCAACCACCACAGCATGGCGGCGATGCTTCTGCGCAGCCGGGGTGCCGGCGGCGTGGCCACTGGGGGCGGTGGTCGTCTAATCTGAACGAACATTTTTCCAGTTATTGTTTTTCTTTCATTTTTTTAAATTTCTCAGTGTTTTTTTTCATTTTGAAGAACAATTTAGACTTTTTTTTCAATTTGCATACTGTTTCTTCATTTGCACGGCAGTTTTTTTGTTTTTTTCTTTTGTTCCTATTTACCGACCAATGTTATTTTTCATTTTCAATTACTTGAATTCGCAAACCAAATTTCATTCAATATAATATACATATATTTAAATATTGAAGTAAAACATTTTTCCATTACTCATGGATTGCAAACAATTATTCCATGCTGTTCTCTTTTTTTTCTTTTCTTTATTCATTTCTGCAACAAACCAATTTGCAAATCTGAAATTGTGTTCGGTTTACTGTGTAATGATTTTTTTCTTTTTTTTCTAGCATATCTTTGTAATAATAGAAATTCAATCGATCACATTTGGACGATATTAAATTATTCAACAATTGGAAAGGAACATTGTCCTGTTTTTTTTGCGTGTCTGCTTCATACACATGTACATTTGTGAAAATTGTACCGATTGTATTTTGATATGCTTTGTTGTTGTTTTTTTCGTCTTTGCAATGTTGGATGTCAGTTTGAATTTAGTGATTTTTGAAAAGTGTCAATTTGTTGTATTTATCGATGGTCGGCGGTCAGTCGTCTTCAGCCGAGGTGGTTGAACAATTGTACCGGGCGGTGTTGTCTTCGGATTTGGATATGCTGTGTTCGAGTGGGCATTTTTCGGTGGAAAATTTGTCGATGGTATATCCGTATTTGTTGACGCGGGTATTTGGCGTCGACATGGGCCGGTCGTTGTCACCAGAGGGTAAAAATTTGCTGAACAAGCTGGTGGTCGACAAGCGGGCTTTGGAAGTTTTCCGTATGAAATTGGCGTCAGTGGAAACGCCCGGCAAAGTGCAGCCGCCAATGATCGTGGAATTGACTACCGCTGGCGACGGTGGGTTGCATTTTGAAAACTGTACCCCATCCCAGAAGTTGATGTTGGTACGGTGCGAAGTGGCTAAGGGGATTTCGGCATGGCACCAGGCCCGTAGAACCGGCACTCCGGTCAAGCAGCGCAGCTACTGCGCGGCCGACAGTGAACGATTGGTCGACGATTTTGCCGACGCTTTATTCATGCTCTGCTATGGTAATTTCGGCCTGGCGGTCGACTTGCACATCTTGCCCGAAGTGTTGCTGCTTTACCACAACGGACCGTTGATTGTTCAACGTTTGACCATGAACGGATTGTATTCAGTTGGCGAAGGTTTGCTTGTTTGTTTGTTTGTTTGTTTGTTTTGAATTTAAATTGTTGTTTTCTTTTGTTTTTTTTCCAGTTGCTGATCTGATGATAAGAAATGCTGAAACATCCGCAGAAGCGTACGAAGAACGAATGTGGTTGATAATTCGACGCGAGAAAACGTTGCAATATTTGTGCGCACTGACACCCGAATGTTCATCTTTGTTCATTCGATCGGCGGTTTGAAAATTATTTCAACTTATTAATTAATTTATCCATTAATTATAAATTCAGGTTGAACAATTGAAATTGTTGGGTTTCGTGCTGCAAGCATCGATGTGCTATTATTCGTTTGAAAAATTGCTCTCCACTTTGCTACAATTGATCGAAAACAACGAAACTTTGTTGTGGTTTTTTCAATTTGTGAAACTTTCACAAAAAGTATTGTTTGTTTGTTTGTTTGTTTGTTTTTCAAAAGAAAAAACAATAAGCTTGATTTTTGAGCCGTTCAACCGATACGAACCGATCTTAAGTCAACTCAAAGCGCACCTTTTGCGCAAAATGGAATCACTGGCGTCGGCAGCCGCTTCGACCGACGACACGTTGTTGATTAGTGATTTGTCGTTGGCGTTGAATTCGATCAAATTGTTCACGAAACTTCGTTTTCTTGTTGGATTACGGTAATTATTTTATTTTTTTTCAAGAAAAAAAAATAATTTTAATTTTCATCTCGTTCAGCTGGACCGATGACGAATGTAGCGTGATGATGAATTTGTTGTTGAAAAAAGCGGAAATTTCTACAATTGGAGCACAATTTCACGCCCTCGGTTTGGTGGCGTTGATCGCTTTCGGTTGCCAGTGTGTATAGAAATTTATTTTTTCCCATTGTTGGTCTGTTTTCATTTGCATTTCATTTTCCAAGGCAAAATGATTTTATTACAAATTTTTCCGATCAATTGAATCAATGGTTCCAATATTTGATCGCCAAAGAAGAGGACTTTGACAAGTGACTTTGATTGATTGATAGATATAATTAATTATTCGTTTGATGAAGTGGAATATTAATTTTTCTTCTTTTTTTTTCTTCTTTCTTCATCTCTCGTGAAGGTGTTTGTCAAAGGATGTGAACAGCGGTTACGGTGATGTATTGTTGTTGATCGCTATTCACATTGTCTGCAAGTCGGTGAAAGATTTGCAACGAATAGTGAAACGTGGTCTGAATATTCACGTGTCAGTTTTGCCGAAACATTTGGATCGAATTCGTGAACGACTACCGTCAATTATTTCTGACAAGCAGGTACAATATCAATGCGACAAATTTTGATCCATCACTTTGTGATTTCGTTTCAAGTTTATCGTTCGACAAGCTGCCAAAGTACGCGTGACTCGTGAACTCAGTGCGAAAATTACCGACGTTTTGCCGATCGATTGCGTAATAGCACTGTTGCATTGGCGAGCTTTTTCGAGATATCAAGTGCACATTTCGGTAAGCATTTTTTTTTTGATAAACAACTTTATTTTTCTTTTTTTCTTTTGTTATCCGGTCTTCGTTGTTCTAGGATTGGATATTCAAACAACTTGCCCAATGTTGCACGCCGATTAGCGAAACGACCGTCGAGCTGATTGAAATGTTTGTCCATTCGTGTTTGAATTTGTACATTGAAAATGAAAACGCCCCATCGTCTCCAGTAATCAATCCGTTTGCGGAATCGAAATTGATCGTAATTCGATCTGTTCTTTTTTTTTTAATCTTTTTTTATTTTTCTTTTTTTTCGAATGTCTGTTGAAGGCATTTTACAAGGAAACCGCTTTGCAAACGGAACATTTCGTCATGCAGGCGTTGCTTCTCTATTATATTCTGTATTATGAAAATTATTACAACGAAAATATCCGCAAATTTGGTAAGTTGGATTTTTTAATAATCGTTTTGTTTTGTTTTGTTTTACAATTTATTTTATTCTTTTTTTGGGTAACAATTTGGCAAATGTTCTGAAATATTCGACAAATTTGATCGATACAATACCAGTCCAATACATTGTTATTCAAATTGAACTGCACGGTCGTGACTATTCGGCGTTGTTTATTAAAATTTTGAAGTAAATCTCTTATTTATATTATTCAATAATTATAATCGATCGATTAAGGTGTGCCGTGAATTTGTATTCATATTTGATTTTTCCACTGTGTTTGAAAATTCCACGATTAGCGAGTGATGTGCCAATTCCATCGGTTGATGCAATTCGTGAAGGTTCGTTCGTTTGTGATAACATTTTTTTCATTCATTGAACAACAACATCATTTGGAAAAATATTCAATTTAGCCGCCAGATGTTCGAAGAAGTTTCCGAAAAAATCGTTGGCAATGCTGAGAAAATTGAGACGTTGCAATCCGGGTGGTCTGTTCGAACTGTTGCCCGAACTGACCGACTATGCCAGACATCTGCTGGACAATGATGTAGCGTTTGCGTTGCAACAAGAATATTTGTCCTTGTGGAATTATGTGGAACTTTTTTATTCGAGAAAATTGCACGGTCATACTGTCGCTTCGCTGAAGCCGTCCGGCACCGGAGTGAAATTCTACTCCCACACTTCGTTGTGCGACGATATCAAGCAGATTGTTGTTTGTGATGAGCGTGTATTCAAGTACTATACATATACATATACATATACATATATATATATTGGCATGTGTGATTTGTTGAATGAATAATTTGTTATAATTTTTTCAGAGTAGCTCCAATTTTCAAGATACTCTTGCGCGTGTTGCATTGCTATTTCAGCGCTGCTCGTCTGGCTGTGGAGCAGAAGATTGTGATCAACACTCTGGTCGGCGGTGGGAAAAGAAAGCCCGGCAGAAGTTGCTCCACCCCGGCGATATTCGAAGAGAACAATACTTCGGTCGGTGAAAGCGTTCGAAAATATGCAATTTTGAACGAAGTGCTTTGCATTCAAACTTTGCTCGACTCGTGCATGCCCGACAATGAACAAGTCCGTTTATTTATTTATTTATTTATTTGCTAATTTTGCTGTTTATTGTTTTTTAGATTTCGATCGAAGAAAGAGAAGTGCTTGTCCATTTGTGCAACTTTTTGCACCAAGTATTCATTGCCGAACCGATGTTGATCAAAGCGATCCATCATCAGGTAATTCTTTTCTTTTCTTTTTTTCTCATTGATCGATCAATCTTTCAATATACGAAGGGCTATTCGACAAAATTAATTTCCATCATTGTACGCAACGTACCGTCGATGCATGTCTGTTTCGACTGGATCAAACAGTTGATCACAATGTCTGATCTTCAGATCAAGGTAATTTTTTACCGATCACAATTCAATTATTGAATTCTTTTTTTTTTATTTTTGATTTTATTTAATTATTTTTCTCTCAAATCAATTGTAGATATTTTCTGTCGAATTGTTGTCACATCTTTGCGTAGAGCATCCGATCGAAAAAGCGTATCGATGTGCGGAATTTTTGTTGAACGTTCTGTACACCATGCTTGACAGTAAGTAACAAGTTTTAATAATAATACTAATAAATTACATAGAGGAAAAAAATGAAAAAAGAATAGTATATACATATTTTTTTTCAATTACAATAAAATTCAAATCAAAAGTATACGATGTGATTGTTGTATATAGAATTGGAATCGAAGCAAGTTTTGCTGTTCTGTTCGAAAATATTGCAAGCAGTGATGCGAATTTGTCGTATTTTCCAATCGCTCGTTGTGTTAGCTTACAAGCTGTTCGACAAAGCTTGCATTATTGTGAACGTCAACTGCGGCGGTGCGATTCCTGTACTGCCGATGACCAACGAACTGAAGAAGCGGAACCAGGTGGAACAGGAACATTTGGAAGCCGAGGAACAGTCGCTGTTCGACGCAGCCGTTTCGGATACTACCATTATCACTGCTTTTCAGGGGAGAAATTTGCAAACCGAGAAGGAGCAATTTTTAATACAAGTCCGCTCTGCATTTCAACACTTCATCGGTCACGGTTTGATTGACATTGCGGACTGAATTTTTAATATTATAATAATTTGTTCGCGATTCTTTCTTTTTCTTTTCTGTTACATGTTTGATGATGAAAATGAAATTTTTTCATTTGTTTATTTATTATTATTATTATTATTATTATTTTCTGCAATTTCGTTTCCAAAAAAAATGGTTTGTTTAATGAATGAATGCATTTCATTCACACGACATGCGAGATTTAACAAATTTAATACAACTATAATATTCCATCCCACTGACTGAAATCAATTTGATGACAATAAATAAATAAATAATTCAACCAACTTTTTTCCATTGTCATTTGTGAGATTTTTTTCAATCAAACAGAAATATATATCATACATTTATTTATTTATTTGTTTGTTGGTGATGACAGACAAACATGATGATACTGTTTGTGATTACTTACTTAATTTGTTAATTTTGATTTATATCACAATCACATTTTGGGTAAAATTAATAAATAATAATATATTTTGAATTTTTTGAGTAAAAAATGAATAATAAATTTGACGAAAGTTTCCGTCTTTTTCTCCAATTTACAAAAATATATTATTATATACACACTGACAACACAACAACATATCCAATTTGAAACTTTTATTGTTAAATTTCTCCTTCATCTACACATTTTGTATTCGTAATTGGCCAAGCTTAACTTTTTTCAATGCAAAATCTAACAACTGACAAGCATAAAAACAAAACATCGAATCATGTTCTATAAATAAAATATGCAAAAAGAAAATAAAATAAAATAAAAACACTCCTACTACTTGTAAAACTTGTAAAATGAACCTACTCTATGTATGTATGTATGTATGTATATAAACTGGCGTAGTTTTTTTTGTTTGTTCATAAAATGAGATAATCATTTAAAGAAAGACTGTGCTCAGTGCTCAAATGTAGTAACGCTTCCATTCGTGGCGCAAAGGATGTTTCGAGGTAGTAAGGTCACTGTACACCACTTTCTTCTTGTAGGACAACTCGGTATCATTTAATATGTGACAAATGTATCTAGCTAACACAAACAACAAATCGCTCAGCCTGCAACAAATAAACAAACAAATAAATAAATAAATAACTGATTTGAAGAAAACTATAAACCTATTTAAATATTGTATCGGTGCAGGGTCAATTTCATCATTACGAATCAACGGTATTAAAGAACGTTCAGCCCGTCTGCTGATACAACGTGCTTCATGGATGCTAGATGAGAGCGGATTCCCACCCTTGACAAAAATTAATTAAAAAAAAAAGAATTTTCTCGTAGAAAATATTCAATTCACCGGTAAAATAAACTGAGTCAAAGGGGGTACTTCGGCCGCATATAAATCGATCCAATGATCAAGTTCAATCGTAAACTGTGGATCGAATTCAGTTCGCTCTGTATTGAAATAAAAATAAATATATGCATGTTTACTTATTTATTTATCCGTTTTATCTGATTAAGTTGTATAGAAATGAAAATTTTAGAACAACAGTCAAAAGTTACTTCGCAAATTTTCAGAAATGTTGGCAGTTTTCGGTGCAACAATGCAAGAACAAATATCTTGCAGAGTACACTGAATCTAAAGTTTAAAACAATTTTTTTCACAGTTCACTTAAAATTAAAAAATAACTTTAAACTAACTTCAATCAGCTTCTCTGTCACGTCAAAGAAACCATTTTCATCACTTAAGAAGCGCGCTCTTCTGAAACAAAACAAAACAAAAAATTATTTCAACAAATTAATTTCAAAAAAAATTATTCAAATATTATTAAATGTTCAAATATTTAAATTACAACTTTAATGTTTCTGAAATAAAGCTAATTATTAATTATTAATTCAACGCAAATGAATAAATAAATCTTATTATTATATATATACCCTAGGGTAGCATTTAATTCATCCACAGCACCAACTGCGTCAAAAGTAGCATCGTCTTTCCAACGGCGTTCGCCGTTAATCAAACTACTTTGACCTAAATAAATTGCATCATTATTTTTAATCAATAATTATCATAAAATTTGAAATATTCGAACATTTTCATGATAACATCGAGTTATGGGGGTGATGTTGTGCCGTCTGTTTCCGTTCACATTATAGCTGCTTTCTGAACGCAGCATTGTAAAATTTAAATTTAAAAGCAATTTAATTGACAACAACAATTTTTTCCATAATTTACTTACTCTCCTATTGATTGTTACACATAATTCAGACTCGAATGCACATTTTTTGAGAGAACTGACTAACATTTATATGTGAAACATTTTCTCACAATATAACAAACAATAAAAAAAAAGTAAACTATATAAAATTATGAGAATAAAATAATATTCAATATGCTCAACGATAACTTCATTCTTAATTTTCAGTTTGTATAAAATACTCGTGCAATTCGGTTGATTTACAGAACTAGCAAAAATGTGATATATGATATTACAATAACAAGTGCAACAAATTCAAATTATAACTTATATAAAAATCTGTCAAGTTATCAAATTAAACATGCTAAAATAATCTTAAAAAATATTCACATACCTACGAGTAGAATATAAAGAACTTGATAAAAATGAATTAAACAAAATAGTCACTTCTTATCCTTATCTTTATCCAACTTGCATTGCTAATATTACTGAATTTCTTTATACCCATTAAAAATCTTACCTTTATCTCCAGTTCCACGATTCTGTTTATACTTCCATTTGCCAGTGCTATGGACATCTTCTTCACCTGTGGAAAATTTCCTCCGCATTCTGTTACACAGTAAATAAACCATCATGAAAACAAAAATCAAAATGCTACTTCGTGAATAATTACCATTTAGAAATTTACACTGAACAATATTTCAAATTACATATTAATTCATAAATGTGAACAATTCATTCATTTACTATGCAATAAAGTTGTTTAACAGATAAAACATTATCAGTACAAAATGCCATCCTGCACCTACTTGTACATGGCATAGTTAAAAAAGAACTACAAAATAAAACTTAATTTCAAATAATTCTACTAATTTCCATAATAATAATAATAAAACTTATTTATTTTTCATGACGAAACTAAAATCGTATACGGAGAAGTGAAATTTTTAAAGTTATATAAAATTAATAGTTAAAAAGACTGAATTAACAAAAGCATACTTGGAATCCGAAACTGCTACTGGAGCAAAATACAAATTTCCATTTTTAACAGTCTGCCGAACTATTGCACGACTATAAGCCAACAATAAATTCATTTTCCACTGCAATCAATCTATAATAAAGAATATTTTTTTAACATCCAATATTTGCAAAACAATCATACAATCTTATTTTCAAACATGTCAGTGTACTTACTGAAATTGAAGAATTTTCGCTGAAACAGCTTATTTGCAATTTTCAGACAGACCTTTCCTGAATTTCTAAAAATGCTGCATTTAAGCAGGCAACTGATGAAAATTTCATGTATAAAATATAAGAATTTATTTTTTTTAGTTAAAAAATAATTGCATTATTATTATAAGCAATAATAAAAATGTTTATTCCTTCTCCAAAAAAAACTACTGTAACAAACAACAACGCAAGTTCCATCTCTTCAACATACTGTAAAATATCTCTTACTTTAGCAAGATGATCTTTTTACACTTTTTTTACAAGTCGTGCAGTTAGTTATCGTCATCCACTTTTCACTTCATTTACATGTTTACCATATCATTTGATCCAACTAAAGCAAGGTAAACAACGATAATAGTTATTTTCGTTATTTGTTCATTTATTATCCAACCTCGACATTTCACAGTTTAAAAAATAGCCTTTTCTTAATCAAACATACTCAACATTTGATAGCCTAATAATTGTTTAAAGAAACGTTGTTGTTATATTCATTTTTTGTTATGAAATTTGCATGAAATCAAACTTTATCAAATCTTGGTTAAAATCGGTCAGATCGTATAAGTGGACAAAGGGATTTATTATTATGTTTGTTTAGTGACAAAGTACTAGAAGTGAAAGTTATAAAATCTGTACGATAATGCAACAATTGCCATATAAATGAAACAGCAGTAATTGTTTGAGTGACAATTTTTTTTCCAGTTGTGAATGAGCAGTTTTTGTGCACAATTTGCCAGAGCAATTTCGTAAAGAAACATTGATACTGTTTTAACTTTGACCATCATAAATTGAAACAAATCAGCAGTTCTCATTCGTACATATAATTTCCAAAGTGAAATTACTTTTTAAATAATAATTAAAAAGATTCTTTTTTTGCTGATGTATGATAAAAGTTGTGAAATCCGATATTTTTTTTTCAGCTTAAGCTTAACACCGTTAGCTTAACATTTATCAAAAAAAGACAAACTTATAACATTTAATTTTATCTACTCCACTGATTAAATTGTTGAATATTGTTGTATTGGGAATAGTTAAAGATCGTTACAGTTAAAATTTGAAAAAGCAGTTGAAGCTGCTGAAGGACTAGCTGAACAGTCTAGATTTGATTAAATGAACGTATTTCTCACAAATAACAATTCTAAGCGAGCAAATGATATTTTAGCATAAGTAATTATTTGGAAAAAAGGAATAACAAAGTGAGAAGCCTAAATGCACGGCAGTGGAAGGTGCTATGGACAGCTAATTTATGTGCACTTTAAATGCCAGTTCAGTGTAGCTTACTGTACTTCAGAAATAAAACTAAAGGATTATTTATAATTAACATTTATTATTTTGATAATCGCAATACCCAATGTATGCAATTCACATTTCGAGACAAATTTATAAACGTTTATCAAAGTGAAGTTTAATTTTGAATTATAGCATATTTTTTGCAAGCTTAAGAACGGCCATATTTGATGACAAATAATATGGGACGAATGAATGAACTGACATGCTAATTTGCTCGTCATGTTTAGTTTTCATGTTTTCTCAGGTTTTTTCTTTTTGCATTTATTCGTTATCAGCAGAAATCGACAGAATAAATTCAAACTCATTTTGTTTTAATATTGTTTGCTAAACAAACAAACAAACATGCATGAATAATAATAATAATAATAATAATAATAATAATACACGGTGAGTTGAGTTCAGAAATTGCAAATCAAGCAATGATCGACCCCAAAACATTCCATTCTGGACTCAGGTCGAGCGGTATTTCGAAGCAGTGTAAAAAATTATTTACGTATAACTATATAAATTATAAAAGACAACGACATTCACGCATATTTTACATAATGTCATTACGAAGATCGGCACCTGTAGAAACAAACAATCGACCCGCAGCTTCGTATTTCCATTGTTGGCGAGCTTTTCAAATTTAGCTTCAAATGAATGGGCAGGCAGGCAGGCAGACGACGGTGTATTGATTGAATAAATGCATTCGTCACTTCTGACCATGCTTCCGAACACGTCGAAATTATTATTACTTTTCCAACGGCACAAGTCATACGGGCTGTCGTCAATTTAAACTGCCTCGACAGTTGACTGATTTACAATTGCAGGGAATTTTCTCATCCTCTAGCGGGAACTTGTAATCGTACGTGATCTCTTCACCACGTTTTATTTGCTGTTTCGAGTAAATGACGATCCGCTTTTCACTATCAACCGATATTATCTTTGCGTAACACGTTGGCTGAAATTTAAACATATTTTTCATAATCAGAATACGAAAATGCACTTGAAATGTATGCATATGTATATAAATATATATATATATATATATTGTAACATACACACGTACACACACACAGATATCGAATTTAAAAAAGCATAAACAATCTATTTAAATGTATTTTTCACTTTCTCACTGGTAAAAAAATTTCGCTTGTTCCTTGCCGATTTACAGAAAAGCAGGAAGTTCGCAGAAATAAAGATAATCAGGTAAGCTGAATTTGACAGTCACAATATGCGCGCACACGCGCGATCCAATCAACGTTACTGCAGAAAATAATAATAAATTGAATATGTTACATATGTATAAAAACTTAATAAGGATTTTCCATAATTTCTTATTGTGTCAAATTAATTTTTAACACTGCATATTGGGTGCAAAAAGTAATAATTTTTTAAATGTCTCCTTTGGGCAATTCGCAAAAATAATGCTTAGTTATGAATAAATTCATTTCTTTTTTTAAATTGATGTTAAAAAATTTATCCACTGATAATTGATTTCACAGCAAGTAATGCTGTTCCCATTGATAAAAAAATTACAACATAATATATATGCATCAAATTTGTGCTGTTAATGTTTCTAGAACTATTGATTCACAGATGAGAAATCTGTTGCTGATTGCAATAATTGAATGCATATAATATAAAACCAGTTTTTAGGTGAACTAAAGAAATTCCTCAAAAAAACTCCTATTGCAAACTGAAATATGAATGATTTAACAGATGTTATTTAATTTTTTTTTTCTGTTTTCCAAATAATTTGTATGCTTTGCAGTTTTTCAGTTGTCAACGGACGTTCGATGCTTCAACACCCCTGAGAATCACAAACACAGTACAGTATTAATAAAGAATTCGCTATTCTCATCAAACTATCAGAAATGCGATGATGATTTCACATTGTCGCTATGATTTTACGGAAAAAACACCATTTACAGGTAGAATTAAAGGAAATGATAAAACAGTATATAAATACTCCATTATATAGGAGAAAGAAATTTTATCCGTTATTAATTATAAAATGCAAGTTTTATGGCGATTTCAGAACATCACTGTGACATGTCTGTTTTTGAGAAAGCACTAGTTTCAATGAAAAATACACAGCACACACAAAAAGTACAGCGCCTAGATAATATAGTGAGAAAATAAATTAATTGCTCAACATTTCACAAATAAAGGATTTTTGTCGCTGGAAACTGTTCACTACAAAAACGTGTTAAAAAACTGTAGATCATATTTCCGGGCAATTTCTGAAATGATAACAAATAAAATCTTTTCGTTCTCTCTCTCTCTCTTTCTCTCTCTCTCTCTCTCTCTCATTCTCAATCTCTCTCGTTAACTTTTTCTCTCAAATAAAAACACATACGCACACAGATAAATAAATAAATAAATAAATAATATACATATGTATAAGCACAAGCACGCTCACACGGACGACAACACACGCACAAATGAACATAAAATATACGTTCTCAGCGAGGGTGTGTGAATGGGTATGGAAAAAAAATATATTGACATAAAATAATATAACTGCGTGTAAATGGGCAAAAGAGAATTAGTTATATATTATTTCAGTGAGTGAAATGAAAATAAATGAGAAACAGACAATATAAATAAATATATATATTATATCACTTGGCCAGCTTACCGCGCAGCTGTGGTTAATAAACCTGGCCTTGTTGCCGTATTTTGTGGCGTCGACCACCGAATCGTTGTCAATGCGGAACAAGTATGAACTGCCAATTCCCTGCTTGATGTATTTACGTTCTCGTTTCTCGGCTACAGTAAGTCTGATCTTCTGTCCGACGTATTCGATGATCATCTCGTCCGGACCGATGTCTTCCATGGCGAACAGACCGAAACCGTGTATCTGAGAATAACCGAATTGGACTAATTTTTTTCGAAACTACAAACAAAAAAATGGCATATGAATAAAAATATGAATTAGAAAAATGTATATAGAACAGAAAATAATAGAAGAACCTTCAGCTGATTGTATTTGAGCAGGTCGGATTCGACATCGGAACCGAACGACGACAACACCCGTCTTTGGAACGACCTGGCGTGCGCTCGAAGTTCAAGCGACTTGTTGCTTTCGTTGGCGTGTTGGGGCAAGTTGAGCAACAGGTCGCCACGTTCAGGGGTCTTGCCTCCGTTTTGCGCCCGTTCGGCCAAACCAAAGGGCGACACTGCCGAGCCCAAATTGCGCCGCCTGATGGCGCCGGCCCTTCTGCCCGCACGGCGGCTCATTTTCTCCTTTTGCGAAAGCTTACAGTAGCCTTCGGTTCTCACGGAGCCGGTTGGATTTTCCCCACTTCGACGATTGTTATTCGAATTAACAGCAGACTGAGAAGAAATACAACTGCCACGATTACAACCGCCTCTACCGCTGCTTCTGTTCACCACCAACACTCGATACGGCATATAATCACCGGTACTACAGGCAAAAAATAAAGCAATAAAACAACCACTATAAACTGTCACGATTCATTCATTCGTAAATATTGAATGAAACAAAACTGAATAACGATATACGAATATATACATTCGATAAAAGTTTACAAAAAATTCCTACACACGATAAATGATCACAAATAAAAACACTGCACATAATTATCTATACAGACAGATGTGTAGAAGAAGTTAATTGTTTATTGAAAAAAACTTCTCAATAGAAGAAGAAATACGGTACGCACGTACCTCCAGTGAACAAGACTAAACGTAGCGGCGTTCATCTCTTTTCCACGAATCAGTTCCATAAATACATCCCGTAATGCATTCACCTCTTCTTCGTCCAAAGCTGGCTCAATCAAATTGTAAAGTATTTTCCTTTCCGACCAAGTGTCACGCTTTTTAAATACCGGCGCACTTTTGGGGCACAACGAATCGACGCTGGAAATTTTACATTTTGCCTTGCCCTCTGAACCGACAACAACATTTTCCAACTCCTCCAATTCGTCACCTGACAACTGCTTAGCTTCTTGCTTTGTTAATAACATTATACTGTCATCGTCGTCGTCGTCGTTCGTTGCAGATATTTTCCTTTGGCGACCACGTCTCCTTTGTTTTTCTTTTTTTCTTTTTCTTTTTTCATCATCAGCAGCTCTACCCTCTTCTCCATCACCATTTTCTCTATCTTCTCTTCTTTTTTTTCTTCTTACTCTTTCTTCTTCTACTTCGACATCCACATCCATGTCCTCCTCTTCATCCTCATACTCCTCCTCCTCCTCCTCCTCCCCCTCCCCTTCCCCCTCTATTTGTTCTCTTTCTACTAGTAGTTCATCATCATTATCTTCTTCTTCTTCGAGTTCTGACAGCTCAGATTTTTCTCTTCTTTTCTTTTGTTTTTTTTGCTTTTGCTTCTGTTTTTGCTTTCCCTTTTCTACCGCCACCACTGCGGCGAGCGATGATGCCAATTCTTGCTGGTGTTTAAGCTTGTTCGCTTTGGGCAAGTAGGGATGATCGTGGCAGGTTGTATAGGGCATGGTCATCAGCGCGCGTTCTTGATCCGATACTTCTGCCGCGTGGTCGGAACTCGTTCGAAAATCTTCTTCGTCCAAATTGATCACCACTACACTTGATGAACGTTTTCCGCGCTTCGATTTTCGGTTTGAAGAAGCGTGCTTCCTTAAAAACAAATACAACCAATGAAAATTTCAAATTTACTTCTCCAGCCCAACACACAACTGTTGTTGTTGTTGCTGCTGCTGTTGCCCAACCTGTTGTTCTGAGATCTCGCCGATCGGCTACCACCAAAACTTCCCTTTCTTGAATCTGCCGAATCAAAATCATCATCTTCGTCATCACCGTCATCATCATCCTCTTCTTCTTCGTCTTCATTATTATTATTATTATTATTATCATCGTTGAAGTTCAAATCTTTTTCTACATTACCATTTTGCAAGTGTCGTTTGTTTCTTGTCGATGCTCTTCTTCTTTTCGCTATTCTTCTACCATTAGAAGAAGAACGCCCTTCGTCGGATTGCAATTCAAATCCATCCTCTTCTTCTTCTTCTTCTTCAGTATCGTCATCCGAATGATCCTCTTCGTCATAATCACTTCCATCGGCTTTTCTAGTCGGATGTGGTGTTGGAGGGTTGTCTGAGTCTTCATCAGAAGAAGAAGAAGATGATGATGATGAGGACGACGATGACGACCAATTTTCAGAAAATGATGATGTATCGTCGTCATCGCCACTGTCTGCCGATGTCAAGCTAAAATTGTCGTCACTATCCGGTGATGAAGAGCGGGTCCGGCGACGCCGGCTGTTCTGATTTCCTCCACGCTTTTTGTTCTTCTGCTTTCGTTTCGAAGATTTGTTCTTCCTGTTCAGCTCTTTCTCCGCCCTACCCGGCGGCGTGCGACGCTGTTCCTCCACCCCAGCACCGAGGCCAAACAGAACCGACGCACTGAAATCGCTGTTGCCCATCAACGCATCCTCATCCTCGTCCCCATCGACAATGTTATCGTCATCATCGTCATCGTCATCGTCGTCGTCGTCGTCGTTGTCATCATCACTGACCCGCTGCTGTTTGGCTTCTTTGCCCAATTGTTCTTCCTCCGGTTCCAAATCATCCTCTTCTTCACTTTCACGTTCAATGGCTCTTTTTTCGGCTCTCCTCTTTGTCAGACGATCGACTGGTGACAATTTATCAGTTTTACCCTTCTCATGGGTCGATTTTTGTTCTTGCTTATCCGAAGGAGCAGATTTGCGCTGAAAACATAGCCAGCAGTAAGTACTAGAGAAAGTCACGACCGAAAACTTGTACAAATGAATTGAAATGAAATTTCTTTCTCCTACACTTACTGTAATAATACAACAAAAATTAAGTTTTTCAAATCACTATTCCTAACACCTACAAACAAACATTATTCGTCTACTTTGCGCGCGTGTCTTACTTTAAATTTCGGCAATACAAACGGCTGCTGCTCTTCCGGCGGTGGTGATGAGATCCTTCTGATTATTTTCTTCGGTCTTTCGTATTCTTTTTCCGACTTCTTCACTGACCACTGTCCACCAGAACCCTGAAGCAAATTCATTCACACTGACAACGCGTTTTTTCACTACATTTCACAAATCATAATATATACGTGTTTTTGCTCTTCCATCTTTGTCCACCAATTATCAAAGGCAACGAACGCGACCGAGTGCAACAACTTCTGCGTCAAATCTTTGCGCAACGTCTGGAACATGTCCTGACAAAACTCTTCCAACACACGTTCATCTACTGGATCATCATCCTGTAAGTGAAAAAAATAAATAAGTAAATAAATAATTTCAAAATTCATATTATTTTTTTCTGCTTTTTTTCATATAAATATATTTCATAATCAGAATAACGCACCTGTTTTGGAGTTGTCGGTGCTGAAGAGCTATCATCTTTGGAAACAGGCGGCGACGGTGACTGCGCATCAGACGACTGTGCAGCCACACTTACAACAGGCTTAATCTTCGCAGGAGGCGGCGAAGCATTTCTGACCGGCTCTGTTTCAGCTGGTGGTGGTGACGCGACGGTTCTCGGCTTCGGCTTTGTCGGCAATAAATTTACACTTTTCGGTTTTTCTTTAACGCCAGCGAATACATCGCTGAATCCTGAAGTCAAATAAAAAGTTTTTTCTTCCACTTTTCGAAATGTAAATGACAAAATGATTACCTCGTTTTCTTTTGAAACGTTCTTCAACGTTGTCGCCCATAGTAAACGAATCTAAATCAGTTATGGAACGAATTTTGAATTCATCAACATCCGAACTGGCAGTAGGTGTGCTAGAAGTAGTAGCGACAGGAGTTGTAATAGTACTAGTAACAGTAGTAACAACGGGATCAGAATCAACAGAAACAGCAGACGTAACAGTAAGTGTGTCGTTGTGATCGGTCGACTGAATAACATTGTCGCCAATTTTGGGACGTTTCAAAGTATCCATCTTCTCACATGGTGATGAAACCTCAGCAGCAACTGTATCAGGTGATTTCATTAAATTCATTTCCTTAACATTGTCAACGTCTTCCTCTTTCTCCTCAGAGTGCAGCTGGAAATGATCGCCAGACAAATCAACATGACGGTTTGCTTCCATCTCATTTTCACAATACACACAAACTGTGGTAGATTTATCCGACTTCCGCGGCAACATATTGCCATGAGAGCACTTCGTCGGCGTTCGGCGATACTTCACCAAACGCCAACTGTGCACTGCCATCTCAGCGACCACTTGTTTCGCTTCGAGAACTGCAACAGTGTTGTTGCTTTCACCGCTTTCTGGACTTTCTTTCCTTTCAACATCATGATCATCCTCAGAAACATTATCACCGGTAACCGGAGCAATTTTTGAAACTACACTGCTTGGAGTGGAGCTGGCCGATGAACCCCCCTTTGATGCAACTTCGACTGAAGAATGTCGCTGCTGCGGAAGGGAAAACTTTTCCACTTCACGACTGCTGCGATCATGATGACGTTGATAGCTAGACCGATCTCTTGGATCACGAGGGGAACGCCGTTCGTCACCATTGACGTTGTACTTCGTGCTACCACTGCAACTGCTGCTGCTCATTGTGTTGCTTCGATTCTGGTCCTTGGACGACCTCTGCGAAAGGCGTTCATTATTGGTGTAGCTTGTCGATGAACGAGACTGTTGCAACACCGCTTGTTGCTGCGACATCGGCTGCTGCTGCTGCTGCTGTTGTTGTTGTTGTTGTTGTTGCTGCTGCTGCTGACCGCTTGCTGGCGGATGTGCAGTCGACGACGGTGGTCCCAATTTTTCACCAACAGTTCGTGATAAATAGGGACTTTGAGAACCGGACACATTTCTGTCATATCCAGGAGGTGGCTGCATGTAATTGAAATGCGACGCTGGTGGAGGAGGCCTGGGAGGCAATGGCGGCAACGGAGGAGGTGGAACGTTAAAAAATGACGGTGTTATTGGACTTGGTGCCGAACCCATCATGTGCATCATCGGAGGTTGCGGTGGAGGTGGAGGTGGCATCATTGACGGAGGCGGAGGTGGTGTATTTTGCCAATAGTTGGTACCAGGATGTGCAGCTGGTACAGTAGCCGAAGGTGGTGGAGGCGGCGGTGGAGGTGCCGACGCCCATACCTGCGATGGTGGAGGAGGCATTGGCGTTCCTATGCTGTGCTGCTGCTGCGGTGTTGGCGGAGGCTGTGGTTGACTGTGAGGGGGATACATGCCAGTCTGATGAGTTGATCGGTTCTGCACGGAAGTCTGCTGTTGGCGCGGATCTGCCATCACAACTGGCATTTCATGCTTCATATAACTATGAGAACTCTGATCAGATCCATAACTAGTTGACGGTAGACCACTGTGCATTTGCATTACATCAACTGCATTCGGAGGAACACCTCTAGGTGAGCTCAGACCAGCTTGATCTAATTCACGCAATGCATCTTCATATAGTTTATTTATAATGCGACCTAAAGAATTCTTTTATTTCACTATCAATCTCCATTTATTAGTAATCATTTCAAATATATTAATTTAACAAATAATCAACGAGAATTATAGGTGATAAAAAACAGCAATAAAATGCATGCATACCGTCAGGATCAAAAAAACCGCGTCCTCTTTTCCCTTGATGCACTCGTTGATTGTAATGAGTGATACAATTTTCGGCCGATTTCTGATCATCAAAAACAACGCGTGCCAAATGTAAGTGAACGCCCGTTTTTGGATGAAAAAACACTTTCACTTCGCTGACATGGCCATACTGTGAGCACATGTGTTTCAAATTCCACTCTAAGACGTTATCACTCAGCTGACGAAAGCCTACCGTGCAACCCTTCGTATACGAATGGGAATCATTCTAAAAGTAAAGCAAATTTTTGATGCATTCTTAATCTAGACTGTTTATCCCGTGAAAATATTTTCAGCTACAACAAATTTCACTCATTAATGACAATTTAATGCTTTTCGCAAAACATTATAACACAATTGAATAAATACAATGAATATATCAAACTTTTACTGTAAACCATCAATTCGGTTGAAAAAGAACTGTAAACACATGATGAATTAAAAGGCATGCCACAGCTACGTTTAGTCCATTTAAACATCATTTGATTAAAAATAAGTAATACATTATACAATTATTAGGAAAATAGAAAAAAATACAGTACATAGTAAATACTACCTGATTTTCATTTTATGCTGACCGTAGAAAAACAAAAGCCGCGATATTCGAAAATTTCAATTCTTCTCTAATAGTAAAACCTGATATTCTGATACAAAATTTTTTACACTACTTTAAGTCAAAATCGAACAATTTTCACTGATATTACAACGCCTATTAGCATTGATGTTGTTATGTATATATTAGTCACAGAGTCACAACCCAATGCAATACATTGAAAATCAGAAATTTATGTAGTTTAAAATCGACAAATATATCAAAATGAAACATTACCAAAAACATGGGGCAACGCATCTTATGTTGTTTTATCGGTTCTGTGCGAACTCTTGTGTCTGGCATGGGTACCGACGGTGACTAAAATAAATCAACGATTCAGAAAACTACAATTAAATGTTGTAAAAAATGCATATATTTTTATCCACCAGAGTTTATCACATTCAACTAAAAAATTACGTTATTATCATTCGTTCGAAATTCTTTGTGTATCACAGATTTGTCCAACTGTGGGTCTTTCATCAACTTCCACACTTTACGTTTTGTAAATTTGTTCTTCACGGAAGGCTGCACGAAAGCTTTATTTGAGGCAGAAGCCTATAAAATTGCAAAAAAATAGCATCAAAATTTTTACAAAATGAAAACTTACACTTTATGCTAAATTAATTATTAAATATAAGAAAATGCCAGATTCACCAAAAACGTTCAAAATAAATTTTTTTGAAAATTGATTCATTGGAAAACCAAACAAAGAAATTATTTCAACTTCTGTTGATTTCTTAAGCACCAAAATTAATATAAAATTATTTATGCATAGCATTAATTCTACAATCACTCAGTAACAACCTATTAAACTAAAAACCATAACAGTATTTTTTAATCATTAACTGTATTTAAAAGTAATTGCCATACTAGCCCATATAAAGCCAAAAAGAAAATATTTCGTACACATTCTACATTTTAACTTTTTAATATAAAAATATTTAAACATAACTTTGAGATAAATCGACATTATTATTATGAATTTAATAAAATATATCGCATTCAATACTTTACCATATTCGCATAAAAAGATATGAGAAAATGTGTGACATATGACAAGTAATATTTTATGAATTTTCAAAATCAAATACATTTCAAATTATTTAACATGACCTCACAGAAAAATAAACTGCAACATAAGTGGACAAATTCATGCAGTGTGCAAACATAGAGCACGTTCAACACCTAATACTCAACTTTCTAACCAACACTTAAAAAGCAAAAGACAACGCTAACGAAGAACATTTTTAATATAAATTCAAATCAACCTTAAAAAAAGTAATAACACCCGCAAAGTAATAATTCGTGATAAAACGTAATAATTGATATTACAATATGATTGTACTTGCATTAACAAATTACAGTATACTAATAGTACCCAAAATTGAACACTCACTTATTGCAAAATTAGATAAAATTACAATAAATTTTTCAGATTTGTATTACTATACATGACTTTCTTAAATTAAAAAAAACATCTCCAAAATATGTTCAATATCAAGTTGCAATATAAAAATCATAGAAACTCTTTTTCGTTTCAATCAAAAGTAAAATTATTACAAAACAATGTTTACCCACAACACTTTCCAAGATATCAGAAAATATACAACTAATGTAAGTATTACAAATAATCAGTTAAATTTCAGAAACTTTCAATGAAAAATGAAATAAAATTCCTGAAAAATTAAAATATTTCAGTGAAAATAGATTTGTCCAATTTATTCATAAAAAATAAAACTCGACATTCAAATTTTCAAAAGTCATTCTTAAAGTACAGGTTTTACATATACGACCATTTTTCAAAAAATTGTCATTACCATTTTATTTTAATATGCTTCAAAATTTCAAAATTCATTATTTTCTCAATTACTGCAAACCCTTAAATGAATAATCTAATCAATCCAAATTAATAAAAATGATCTAAGTACTGCTTCTTAAGAAAGCTTATCATTTTATAAAAATCAATAGTCAAAACTATCATTCATTTAATAATTGTTAACTTCAATGTTTACATCAAAATAGATTTCTCAATGCAAATAAATTTCTAAAAATCGAGCAGACATGATACAATATTCATAATATTCAAAAGCTTTCTTTTTTAAAATTTACTATATTATATTACGGATCTTTCAAATATGAAGCAATATTTCACTATCAACTGAAAATTAGTAAAAGTAATTATAAAACTCTTTATTCATATTAAATAAATGAAACAAAATAATAATCCTTACCATTTGAAACTCAGCCAATATAATTCTTAATCGCGTTCAAGTTGACAATCATCAATCACAACACTGAAGCAGAACATGACCGACAACCTTTTGAGATAAAGAAAGCAGCAACAATAATCAGGCAAGATAGTCACACGGCAATGTACAGTATACCAACTAACCTGCGTTGCACATTTGTTTAACATTTTTTATATTTCTGCACATATATTATTAAGCAGAAACTGGAAGTATATGAAAACTGATTTTATTAATATATTTTACTGAAAATGTTCTTGAAAACGCAAACTCACGTATTAATTTGTTCTTGAAATTTTTGTTAATTTGGCAGTTTGTTTTCAATTAATTTTCATGCATTTAAGTTTACACTACATATTCAGCAATTTAATGTTTGTATCTTTCACAAAATAGAATGTAACATAAAACAACTCCAAATTATGCTATTACTGTATCTGTTAATGAAAGTTCCATGCATGAGGTTTTCATTTCTGGAACAAAATAAAATTAAATTCCATACATTTCGTAACATGAAAAATTAAATCTTGAATGAAAGTATAAAAACAACAATAATAAAGACAAAATGCAACACTTCAAGCACAAAATTGTTACCAATCTTACTGTAGCGATGCATTCGGAAAATTCTTATCGCAAGATTTTCAGCGTTATAAGATTAATTCGCAACGTTTACATTTTTATGATTATTTGATGCCATTGCTTTAATAAATAAAATGTACTCTTCAGTTTTAGTTAGCTTAGCCAAATCTGCTTAAATTACATTCGTAAAGATATTCTTTCTAACATTATGATGAAATCTCTTCAAAACGAAATACCACTTTGGATTCATTCCATCTCTTGTAAATATAATATAACGCTGTTTAACTAACGTTAATACAAGTAGAAAGACAGATGCAAGATGAACAACACACGGCAGTCAAGACAATTAATATTTATTGATAAAGATCGAAAATAATATCATGTATGAGACAAGCTGAAGTGTAACAATAACTTCCAGATGATAATAAACGTATAAACTCTTAAAAGAAATAAAACATTCATTAAATCAACTAAAAATGGACATTAACTGATACTTCCAGTCCGAATAAACATAAGTTAGTTGACGGTAGTTACTGTATTTAAAAGCCAAAGGTTGTTATTTAATTGATTTTCTATTTATTTACTTTATATTAATTTTTTGATATGAAAATCATTTAATTTTGCTTGCTTAATATTGATATGTTTGTTTTAATTTTTAATTCATCATTTGTTTATAAATTATTTTATTAAAATTCAAGTCATGTGCAGTATTGTAATGTGTAATACATCATCAATCGCCTTCATTTAACTTTCAGGTTATTTATTTAAATTATTTTAGGTGTATTGATTTATTCATTTTATTGCACAAATTGTCTAGAGAGAAAATTGTTTTTTCCAATTATCTGACCCAGTGACATGGTGATGATGATGAGACACGATATCTTGCATTTCATTTATGATTTATATATGTATGTGTGTATTGCTGAAAATGTATTGAAAAAATACTGTACTGAGAAATTGAAATAAACAATATTTACTTTTATCCATGTTTTAAATAAATTAACAGCGATAGTACACAGCATGCTTGCTAGACTTTTTATTTTGTAGTTCGACAAGAAATTTTTATTAATCAGCTAATATATATGAAATTATAATTATCCTATATAATTCTCATTGAATAAATAATAATTATTATTTTGTTCGCATTGCCGAATTCCTTAGAGACAAATGTTAGAATTGTTCAATATCTGTATTTTTATGCGTTTTGATATTGTTTTGATCTAGTAGTATGCTGATTAACTGAAAACAGCAGCAATAACAATACTGAGGAAAGCTAGTTTTGTTGAATTTTTAGGTTTTTTTATATTCTGTGGAATTTATTTCACTTATGCTGACAATATAACTAAAGTTAAGCATTGTCAATGAGTTCACTGAAATTATACTTCTAAGCTTTTATAGACTGTATTGCAATATTAATTTTCAACACAGACATTTTTATTGAATTTCAAATAAGCTATATGTAGAGGTGCTTGGTCTGTAATAGCAGTTAGGACCGATTTTGTGGACGTGCTGCGTGCAGCACGGCGCTTGGCATACTTCACAGCATTCTTTAACTTTCTTATCTCTGATTCGACTGTAGAAGATGCGGTGCCTTCTAGCTTGTGGTCGCGTTTTCTGTGCTGGGGAGTCGATTTGCATTAAAGCGCCTCTGTTGACTTTTTTGTACGCTTAGACAAACTTCGAGGTGTACATATTCCACACTCTGGTTCTGTAAGATTTCTGCCGCATTCCATCACAAATAGCCGTCTGTGATATGACGTTTTGGCTTTATACTTGGGATGTTTGGCTGTCCATATTGCATTCGCAGTCACTCTTGCGACACAATGAAGAATAATACCATTGGCGATCTGCCGAGTTTAGTGTTACTATGTGTTTTTGTCGACTTGTATGCAGTGTTGCCTATACTCTGTTGACTTCATTCATTAAATAAAATTCCATACTGGGGTGTTCTTACTCGGTCCCACTGTTCACTTATTGGTCTTTGACCACGCTATTTTACTGGACCGTCAAATCTTTGTCGTATTGGTTTTCCTTGTCTAATTGCTCATTTATTCAAATCTTTCCC
>NW_003527549.1:623627-624394 GCF_000181795.1 Trichinella spiralis
TGAAATTTTGTTTATTTAAATATATTATTTGTGGTGAAGTTTATACTTTTTCATGATCAGCATTCCCGAAAATAATTTTTATCATTATTCTATATTTTATTGTACCAAAGTGACGTTATATCAAATGCGTTAGTCATAATTCAGAAAAAACAATACAAAAAATAAGTTAAATAGTGATTTTTATTTTTCACTAGCCAACACCACTAACAACAACAATAATAAACAACAGTGAACGGTATTAACAAAGTGGAAACAACGAAGAAGGAAAAAACTAAATAATACAATACAATGAAAAAAAAACTAATATAAATAACCGGTGACCAGGAGCATTCTTATCTTCTTCCTTGTTTCTTCTTCAGTCTATTACCAATTTCCCTCCTGATATATAAATCTGCTCTCACTGTTTGTAAATTAATTTATTTCCTGTTGAAATTTATCAAGATTGGATATTAACTTCCGGGTGTAATGTCAGAATACTGAATAATCTATTTGAAAAATCTGGAATGTTGTAGCAACACTTCCAATTTCCGGGTACTAATGCTAACGTTACGCGTTAGGTCGCAATTTCACTTAATTTTACGCATGATTAGACGGCATATGCCTTGTGTCAAACAATCCTTCGCTTTTCTCGTCACATCACATATGTTGGTAAAGGCGATTTAATACAAAGGGAAAATGCACATTACAAATGTTCACAGTGCAGCTTCAGCTAAGCAGGAGTGACATTACTAAATAGTTAGCATCTGATATTCTTGATTTACTGAGTG
>NW_003527549.1:624734-629429 GCF_000181795.1 Trichinella spiralis
CTGATTAATTTCTTGATTTTACTGGGAGTGTTTTATTTAAATCTTTCTTGTTTGCAATCCAAGAATTTTACTTTAATATTTGCAAAGTTTCTTTTGTTAAAAAACATCCATAAATGTATTTTTATACATCTCGATGAGGTTTGTGGTTTCTATGAAAAATCCTGTTTGACGTTCATACATTTTATATAAAATGCAGTCGAACTTCATTAAGTGCATAAGATTTTGGCAGAAAAAAAATTCCCATTATTTAATTAAACGGTAAAATAATGAATAAGTGCATGGAAATTCTTGCCAAATTCCATGCTCACTTATAACCAAGTTCAAATGTAATTGGAAATGCAACATCAAACAGATCAGCTACATCATAGACGCTGCTTTTGATGCGGGATGTTTAAATATTTCGTTATCATTGAAATATACATTGCAAGCTTGCAAATGTAAATGAATACAGATGGCAATTTCTGTTCAGCAACGCACTAGGCGGTTTTGTTCAGATGTTGAAATAGAAAGTTTACAATTTACACCAAATATATAAATAAATTTGTTTTTTGATTTGTAAATAATATTGCAGATTTTTTATTTTTTATTTAAATAAGATATACGAAGGAAAACAATAACACTGACAAAAGAGGTAAAAAGTTTCTGAAGTTAAAAGTAAAAATCTTTGATTGCTATCAGGAAAGATTTTCAGAGAACAGTCAGCTTGAAATTAGAAAAGTATTTAAATCAGCCAACGCAATTATCATTCTTGAATTGGCGTCTACGTTATTTCTTCCTTTCGATCTTGACTTTAATTCTTAACGCAACAGTAACCGTTACACAATGTCTTCGAAGGCTCGTGTTTTCGCTCCATCTAATTCTTATGTCTTATTAGTAGTTGCTTTTGTAGCGGACTTTGACCTACGCATTAGAACTGTATTTGTCCAGACGACGAAGAGGAAGAAGAATAATGAAGCTACCGTAAACAAATGGATACTTGTAGATCGGGAAAGGGTTACGGTAGTACGGTTGTTGGCTCTGGAGAAGCGATAGTGGTTGTTGGTTCTTAACATTTACGGCGGTGGTCTTTGTTCGTATTTGTTAATAAATGTTGTACTCTTGATCTGTATGTGGATGCGAGAATGTTATGGGAAAAGCACGAACTGGAGGAACGGTGGCAGCGTCGTCGCCTAGCGATGACTATGATAGCAGCCCGGTTGGGGCGACGAACGATCCCCCCCTGAGTGAGCGGCTCGTTACATTGGGGGCCTGTCCGAGGAGCCGTACAAGTTTGTACATGCGGCGCCTGCTATTGCATTCGACTGGAGATGGACCCGACGGAGTGTCTGAAGAAGCTGGAAGACTTCTTCTGCCCTATCGGTGTACCGACATCGAACTATGGCCTCGTCGTGCGGTACTTGTTGAGTGATCCTGTACGCTGCGAGCTCTACCTGGTCGGACAAGCACGGGAGAGCTCCTTCGAGGAGCTGAAGAGGGAGCTGTTGAACACATACGGCCCAGAGAAGTCATTTGTGGAGTTAATCGAGCGCATCAACGCCCTGCGTCAACGTGAAAGCCAAATCATCAAACAGTGCGCGGAAGAGGTGGCGAAGTTGGCACGCAGGGCATGTGTGTCGGAGCGCGACTTGGTGGCGCTTTTCGCCGGTGGGGTTGCGTCGAGGGAAGTGCATCGTGCCATTCGGCTGTAGGAACCGTCTACCCTCGCTGAAGCACAGAAACTTGCCAAAAAAGTGAGCAAGGCGGTGAAGCACTTTCAGGAGCGACGACAACCGCACACTGGCGTTATAAAAGAAGAGAAGGACGATGTCACGCAGCATTTGGAGGCTCTGTGGCTCTGAGAGATGAAGAACATAGCCAGGCAAGTCCAGCAAATGCAGCGAACGGCCCTACGAACCGTTGGGCGAGTTGGATGCTTCAGCAGCGGCTGCCTGGACCATCACAGACGTGACTGCCCCCAGCTACGCGTCCGAAAACGAACGGCGGAAAGAAGAACGATGGCGACCATCAACCCGCCGACCGGTAGCGTGGTCGCGTCACAGGTAAGATACGGAGGTTGAACATTTTGTTGTTGGACGACAGTGATGGGATGGTCTCAGTAATTTCCAAGCGGGTGCGGGATAAGGCTACGTCAGGCCGGAAGTTACACGGAGCAGCGAGACCAATGCAACTTGGCGATGGCGACCTACGGATGGGGGTATAGTCCATCTATACCTGGGGAGATGGAAGGTTCCACCCGGAGAGCGGCTCGTTACACTAGAAAAACATTTCTTACTCAATGATTGTTGCATTAATTATTTCTATAAAAGGTTTTCTACATTTTAAATTACTTGAAAACAATTAACTTCAAACAAAATTCGCTTTAATTTTCGCAAATATACTTTAAAGTAAAATGTAATGTATCGCCCTGCAATCATAGCGCACCCTCATTCAGTAGTTGTCTTTCAAGGTTCTACTGTCCCTGACGATGGTCTATGATAACGACTACCAGCGTGCCCCAGTTCTGTTTCACAACAAGAAAAACGGCGCAGATGACGGTCAGAGTCAGACGACCAATTGCTGCTGCCCATCGATTAGTCAGTGGATGCTGAATGCTGTCTGAATGGGAAACATGACTGGATGCAGCATTTGGCCTGCCTGTTGTCAACATCCAGCACTTGATCCGTCCCGTTACGTTGCAGCTCTGTCGCTGAACGACTGTTTTCACTTGTATCCTCAACGAGCATATTATTTGTTGGTGAGTGTGATTGCGTGTGTGTGCGTTAGTTTGTAACACTCTCCTGCTCGTGGGCTGCTCATTTTATTCTACACTTTTTCAGGTTGGTATTCCTTACGTTCAGTTCTATGGTACATTTATCGTACAATGCCCAAGACCCCATCTACGACAACAGAGGCAGCAAAAAATGAAGAAACCTGACATAAGTACAAGCCCATTACATTCATTGCCCTCACGAAAACAACCTTTCACCACGGTAAATTATTAAATTCATTTTTATTTAAATTTTTTTCATTTTCTAATAAAGATTATTTTTAAACATATTTTTCAATTCCAAAAAGCATACTCAAAAGTGGTTTTTTAAAAAACTCCATTTGCATGACATCAAGTCATTGACCAGATATGGTTGTTCAATTGTAACTGACGACGCCGATGTAGCTTTTGGTGTTGTTGTTTTTCAATCAGCTTAATATTTTTTCATTTCTAATATTTCTAATTCAAGTGCATATGCTCGTCGTTTTCAACCTCTCAAATCATCTAGTTCAAATCGTGCCGTTTTCAACGCAAATCAGTTTCGTGAAATTATACTTTTTATGAATTTTCATTTTTTTTCTTTTATAGTGGTAACATGTTGCCTATTGAAGAAACAGAGAGTGTGCAACTGAGCGAAATCTTCAGATGCAACTGGAGAATTTGGTTTTCCATTTTCCGATTGCTAAGAATAGAGGACATCATGCGCCTGTCCTACGCATCGAGGGAAATTAATGCGATGGCGCAGAGCTACTTTAAGTATGAACATTTTGAAACGATACGTTCAGAATGGGCTTCATTTTTCCTAATAATAATTTATTATTATTTGATTAATAACAATATGACGTAGCGAATGATTTACTTAAGTTGACATGCAACAGAGATTGTCAAAATTTGAAATTTTATACGATGGTATTTTCTTTGAACGTTGAAAATTTTTTTCTTTATCCTGTAAATGATATACATTTCTACGAGCATCATTGATTATGATAATGATTGCAATCTTTTCATGCGTGCACAGTGATCAAACTTGATCACTCTCATTAGTAATCTGTAGTGATTTTCTGATCAGTGATGATCTGATTAAACGAATATTCCATTCGAAGTGTCATCGAGCAGACGTGAACATACGACCTAGAGGAATAATATGCCATAGGGCGGAATGGAATAGAAACCGAAACTGATTCGCCGGCACCCATCAGCGGTTAAATTTTTCATTTATAGCAAAGTCAGTATATTCATTTAACCGACTAACGTTTTATTCAGTTAAAAAAACTGTACAAACAACAGCGAATACAAACGCAAGGAATATACAAAATGCAACACTGAGTTAGAGAAACATGCCAACAACACTTTGTAAAAATATCCTTCCTTACTGTAGATTCTTGAAAATCAGGCGTTTCAAATCCGTAACACTATTATAGTTGCATCTTTCGAATGGATCGCATAGGATGGTCCACATCGGTCCCACTAGGATTACGTAACTTTAATAGTACTGACGTAACATAAAAAATGGAAATATTCCAAAATTTTATTGTGTCTGTTTGAAGTTTCATCATTCATTGAAATTCTGTTTATTTAAATATATTATTTGTGGTGAAGTTTATACTTTTTCATGATCAGCATTCCCGAAAATAATAATTTGTGAGTCCCCATTTAAACCGCCCCAAGTGACCCCCCACCCATGGCGATAGAATAATTTCAAAAAAACAATACAAAAAAATAATTAAAAAGTGATTTTTATTTTTCCTACCCACACCCTATCAACACCGTAAAAAACACCGTGGACGGGATTACCAAGTGGAAACCACAAGAAGGAAAAACTTAATATACCATTCCAGTGAAAAAAACCTATATTAATACCCGGAAACAGGAAACATCTTATTTCCCTTCTTGTTTCTCCTTCATCTATACACAATTCCCCCCCGGAATAAAAAACCGGCCTTCCCCGG
>NW_003527549.1:629439-630741 GCF_000181795.1 Trichinella spiralis
GGATTCATCCCTATTTATTGTTTTTTCTCTTGACGGTTGGAATATGATCTAACATATTTTTCATTTCCAAGCTTTTTCTGTAAGTGGTTTTTTGTATTGAATGTTTGCATGACATGCAGTTTTTGCCCAAATATGGTTGTTCAATTGTAACTGACGACGCCGATGTAGCTTTTGGTGTTGTTGTTTTTCAATCAGCTTAATATTTTTTCATTTCTAATATTTCTAATTCAAGTGCATATGCTCGTCGTTTTCAACCTCTCCAATCATCTAGTTCAAATCGTGCCGTTTTCAACGCAAATCAGTTTCGTGAAATTATACTTTTTATGAATTTTCATTTTTTTTCTTTTATAGTGGTAACATGTTGCCTATTGAAGAAACAGAGAGTGTGCAACTGAGCGAAATCTTCAGATGCAACTGGAGAATTTGGTTTTCCATTTTCCGATTGCTAAGAATAGAGGACATCATGCGCCTGTCCTACGCATCGAGGGAAATTAATGCGATGGCGCAGAGCTACTTTAAGTATGAACATTTTGAAACGATACGTTCAGAATGGGCTTCATTTTTCCTAATAATAATTTATTATTATTTGATTAATAACAATATGACGTAGCGAATGATTTACTTAAGTTGACATGCAACAGAGATTGTCAAAATTTGAAATTTTATACGATGGTATTTTCTTTGAACGTTGAAAATTTTTTTCTTTATCCTGTAAATGATATACATTTCTACGAGCATCATTGATTATGATAATGATTGCAATCTTTTCATGCGTGCACAGTGATCAAACTTGATCACTCTCATTAGTAATCTGTAGTGATTTTCTGATCAGTGATGATCTGATTAAACGAATATTCCATTCGAAGTGTCATCGAGCAGACGTGAACATACGACCTAGAGGAATAATATGCCATAGGGCGGAATGGAATAGAAACCGAAACTGATTCGCCGGCACCCATCAGCGGTTAAATTTTTCATTTATAGCAAAGTCAGTATATTCATTTAACCGACTAACGTTTTATTCAGTTAAAAAAACTGTACAAACAACAGCGAATACAAACGCAAGGAATATACAAAATGCAACACTGAGTTAGAGAAACATGCCAACAACACTTTGTAAAAATATCCTTCCTTACTGTAGATTCTTGAAAATCAGGCGTTTCAAATCCGTAACACTATTGTGGATGCATCTTTCGAATGGATCGCATAGGATGGTCCACATCGGTCCCACTAGGATTACGTAACTTTAATAGTGAATGGCGTAACATAAAAAATGGAAATATTCCAAAATTTTATTGTGTC
>NW_003527549.1:630751-669952 GCF_000181795.1 Trichinella spiralis
TTCTGTTGATTTAAAATATATTATTTGTGGTGGAAGGTTATACTTTTCATGATCAGCATTCCCGAAAAATAATAATAATTATTATTCTCTATTTTTATTGTACCAAAAGTGACGTTATATCAAATGCGATAGGTAATAATTCAGAAAAAAACAATACAAAAAATAAGTTAAATAGTGATTTTTATTTTTTCACTACCCAACACCACTAACAACAACAGTAATAAACAACAGTGAACGGTATTAACAAAGTGGAAACAACGAAGAAGGAAAAAACTAAATAATACAATACAATGAAAAAAAAACTAATATAAATAACCGGTGACCAGGAGCATTCTTATCTTCTTCCTTGTTTCTTCTTCAGTCTATTACCAATTTCCCTCCTGATATATAAATCTGCTCTCACTGTTTGTAAATTAATTTATTTCCTGTTGAAATTCATCAAGATTAGATATTAACTTCCGGGTGTAATGTCAGAATACTGAATAATCTATTTGAAAAATCTGGAATGTTGTAGCAACACTTCCAATTTCCGGGTACTAATGCTAACGTTACGCGTTAGCTCGCAATTTCACTTAATTTTACGCATGATTAGACGCATATGCCTTTGTCAAACATTCTTCGCTTTTCTCGTCACATCACATATGTTGGTAAAGGCGATTTTAATACAAAGGGAAAATGCACAATTGACAAATTGCTCACAGTTGCAGCTTTCAAGCTTAACCAAAGAGTGACAATTACTAAATTGTTAGCATCTGATTAATTTCTTGATTTTTCTGGGAGTGTTCTATTTAAATCTTTCTTGTTTGCAATCCAAGAATTTTGCTTTAATATTTCCAAAGTTTCTTTTGTTACGAAACATCCATATATGCATTTTTATACATCTCGATGAGGTTTGTGGTTTCTATGAAAAATCCTGTTTGACGTTCATACATTTTATATAAAATACAGTCGAACTTAGTAAAGTGGACATTGTATTAGTGCATTGAAATTCTTGCCAAATTCTATGCTCCTTTAACGAACTTCAAATGTAATTTGAAATCAAGCAGATCAGCTACATCAAAGACGCTGCTTTTGATGCGAAATGTTTAAATATTTCGTTATAATTAAAATATACATTAAAAGGTTGCAGATGGAAATGAAAATAGATGGCAATTTAAGTGTTCACCAACGCACTACTCGGTTTTGTTCAGATGTTGAAATAGAAAGTTTACAATTCACACGAAATATATAAATAAATTTGTTTTTTGACTTGTAAATAATATTGCAGATTTTTAATTTTCTATTTAAATAAAATATACGACTTTAAACAATAACACTGATGAAAAAAGTCAAAACTTTCTGAAGTTGAAAATAAAATTCTTTGATTGCTAACAAGAAAGATTTTCATAGAACAGTCAGACGGAAATCAAAAATGTAATTCGATGCTAACAAATTAGCAGTTGCCATGCCTAGTTCTAGCTGACAACTGCAACTGTGGACAATTCATCACTTGTTGATTTTTCCATTGTATTACAATCGCCTTTAGCTAATCATCAGAATATTTTCTGACAAACGGAAAAGCATTTAATGCATAAATTTCATTTAATTGCTAGGTGAAACGTAATTTATTTGATGAACTGAGATAAATGAGTGTAAAACACTTTGAAAGCAAAAAGGAAGCGAAAGACAGCACAAAGCAGAATAGCAGTTAAAAGCTGCTTCAAATTCACTCTGCAGTGGACATCGCATACTTTGATGTTAGCATTCGTGCGCTATTTGTGTGTGATTAATTTTATTCTGTCAGTATCAACAAAAGGCATTAGTGCAACAAGGAATATCAGAAGTTGATCTTCGATTGTAGATAAAATATAAAATGAAAACTAAATATTGTTGCAAAATGGTTATTTAAAATGAAATTCAAAACTGTACAATTTATTTTCACGTTTGGTGTTGCGTTTGCGTTCAGTGCTTTCCGTTCCAGAGTTATTCGAATCATTTTCTATTCTGTTCCTTGTTATGGCTCAGTACCCTGAGTTACATCTTGTACCAAATCATTGCGGGATTTTGTCCAATTCGGTGGTATGGTAGGCAGGATATATAAATTAAAACGTGCCCGCAAACAGAAATATTGGAGATGTTCAAAAGTATGCGCTGAATGTACAGCATGTGTTCCTAGTAATTAACAATTACTTTACTTTTGTATAGGATAAATAAGGCTGCGGGGGTGCAGTGTGGACAGATTTAGAAATTCCGGCTGGGATCGATAGAAAAGATCACGTTGAAAATTGCCGGGTAGATGAGCACATGGCCTATATAGAC
The DNA here is from genome assembly GCF_000181795.1 of Trichinella spiralis. Classification (NCBI taxonomy): domain Eukaryota; kingdom Metazoa; phylum Nematoda; class Enoplea; order Trichinellida; family Trichinellidae; genus Trichinella; species Trichinella spiralis. The sequence continues at coordinate 633,050 of NW_003527549.1, forward strand.
TGATGGCAACCGTAAAAACTTGGGGTACGGATGGTACATTCAAGGTTGTACCTCAATGATATGAATAGCATTTTACCATCCATGCCATTGTGGCGAGTAAGCTGGTGCCAGTAGTCTGTTGCTATGTACGGTTAAAGATATTGGCAAATAAGAGTTTATTTTTCAAGCTTCAATAAACAAAGCCGCTGTCCTTAGCGTCAATCTTTATCCACAAACAATAATTTGTAATTTTGAAATCGCCCTGATACCACTTTTTTAATGTCGTTCACTGATATGTTGTTTACTATTGTTGTTGTTAGTGCTGTTGGCTAGTGAAAAATAAAAATCAATATTTATCTTATTTTTTGTATTGTTTTTTCTGAATGATTACTATCGCATTTGATATAACGTCACTTTGGTACAATAAAATATAGAATAATGATAAAAATTATTTTCAGAAATGCTGATCATGAAGAAGTATAAACTTCACCACAAATAGTATATTTAAATAAAATTTCAATGAATGATGAAACTTCAAACAGGCACAATAAAATTTTGGAATAATAAATATTTCCATTTTTTATGTTACGTCACTATTATTAAAGTTACGTAATCCTAAATGGAATATTTGAACCAATGAAATGAAAAAATATTACAGCTAATCACAAGGGAAAACCAAAATTTCTGGAAAATTCTTTGCTCTGTACTTTTTTGTACATACAATTAATTGTTCATTTTGATGATAATATTTATATTTTGTTGTTGAAAGATTTGTGAATCATCATCAATTCAGGGTCAGATTATTGGATATAATGGATAATAATAATAATCAAAGATCTTTTTTGATACTTCCAGTTTATTTTTGAAAAGAAGTAGAAAAATAACGTCAGAATAAAATGCCGTTACAATGAGAAAACGCTGAAACAAAACAATATTATAACAAAATGTCCATATTTTATGACAAAATATGGCACATTGCAAAATTAAGTGCGTCAATTGATTTCATCGACAAATTTGTAATATATTCTATTTGCATCGCCCACATCAAGTTTAAATACATTGTCACCATCCAACAGATGCACTGATACTGACAATATTCCGGCCTGAAATTGTAAATTGAACTGAAATGGGAATTGAAAGTCAAGAATTGCTCACTCCATTCGATTTCATTGGAATAATTTCCAACGGTGGTGCATCGAAAACCAAATACGTTGAAAAACAGCCATCCAAAACGGCCACTTCTCTGCTGTAAATAATGTCTTCTGAATTTAGCATTTTCTAAAATTGTACTCATTTCTCAAACACATGATCAAACTCTTTTTTTAAAAAAAAATAATACATGCATACATGTTTGTTGTCGTTACGTGCACTTTCATCCTCAGTCAGTGTAATTATATCAACTGGTGTGGCAGCAGTCACAATTACCAACACTTTGTTCGCACAAGTGTACAACTTTTTATTTATTCCTTCGTTAAACTGCCCTTCTAAATGGACAGTGAACATTTGGCCATTTGAGATGCATTTTGCACAGTGAGGTGATGCCATATCCGGTGGTATATTCAGCTTAAAACATTAAAATTGAAACTGCATTCCTAACTGGACAGAAATTTATCCTTTTTCATACAGTTAAGTGTTGTTTTCTGGTTACAAAAAAGAAACATTTGGGAAACATGAATGACGGCCATTTCGTTTTGAAAAGTATCCCTTTAAACATTTCCGCTTTCTGAAAATAAAAAAAAGAAAATACAAATAATTACACATCAGTATACAAGCTTATTACAAACAACTAATTTACTACTGTTATTACTACTACTACTGTCACTATCCCCATCACCACCACTACCACTATTACAACCACTGTATACTATTATAAGAATACAAGACAACTTTGCAACTAATCACCATTATTATAAAATACGCTTTCCCATTTAAAATGTCCAATAAAGTATTAAAAATGAACTTTTCCTACTTGTATATTATCAGATGTGTAGCGTTTTTTCAAAATTTTCAGCTCCGCAATAAGTTTCATAAAAATAGGAGCAGTTAAAGGACGCTCCGTGGAAGCTTTTTCCAATTTTTGCCATTCCAAATCTCTGAAAAAGAAAAATCGAATAAAATTAAATTTTGAAACAGAAACTACATCTACAAACCTTGTTTGCTTTTTAAGCAATACAGAAAGTAAAAGAAAAAGAATCCAAACCGAATTGTAAAATGTGTCTATGCTGAATAATGAATCTGCATCAATTCGAAAACACTTCATTTTTATACTGCTCAAGTTTTTCATCACCAGATGCAGTTTAGAGTAACTCGGAAGCATCTAAATTAAATAAAAAAAACGAAATAATTATTAAAATTTCAATTTGAAAATAATTATTTGCCTTTTTCGTAAAATTTATTATACACTGCTCCATGTTCCCAGTTTTATCAAGTTGTATACTGTAATCCAAATATTTGCAAGCATTCGATATGTTGTGCAATGCTTGCAAATAAACCATACGACACATGCACCAGCAGACAGCAAATGACGACGAGCCTTTGGCTTCGCAGTAATCCTTAATAAAAAGAAAGATGATACAGAAATTAAAATTTGCAAACAAATGATTATTTAAGCCACACTTGTAAAAAACATATGACAGTCTGATAACATGAAGCAGCTGCAATCAACGTACTGCTCAATTCCATATCATTGTTATCACAATTCATGCGCATCAGTGCTGCTTCATTTTGACAAATCTTGATCAACAATTGAATCCATTTATAATGTTGATCATTTTCAAACTAAAAGTAACCAGTGAAAGGAAACAAACAAACAAACAAACAAACAAACAAAAATATCATTAATTGCTATTTCACTTGTTCATAACAATTTCCAACCTTATAATTACAGATTATTTCAAAAATATCTGACGCTAATTTAAAATGGCCGGTGCTCATCGCAGTTAAGCCGATCATGTATTTGTTCCAAGCAGTCAATTTCAGTTTGTTCACGCTTGCAGCATCCGCTGATGTTTCACAGAATGGCGGTACAAGAAAATAAACCAAACCAAGCTCCAACGGCTCTTCTAACCATTTTATATCACACAGTGAAGAAATCGTTTTCAGTGTTTCAAAACACAAAGAGCTCATTTTCCGCAATACATTCAGAACGACGGATCGGTGAGCTGAACGCATTGAAAATGAATGATATTTTTTACACAACATAATATTTAAACAGTGATACAATACAATACAACACTAATAAATACAGTTGTCAGTGGAAATGTCAAGAATTTAAATATTTTTTATTTTGCCATGATTTGAAACATTTTCCGTATAAAACAATAATGTTACTAGTTTAAGCTTCAAGTGAAAAAAAATTAGCAACGTACAACTATCTTGTGAAATTATCGTAAAAAGCAAAAAATTTGAAATACTCACCTTTCGTAGCTGGAATCGTCGATGCCAAAAATTTCAAAAGAAATGCATTTTTCTTTTCAGACAATATCCAGTAATTATATATAGCATTAACAAAATACTAAAATAAGATGTTGCTGTTGTTATCATGAAAATATTTAAAATAAAATTCTTCCTCACGTAAAAAACTTCAATGCAACAATTTTCATCCGGTTCGCATGTATTAAATTTTACGACTGCTTTAGAAAAATTTAAAATCATCGATTTAAGCAATAATTCTTTCAGTGGAATGTCTTCTGAAAGCGCCTGAGTTACATAAAAAAACAAACAAACAAAAAATAATAATAAAATACTGGTATATGTAATCAAATTGAAATATGCAGCCACACCCGCAGCACAGTTTTCAAATGCATCCGAGTCAATCAGTTCATTGCAGAAGCGTACAACATCTAATTCTTATCGAATAAAATGATAATAAGATTTTCAAATCATAAAACGCAACAAAGCAACTCACTCTGCTCAGTATTTAAAGGTGCAATACACGCTCCACCAGCTGCATAAAGAAAAGCCCGTAACAAATTGCGCAACTGGAACGGTTCACTTGATGATCGTTTTGTATACATTTTTTGAAAGATCTTAACAATTAAGCAACTTATAAAAATACAAACAATCGTTTCAATTCGTTAACATTATTACAAGCAATCCATTGGTTCCAAAATTCACTGGGCATTTCAATGCAAACTCAGCCAAATACTCCAATGCGGTTTCCTTTATCTGTCGACCAGAATCACCAATGACTATTCGTAATATTATAAATGGCTGTAGATAAAAAAAACACTTAGAGAATTACATAACAGATAATTAAATATTTTATAAGAAATTCTTCTTTTTCTAAAAACAAATATATATACAATGTATTTGCCAAATGCACCATTCTTGGTTCCCATCTTTACCATTGCCCGCAATAGACGTTCAGCAAATCGATAGTCGGCAATGTGAATACGCAAAGCCGCTTCCAAATCGCTTAAATAAAAAAAATAAATTCATAATTAGCATTAAATTAATTTCATTAGAATATTCAAATAAAAAATATGTGAATTTTAGAACAAATAATATGTATGTTTTAACTTCAAATTGACAGTTCAATTACATACACAATAGCAACTAAATAAAAGAATTTCAATAATAAATTTTATTCAAAAATTTAAATATACATACTACATTAGACGCTTATGACGATTTTCACCAACATTCACGTGCTGTAGAATATACATTGAAGCAAATTTAACCGCTCGCGGTATTTCATCACTGTGCAGCAAATGAACAATTTTATCATAAACACTGTCTGCAAATTCTCTATAATAAATATCATATTCATTTCACATTTAATCAACAATTATATTTTGAAAGAAATAACATTGTATAACGGCTAAACTGACTAGCTGCGTAAATAGCAGCCATGAGTTCGTCGCAATTTTTCGAACTTAATGCAGAATTGATAAAAATTTGAATGGACTGCACTTCATATAGCTGATGCGCCAGTAATCCAAATAATCTAATAATAAAAGAGCGTTCAATTTTGTGTGCAAAAATCCTATTAACGAATATCATAAACTGCATACCTTAAAGTTAACGCTCTAGCTACATAATCGTTACAGTATGCAACATTTATCAAGATTTCTCCAATTTGATGGCCGTTTCGAATTTGATATGTATGCTCAACACATAACTTAAAGGTTTGAACAATTTCTCTTCGAAGTAAATTATTCCTGAAAACAATTTGCACATCTGTTTCACTTTTCATAAACACATTTACATTTCATTTATTTCACTCAAAATTTAATCTTCTTGTATGCTGAACACAATTCCATTAATTGTGCCCTTTACTAACGGAATTGCAACAGTTTAAGAAGTTAAACCTTATTCGCTTACTTTCAACTTTAACTCTTTCGCGCACGTTCAAATATAACCACTTAATTTCTTCAGTTCATTGTTTTATCATTTGTTAAAACGTTTATGAAAATACTTTTAATCAGTTTAATTTTTGAAAAAACATTCAGAATAAAAGTTTTCCAGAAATGCTAATTCTTAGATTTATAGAAAAAAATTATTTAATGCATTTTAGCGATTAAAATATACCATAACGATCAGTTATCATTTTTACACAAAAGTGAAATCAGTAAACAACAAATATCACATCTAACAGTTAACTGTGTACCAATTAATAGTAACAATAATAAATTATTAATTAACATATCATTCATATTCTTGTATCATAAAAAGTTGAAATAAATCTGTATAAAAAAAAATAATACATACCACGGAATGTGGCGTTTAAAATTAGCACATGAAATAAAATTTCAAGCGGTAAAAGCTGAAATTGCAAATGCTCAAATTTTAACTATTAACCCCATTTTAGCTATTAATTCAAACTTTGGCTATTAATTTTTTAATACTAACCCCACGCAGTATGCTTCAGCAAGTTTCACAAACACCTTCTGAATAAACCAGAGAAAATTGTACTTTTCCAATGAGCTTACCACAGATCCCACAACAGCAAGTTGATCTGAAACATTCGGAGATTGCAAGCCTAAAGTAACTGACGTTACAAAGCGCAGTATAAATTTATTCTGTTGAAGTTCGGAAAATTGAAGAAATATTTTAATAAAGATGCTTAGAAAAAGGTTCTTAACACAGAAGACTAGAAAAACTGGAACGTAATCAAAATACAAACGTAAATTTCATTCATTTTGTCAATGTTAAAAATTTAAAACTTTAAATGAAAAATGTCTGAAACAAACAAATACCAAAAAGGCATACCAATTTCCAAATGTTGAAGTGTTATTTCAGGAGTAGAACCACATAACTCTGATAAGCTGATATCACATATACTTAAGCGAAAAAATGCAGGTTGATTACTTTCAACCATCCTGTCAAGCTAGCTATAAATTCCTAAATAAGTACAAATAATTAATTACAACATATACTTATCTACATCTGTATTCAATTCCTATTTAAATTAATCAAAAAATAAAACATTGGAAAACTTATAATGTTCGTGTGATAACATATTAGCTGTCTAAATGAATTATATAATCAAACAAATAAATAATTTCAGTAATAAGTAAGTAAATTAGCAATTAACAGTTAAACTTAAAATAACATGTATATATACAATAAAACGATAAAATAAATTCAGTGATAAGATGCAGAATCAACATGTCAAAAATTGAAAATGAATTATAACAACAATCAAAGTTCACAATATAAAAAACTGTTCAAGAGATAATTAAGTTATGAATAAAACAGCAGAATGAATTATTTTACTTATAAGCTGTATTTCCTTCCCACTGTCATTTACTGAATACTTTAAAAATAATCAAGAACTATTAAATGTAAGTACTGTGGCATATTTAAATTACAGTTACAATTTACATGTTATTTATCTATTTTAGTATCATTATTTATTTATAATTTATATTTTTAAATATTTATAAATTTTAATTTTGCACTTCTCATGTACTACCAACATTGAACCAGTTTCAAAATGCTAAACAAGCTCGTGTCAATTCTGCAGCAGTATGTTTCTAAAACATTTCCTAAAAGTAATATAGTCGCAAATTCAAACTTCACAGTTACTGCTTTTGCCAAATTTTAAAAGCGATAAATATAATTCCAATAAAAAATTATTTTAAAATTTTGATTTACTAGACGGTATCTTGATTTCAACGTAGGCAATAAGTAATACAGTACTTTACATTTATGAGTACATAAATAGAGTTCATGAAATTAAAGACAATAGAACAAATCCAAATTATTAGGTAAGAGTAAGGATTAATTAATGGAGCCAATGCTTTTAATTATTGATTTCAATTTTTTGACTTTTATGTGTATGAAAATTACTGACGTTGTTTTAACTGAATGGTTTTTATTTGATAAGTCGTAATTACGGATTGAAATTTAGACGTGAACTGAACCTAAAATCTATAATATTCGAAGAAAATCCATTCGACACTTCACTTGTGAGAGCAAGCTCATGATATATAAGTTTTCTTAAAGTTTTGAAAGTGAGAAATTTTCAAACCATAAAACAATAAAGCTTTGTTTATTTTTCTTAGTTTTTCTTGCTATTGGTTGATAACTTAAATGTTATATGTAATTTTTCATTCGCTTAAGTTCAAAGACATCGATTTTCTATGTTATAAACAAATCTTAATTTTTTGAATGTTAAAACAGTTGGGTAAATGGTTCTTTGTTCTTTATCAGTGGTTCTCAACTTTTTTCCCTATGCACCGTTTTCACTATTTGTCATAACCTCATTCCGTCCTTTGCAGACTATTTCACCCCAAATAATGCAAACATAATACTGATGTTGAGAAATCTTTTCACTGTACCTACTCATCACTATCTAAAACTCGCCGTGATAAAAACATTACTCCTGGTACGAAAACAACGTTGACGCAACGCCAGCTGCACCCCTTGTTTTTCTCAACGGTGAACAATGGAATCACAATTAAGCGGTCAAAAGGTCAGCCTCATGTCATATACCTGCCACAACTCCGGTGGTCAGGTGCTGAAAAGGCTTCAAATTGAAATCGAGTTGACAGCGCCGCTGTTCAGACCAGGCGAAGCCGCACAATAAAGGCGATTGCGCAACCATCCCGGTTACTTAATTGTTTTTCGGAGATTTAGGCTACCAGACGCGGAGTCAGGTCAAGAAAAAACGTATAAATAAGAGTGAGGAGGGAAGAGGGACAACACAAGCAAGAAAGTTATCCTCTCAGGCGCTTGAACCGCTCTTGAGCTATCATTTCAATATCTGTTTCCTTACTTTTACTGAATAAACTTGAATCCCACATCATAGGTTGTTCAGATCAGTTATAAATAGAAATCTACAGTCCACTTACAAAAGAGATCTGCAAGTTCAAAAGAAAGATTTCTTAACATTTGGTCCTCTGAGCCGGAGCACTGACCAGCTACCTGTCCATACACTGTCCACGATCAGTTGCCGACACACTGCAGCATGAGGTACACCAAGAAGATGAAGATCCCCCTTTTCGACACTGATTGAAAGACCCTAGAACACCGAATCGAGCGATTGCAACATCTGTGCGGCAACGGAACGGACCTGGTAGCTATTCGTGAAGCAACAAAAGCAGTGGAGGAGGTAAAACAAGCCTTCCTTGAATCCCGCCGAGCAAGGCAGGAAGAATTACCTGAAGGCGACAGAGAAAAGGCACTCGCCGAATATGACCACCTGATGGATCTAGTCACGCAGCTTCAAAACAGAGCAAACGACCTGCTGCAGAACTCCAGCATGAACCCGCAACCCAACGTCAGGGTGAATGCGTTCCATTGAGTGCCATCGTGCGGATCTCCAAGTTACCGACCTTCAGTTTGGGCATCTTGGAATTTAAGGCATTCTGGAGACAATTTGAAGGAGCGGTACACCGTAGGAAGGACTTCGGCGACGTCACAAAATTTGTCCATCTTAGATCTTGCCTATCTGGCGAAGCCCTCCAACTTGTCAGTGGTCTGACAATCGCGACAAAAACTACGAAGCCGTAGTCCGGCTGCTCCATGATCGTTTCCACCGAACAACGGATATTTTAGACGCCCACATCAGCCGACTTCATGAGATACGGCCAAGGTTTGGTACTACTCGGTCCCGCTTTTCTCTCATTGGTCATTACCCACGCTATTTTATTGGACCGTCAAATCTTAATCACAACTGAAGAGTTTGAATCAATGAGCAATTTGACAAAAAAAACCAATGCGACAAAGACTTCACTGAGGAATTAGACAAAGAAAACCATTACGACAGAGACTTCACGGCCAAATAAAATGAAAACCAATACAACAAAGATTTGACGGTATAATAAAATAGCGTGGGCAAAGACCAATGAGAGAAAAGCGGGACCGAGTAAAACCACCCCCCGAAATCTGTATCACAAGAACGATTGAAACCTTACGTGGCGCGTCAACATGAAATCTCAATTCACAATGGTTGTTTGCTATGTGGCAGTAGAGTGATCGTCCCATTCCAAGCACGTCACAAAATTCTCAAGGAATTGCAAGTAGGTCATCCAGGCATCGTACGAATGAAAGCCCTTGCCCGAAGCTACGTTTTGTGGCCAAAATTGGACAGTGAAATCGAAAATTTGGTAAGAACATGCGAACTGTGCCAACAGTCTAGAGCAGTGTTTCTCAACCAGGGGGGCGTAGGAAGGTTCCAGGGGGGTATGAGAAGTAAGAATTTTTAGTCCTGCAGAGATGTTTGAAATTCAGCTTGGTCCACTTCAGCTAAATTTTAACCGCCAATTGTTTCTGGTCATCTTAGTTTTAGCTTAACCGCGTCAGCTGTGCGCAATTTATAATTTCCCTTTGCACTAAAATCGCCTTTAGAAATTCACCTGATGTGACGAGAGACGTGAATAATTTTTGAAAGAGGCATATGCACGATATTTATCAAACTCATAGAACAAAGCCGTATTTTGTCTAATGGTGGAAACAAGCAATGCGGTGAAAATTTCGCCTGAAGTCGACCATCACACTTTATTTTCTCATTCTTTCCTTCATTCGACATCGCGGCAACACCAACTTTCGTCTCACGTGTGCATATATTAGCTGTTTATTTGTTTCAGTTTTCAAGAGATTTTGTAATATCAGTTGATTTCAGATTGTCTGAAATCACATCAATTCAGGTTTGGTTTTTTCCGCTCCTAAGTTTCTAAGTATTTTATTCTTATCAGTAATTAAATCTCCCACTATGATTATGGTTTTTAGCTTGGCTACTCATAATCGTGAACACAACGGTTTTATTACATTTCGCACCATGGTTGTTGCTTATATAGAGTTTGTTATTATTTCCAATAGGCAAGTTATTTATTAGCGTACTGCTATGTACCACGAAGACATCCAGTTGGTAAACGAGCTGCGAAAACTAGTTAGATCGGATTATCCATACGACAGGCTAGAAAAGGAGGAAGTTAGTTAGCGTCTGTGTATATTCACATCATCAATAAAGTTATATTGGACGTTGGTGTGAAATACAATATGCACAATGGCGTCGAAAAAACGCAAATATGATGCAGAGTACATCAAATACGGCTTCGTGGCTATTGAAAAAAACGGCGTTGAAGTGCCACAATGCGTTGTATGCCTTGATACATTCAGCAATGATGCTTTACGGCCAACCCGACTGCAGCGGCATTTGCATCACCGCCATCCTGAGTTATCAAAAAAACCTGTGGAATACTTTTGCGCTAAAAGAGATTCCCTTTCTTAAATGATACTTGACAAAAAAGGCAAGTATAATCAGGAGACTGCCAAGGCTGTGAAAGTATCATATGAAATAGCCATGTTGATTGCCAAGAATAAGAAACCACATACTATTGGAGAAAATCTTGTTAAGCCCTGCATTGTGAATGCAGTAAAGATTCTGCTTGGGGATGACATGGCGAAGCAATTTAAAAATATTTCTTTTTCTGATTCAACAGTTAAACGCCGAATCGATGAATTGGCTGATGATATAAAACAGCAAGTTCTTGAAAAGGTAAAGTGTTCTCCTTTTTTTGCCATAAGTTGTGATGAGTCCACAGACCAGGCAAACTGTGCACAGCTCATTGTATACGCACGGTTCATTGCAAATAACACAATTGAAGAAGAACTACTTTTTTCTGAACCACTGAAAACTACAACGAAAGGAGCTGATGTGTTCCAAGCTGTGTCAAAATTTTTTGAAGTAAATGGCTTGATGTGGGAAAAACTTGTTGGTGTATGCACTGACGGTGCACCCGCAATGCTTGGCTCTCGGTCTGGCTTTGTGAAGATGGTCTAATCAAAAAACCCATCTATTTTTGCAATGCACTGTGTAATTCATCGGCAGGCTTTGGTTGCTAAAACTCTGCCTGATGATCTCAGAGAAGACCTTAATTTTGCCGTGGAGGTTGTCAACTATGTGAAAAGCAGTGCATTGAACACTCGATTATTTGCGTCACTCTGTGAAATTTTGAATGCTGACCACATGGCACTTCTCTATCATACAGAAGTTTGTTGGTTATCAAAAGGAAACATGCTTGGCCGGATTTATGAACTGAGAGAAGCAGTGGCAGAGTTTTTGGAGCAACGAGGAAGACGCACAATGTGTCGAGCTTTCAAAAGTGAACATTTTCAGCTTAGCCTGGCATATCTTGCAGATATTTTTGAAGCACTGAATTTACTGGATTTGAAACTGCAAGGAGCAAACGCGAATGTTATGGCTCACTATGACATTGTTCAAAGCTTCATTGCAAAAATTTCCTTATGGTTAAAACAAGTTGAAAGAGGAAATTTGACATGGTTTTCAAGACTCAACGAGCTTTTCAGTGATAAATGTATCAGCGAAAATTTGAAAAGAAAAATAAAAGGGCACCTTATAAGCCTACAAGATGAGTTTTTTTACTATTTTCCTGACGTAGAACCTGAAAACCTGATATATAAACTTGTGAGGAATCCATTTTTAGTTAATGTCGAAGACCTTCCACACGATCTTCAAGAAGAAGCCATTGAACTGCAATTCAACAGCTTAGCTGAAGATAGCTTTGAAAGTATGCCATTAGAAAACTTCTGAGTGAAGTTACAAGCAGAATATCCTAAATAAGTTCACAAAGCTTACGTATATTGGTTCCTTTTTCCTCAACGTACCTTTGTGAAACGGGATTCTCAGCTCTCATGACGCTTAATACGCAACATCGAAACAGGCTAAACGTTGAGAGCGACCTGCGATGTACCTTATCATCCACTCCACCAAGAATAGACAACTTAGTCGCAAATAAGCATTGTCAATATTCTCATTAAATTTTTATTGTGAATCATTCAGGAATGTTTTACTGTGGAAACTAGCTTGGCTTGATGCAACCATGAAGCAAAATGTTGCTTTGCGTACACTGAATACATACCGTACTACTTTTTATTAGAGGGGGGCATTAACTGCCGAACTTTTATTAAGGGGGGCGTGCGCTGACACAGGTTGAGAAACACTGGTCTAGAGCTTCGCCACCACACGCGCCTGTGCACAAGTGGGAAACTTCAAGAACTCCGTGGTCTCGCATACACGTTGACTTAGCAGGCCCTATTTACGGCAAGAATTTCCTAATCGTCGTGGACGCCTTCTCCAAATGGCTTGAAGTCAGAGTATTGAAAAACACGACATCCGAATCAGTGATATCATGCTTGAGACAAATTTTTAGCATCCATGGACTCCCTGACATCATCGTCTCCCATAATGGTACACAGTTCACACATTTTTCAGGAATACTTAAACAAAGGTGGTATCAAGTACATCACGTCCACCCCCTTTCACCCTTCTTCTAATGGTCAAGCTGAAAGGATGGTCCGTACTACGAAAGTATCCCTAAAAAAGATGACACAACGTGACTGGGAATACAACCTCGCGAATTTCTTATTTTGCCAACATGGTCACTCCTTGCACGACAACTGGAAAAAGCCCGGCTGAGCTTCTGATGAACCGTAGACTCCGAACTGTTCTGGACTGAGTACAACCAGACGTAGTACCGGAAGATCCTGATAAAAATTTTGAGAAGGTACTCACATTCCAAACTGATGATCAGGTATACGCTAAGAATTATTCTTCGGGAAAAACCTGAAAACCAACGATAGTTGTGACTCCGACAGGCCCACTGTCCTACCAGGTACAGACAGAAGACGGTCAACTGTGGCGCAGACACATAGACCAGTTGAGAAAACGCTATGTGACTGCTGAGGAAAATCACAGTGCAAAGAAAATCGAATCACAGGAAGATAAAACTGGAGAAGAAACAGTTGAAGCTATACCTGAGGAAGATACAGCAGTTGTCACAACACCAAGAGAAGAAAGTGCGGCAGCGTCACAATCACCTGATACTGCAAGTGTTGGACAACAGAGATCGTCTACGCGAAAAAAAGACCGCCACAATGGCTCAAGGACTACGAATGTTAAGGGAGAAGGGATGTAATGTATTGCGATTTTATGCGATCAAAAATATCTACAAAAAGAACGCGCAGGAACACATTACAGTAGGTGCAGTAGTTTTTACGTCACCATTGTAGGTGTGTTCCCGCGTTCTCTCGGTGTGCATTGTCTCTCTCTGTGTGTGTAATCTCGTGTGCGTTGTACATTAGCTTGATATTGTGTTGTCATTACAAGCAAAGTCTCTGCATATATCAGTCAGTTCACATTTACAACACTTTTTCTTTCAAATGTATTGATATACATTTTTCCTTCGACAGCCACATGAAATTAAATTTTTTGTGACAAGGATGACTGTTCTCAATAAAAATAATTTGAAGTCGCATTATCACTAGGAGAAAATTACGTGGCTCATTGCTAAGTACACAGAGCCCAGGGGCAGGGAAATGAATCGTTTTAATAGTTAATTATTGGTGATGATTATAATCGTTGGAACAGTAAATGGTTTTAGTACTCCATTTCAGCTGAAATGTTTAGGTTTTTTGTGTCCATGAGCAATGGCTTGTATAAACTTTTCCGATAAATATCTTGATAAGCGGAACACTTTGTAAATTCCGCATGCACGCGATTTCACTTGAAAATCTGTTTTCCAGTTCAGATCATAATTTGATAAAAATGGGCTCTTTTCAAAAATATGCACTGTGTTCCGTACGGAACGTCACCGACCCCGTCGGCGTGACCCCACCCGCGCTGATGGTGCCCAACGGTCGCGGACGGAGGAAGAGCAATACCCGCGCACCGCCAGCCAGATCGCTCTCCTAGCGTCTGGCGCGCACCGGGTTGGGGTCCGAGAGACCCCCGGTAGCGACCTACGGATGATCGTTGCGCGCCTGACAACGGCTGTTTACGCCATTGCGCCAGTTGCGCGTCAATAAAGTATTTGAAGAAGCCGCCAGATGGACGAGCACGCCAAATGACCATCGCTAGATCAAAGAGGCCGAAAGCTTAACAGCTAAACCGGAAGTCGACGGTGATTTAGATCGGCTCCATAGATAGCCAGCTCCCTGCTTTGAGCGAGCCGCTCATTGGCTGCCCGAGCTCTATATATTTGGCTACAAACGCGCGCCGAAAAGGATAATCCGGTGGAAGTTGCCGAAGTTAGTCGAACTCACTGTTTTGCGTAACCATCGATTCTCGTGCTGTCTTTTGGTCCTGTTGTATCTATTGCTTCTCCGTTCGCTGCTGTCGACGAAGTACGTCCATCTGATTATTCGTGGTCGAATAAAACGAACGTATATTCGTTTGTGTGTTTTGATCTGCTTGCATTTTTACCTTACGCGACCTTCTTCTTGACTACCCACATTCGGTTGGGCAAGGAGAATCTACACCATACAGTCCACTCTCATTTGCCTGACGAACGAACGTCTGGCAAATTGTACTTGAGCATCGCAGGCGTACAGAACCCTCCTACGGTTCTTACACACTGAATAAAAAGCAGCAAGACGTATTAGTTTAGGATTTAATTTACCGAAAAACAACATGTCAATCAACTTTACCTGACAAACCAGTCTTCTGCTAACTGCAAAAAATGAACAATTTATGTAACAATTTTTAATTTCAGAAATGGACTGAAATTACAACCTGAATTTTACTATATAAAGGATACTGTAATTGAATATAGTGTAGGTCTTTAGTTGTACTAACGAAAGGTCAATTTTCACTTTTCTTCATTCTTATTCTTGTGTAAGTGAAATTTTATGATAACGCACTTGTATTGCTTAAGCAATGATGATAACATCTCTTGCTCTAAAAACTAACTGTTGAAATGATAGGGGTCTATTCTGATTGTTTTGTTTAAGTTACACTTTTTCTCTCAGTAGTTATTGTTATTAAAACTATATGGAAAAGACAAATTTCATTTAGGTTGCGCAACATAGTATCCAGTTATTGAAAAGGAAGATTATTTTTCTTAACCGAAGGTGAGGCAATGAACGCAAAGTTCATAAAACATTTTGTAGCACGGGAAGCAGCTGTTTTAATAGCATCATTTCAACGAAAAATTTAGTTTTAGGTAAGAGGACCAGAAACATTTAGAAACCACAAATGCTACGTCGTATAATACATCTGATAGTTTTGCATCATGGTGCTGTGACTACAATCATTTGATAACTGTTTTGTAAACGTTTATCAATGCGAAAACGTTCACCAACAAAGAATGTGCACTTTTAACTTAACATGGACATCGATGGAGAAAAGGAATTGCTATTGCTGTGACAGAAAATTGTTTTTATGTGGTAAGATTTACTAGATGCATTTCACTTTAAATTTTTTGTGCTTTCAATTAACCCTTTCATGCCCAATGTTGCTTTAAAGCAGCGTATTTTTTTATGCGCGTAAAATAATCAGTTTTGAGATTCTGCCATTATCAACGGCTAGGATACTTAGCGCTACGCTTCTATTGTTGAATTAAACGCAGAGCAAAGCAAAACAGTCGTAACTGATGAAGTTCGATATTTAAATTTGTACTTTATTTCAATTTATGTATCTTACAGCCAGAGAATCGCTGGAAGCTGGAAATTTTTTTATATCTGAAATAGACACTTACTATTAAAATGTAAAAAGAGTTTATTAATTAATTATGTAGCAAATGAGAAAAATGCGTAAAAATGGTTGTTGCTTAAAAGCAACATCGGGCGTTGATGGCAAAATTACGATTTTATAAAAATTATAAATTTTTTCAGAATTATGGTTTTATATGAATTGTTGGAACTTTTTTTCGATTACATGTGAATTTAATTTACAAAACCAGAGTCATATCGTGATAAACAACACTTTCCTCAGCCTATGTATCGTATAACAGATTGTTCTACAACGATGCTCAAATCACACAGATACATACACATGTCTGGTTCACAGCCGCCCCTAATGGATACTCACTGAATAACTGCATCAGCAGTTGGCTCTATGGAATGTTCAATACAATAGGCAAAAGCACTGACAGTTCCAAAACAGTGATAGCTGAACAGCAAATGATGGACGCTGAACCTACTATAAATAAAGGAACAAAGCAGATCTCACTCAGTAGACAGAAAACTGTTCTAAGTGCTCTGTTGATCTTCCTGTTTTCCTTGCGAATAATCTACGACTCAGCAATTGGACATGGACTTCGACACCGTCTATCGAGAAACGAGATCCGGGCGAAATGAGAGACAAATTATAGTTCTACCAGATCCTGATGTTTCTGAACCAGAAACAGTTTCTGGGGATGAATTAGACCATACATCTCAGCAATCATGCAGTTCAAGTGATGAGGAAGCCATTGATGAAGACGATGCTTCTGCCAATGCGAGAAGAAAATCATACATCTGGCGTCGACGACCGTTCAACCCTAAAACAGAAGCTTTCATTGGTAAATAATCATTGCTATTATCTTGCATTGGTGTTATACCATAAAACTTTTCAGAATCAGATGAGGAAATACCACCAGTCCTCAGGCCAATTGAATACTTTACACCACAGCTTCTTTCCCACATCTCATTTGAGACAAATCGTAAGGCCACTCAGTGCTTGTATTCCAACTTGGCGACAACTGTAGCAGAAATAGAAGTTTTGATTGAAATGCTGATCACGATGGGCGTTAGTGAAATACCACGGTATCGCATGTATTGAGCGAACCAAACACGTATGGACACTGTAGCAAATTGCATGATTCACAATAGATTCGAAACCCTATTGCGATTTCTCCACGCCAATGACAATGACAAGGCTGTCATGGACCGAAGCCATCCAGATTACGACAGATTCTACAAAATCCGGCCTCTTATAGAAAGCATCCGCAAGACCTGCTTAGAAGAAACACCGGGAGAACTACAAAGTGTTGACGAACACATAATTCCATACAAGGGCCGGTGCAAAATGAAATATTATAACCCCAGAAAGCCAGATAAATGGGGCTTGAAGGTGATTGCAAGATGCGGGAAAAATGGATTCGTCCATGACTTTTGGCTGTGTGATGGAATGGCGCCAAAAGTAGAAAACTCTATTGGCTTCTTCGCGGCTGACGTGGTAATGAAAGTTTGTGAAACGCTGCCGAAGCACAAGGGGTACAAAGTTTTTTTTGATAATTACTTTGCTTTCCTCGAACTGCAAGAAGCACTGCTCAGAGACGGCATCCACTCTGTGGCGACCATACGATCCAACAGACTTCGCGGCTGCCCGGTGATGCCTTCCAACGAATTGAAACGAAAAGGCAGAGGTGCCACTGACTTCTGTTGCACCAGAGATAATAAATTGTGCGTTGTAAAGTGGTTTGACAATCGGGAAGTAATTTTGGCATCAACGTACAAGTGCGTGGATCCGGTGGAGCCAGTCAGACGTTGGGATAAAAGGCAACGTCAATTTATTGACGTTCCTTGTCCACAAATTGTGAAGGAATATAACCAGTTCATGGGAGGTGTGGATTTGACGGGTATGTTGATCTCATTGTACAGAATCGACCACAAGTGCCAAAAATGGCACAGACGGGTATTTTTTTGGGCAATCCACGTGTCACTGACCAACAGCTGGTTGAAATATAAAGATGATTGCACTAAGAATGGATCAGCGACCAGAGATGTCATGGACTTGATGGAGTTCGTGTTATCTGTTAGTGACAATCTAACAAAATACGAAAAAACGTATGTGACGCGCAAGCGCGGACGGCGGCCATCGGAACCTACGGCTGAAGAAGAAGTGGATCCATCTAGATCCATTAGACGAACGATACAGCCAGAGCATAATACACGTACGTATCAGACTGGCCATTGGCCAGAAATGATGACAACTAAAAAGCGCTGCCGTGTTTGTCAAAGAGCATGTCAAATGCGTTGCATGAAATGTGATATACATCTGTGTATTGTTACCGGACGAAACTGTTTTTTTAGTTATCATCAAAAACAGTGATTTACAAAATGCCCATTCATTTATATAATAAAGTGCTATCAAATAGAAGTACATATGAATGTGAATATGCGCGCGATGACATGCAAAAAGATTGCGTTGTCATGAAACACCTATCTCGTTAATCGTCAAAAATACATCCTATAACTTATCAAACATGGCAAAAAAGCCGCATGACTCATTTTAAAGGTCGAACTAATGCATTCAGGTAAAAAAATGAATAATTAACTTTTCACATCAAAACATCTATTTTTACCGTTAATGCCCAATGTTGCTTTTAAGCAACATTTAAAAAAAACAGGAAAAAATTGGTCCTGAGACTTCAAACTTAAAATTTCGATGTATTTTGACAAAACAAAACAAGAAAAATAATTGCATCCTCTGAAAAAATTTGGCATGAAAGGGTTAAGAAAATCAAAGCAACAGTGATGAATAGAATTCAGGAATTTGATTGTTAACGACGAAACTCGATCGCTTGAGCGTCAGTGGACTGTATTATTATTCACGCGAGGGGTCAACCTTATTTGATTGGCAAACAGTTAATTAACCCCGTTCGTTTCCGAACGTGACTAGAGAACAAAGCAATAACGGATAGACTTTATTGAAGATTCGACAACAGACAACAGTGTCAGCAGATACCAGAGAATTTTACGAGGGTCAGATTACCGAAATAACTCGTCAGATTGTTTACTAGGTGTGGAAACTTACATGTATGCAGACATGTCCAACTGTTTTTGAGCAGCTTATATCAAGCCATGAGGTATTTCACTGAAGTACTGCCATTCTCTTGTTCTCCACTGTTACTGAATACTTGTATTTTGAAAATGGAGAGAAGGTTCATTGCACTGGAAAGCGCTGTGGATTTCGTAGATATGCTTTCTCCTTAGGACCAAATGAATGTTGAAATTTGTCAGTTGCCACCTAATGAAGATGGGAACATCACTGACGGAGAGCATATTGATGAGGATGATCTTATGAAAGTCGAGTTAACAGACGTTTGTGGTGAACTTGTGAATGCGAATGAACTTGAAACTGTGATGAAACTGATGTTGAAAAATATGACTAGGAAACTCAAGAAGAAACTACTCTGAAACTTCACGAATGGAAAAAAAGAAATTCATTTATGAATGCTTTTGATCTTGTCCGTGTTGCGCCTTTGTCTAATATAGCTCCCCGCAGCTGATGTTGCTCAGTTCCATACAGTTATTTTATTTCATGTTTCCTAAACAGCGCATGCAGTATTACGTTGAAATGACCAAGCGTTATGGTGCACAGAAGGGCAGAAATTTGGAAGTCGATGGAGATGACATTGAACAATTCTTCGACATTTTGTTATTTAACGGATATCACAGTGTACCATCTGAGAACATGCTTTCGAGTACATCCGAAGATTTGATAATGCCTTTGGTTTCTGGAACTATGAGTCGAAACCGATTCAGGGAATTAAAAAGAAATTTCCCCACGATGGATAATACAGAACTGCTACCTGAAGACAAGTTAAATAATATTTCCGCTATTTCTTCTTCAAAGCTATTGTCTGATGTAACTGAGTTATTCGAAACTGAATCTAACAGGTATTCATCGTCACTTTCTGTTTCCGGCTCTGATATATCCACATCAGGGAAAGCACAACTCTACAGTTAAATATTTATTAATTTTAACAGTTTCTGCGTATCATCCCACCAGCTCAGTTTGTGAAAACTGTACTTGTAATTCGTAAATTGTTGTTTTACGCTGAAACTGAAATATTTAAATTTCTAATATGTCTAATGAGTTGAACTGCGAGTGATGGCAGTTGCATCTTTTTTAAGCTATGATTTTCTAATATAAAGATATCTGATATTCTTGGATTTTCGAAATTCATGAATACGTATATTTTTTAGGATACTCAATTTTTATAAATATTTATCAAATTTTAGAAATACATCTGTTTTCAGAATGCTGCAATGTATCGAGGAAGAAAAAAGCGTACCTATATCCAAATATCCTAATTTCTAATTGTATTTACATTGCGAGAATGGCTGACAGGGTGATATTATTTTTCAGTGTAATTTTATTTAAAATGTTGATTTTAAGTAACATAATGATTTTCATGGTATTCATGGTAATTAAATAATGCACTTTTAATTAAAAATGAAAATAAGATTTGTATCATGCTGTATTATGTATATGCTTTTCAGCAAAATATTACTCGTGGGCGTATGCATTTAGTTTGTTTGCAACACACGATGAATTTTTTTACATCGTCATTCCATTCAGTTTTTTAATAAATTTCCTGCGCAATTCATATCTCTTAAAACACTGGGGGGAAAATATATTTGTTTACTTAATTTTCAAAGGATCTAAACAAAACATTACGCAATTTTTTCTAATGAAAACTGAATGGCACATCCGTGAACACGTCTTTACGTGAGTGACAGCATGCATAGCTTTTTGTCGGGCTTTTCATCTTTTCAGTAGTGGAGTCTGCGTCATGGGTAAAATATATTAAATCAGAATGAGGTTTATACTTAAATTTAAAACTCGATTCGTTGTATGCTCTTTCACTTGCAGAACGTGTACGAGTTTGTAAGTCAAGGAATACAGTTCCTGCTGATGTGATATATGCAGTGCTAGTAGATGGATATATTCCAGAAACTTCTGGTGGGGGTGGCATTGGATAAACTCCTGTATTGGTCATTCCACCAATTGGCAAGACCATACATTGGGATAAACCTGGGCATTGCATTTGATAATTGCACCATCCAACAAATATTCCTACGCCACATATGCTTCCATCAGGAAGGGTGGGGACAGAAGATGGAGGCAACGGTCCCGATGGTGGATATGGTATACCAGGAATAGGGGGCGCTGGTACAGGTGGTGCCGGTGGCATGGGTGGCACGGGCACAGTCGGTGGAATCGGATAAGGAACACTTGGTGGAGTTGGACTTATAGGTACTCTCGGGCCCTTTTCTAAATAATTTATTATTTCTTTAATCATTAAAAATTATTATAACAATGTATACCGTCATCTAAGAAGACACAAACTTGCGCTGACGCGCTGAAAACTGTATTTGGAGCGCATGCTTTCACAGTCCATTTACCACAGTACAGATAATCTGGCTGCGGCACACACTGAAGATAACTGTTGTAGCTGCCAGGATTAGGGGCTAAGGGGGCCATCATCCAGCTGCACATTCCATCTGGTTTGGCATCATTTGCATAAGGAGGAACTAAATCATAAAATATGATTAAATCTGTTGTTTATTCCATTTATTTCTCTAAGTTACTGAAAGGACAAGGCCTTGGTTTGGTGTCTACTGGAGGTGGTGTGACGCCTGGTGCTCCGGGTCCTATTTCAGGACCACCAGGAACGCCTGGTCTTCCAATGCCTGTTCCTGGACACGGGCATATGACAATGTTGACAGATGACGGGCATACGCATTGACCATTTGACAAACGCATCACTGATTTCTAATTTTCGTGACGATGTTGTTGAAAAATGAAAATTTTACTAAGATATTATTACTAGATGCTAGATTTATGTTACATTACATATATAATAGATGAAGATCATTACTAGATATTTTTATTGAAGATTGAAACCGTAACGCAAAAATTGAAATCATTTTTTAAAATATTTTTTCAGTGATATGTTTAGCTTGTAAGTGAATTTTTACCGTTATTAAAAAGGTTATAAATAGTAAAAGAAATATTTTTTATATTCTACTAAATTTTGAATATTTTACAATTCCATTTGAATTTACCTCTTTGTTACTAATTCTTCGCAGTGAAGTCTTCTTTTCTACCTGCTGCTCCATTGTCACCAATTTATCACAGATGCCTCGCCAAGGGTTGAACAGGGCATCTTTTCCACAGTTGTAAATTGACCATATACCAATATCCTGCCTAAAATTACAAATACCAATAAGATGACAAACAATGGACAATAAGTTTCAAATTTTGAAAAGTTTACCAAGGCCAGAGTAAAGTATCATTAGTAGGCTTTGCACAAGCTAAGTACATGGTCATATTTTCATGGAATACAGGACGTCGACTTAATTGACATATGTCACCAATTGTTACCGGCAGTGTATTTTGAAATAATTTACTGTTATTGATATTATTTATCTGCAGTTTGAAAGATGTCGCATCTAAAAGGTTGCTTCTGTAGAAAAATTGTAAACCAAATTTTGCGCATTTTACTCACCTTTCGAGCCTAACGATTGAAAAATGAAACAGTCAAAAAAGAGCAGCAGTAATGTCCATTTTTGAAGAGCAGTAACGCATATGATCATGATGATCTAAGATGAGCGGGTAGGACTGAATTGTGAAATCAAAGATAACAATTTAAATAGAAAATTGTGCTCTTTGATTTGATTATAATCATAATAAGAATCGTTTAATTTTCAGATGGACATTCTTGTATAGACAAGAGCTGTCGAAAATTGTCACTTGAAAAGGGCGTCACAGGTAAACAGATTGGCTTCAGTGTTTACTCAAGCTTCCAGTTTTGCATAGCAATAAATCTCCATTTGAATCACGTTATGGAACATCTTCTGAAAAGGCGTGACTTTGCCGTTTCGTTATTGAAATTAAAAAGAACTAACCAATCTTGATTCTTCTTCTCAGAGATGTTTTCTATCACGAAGTGAAAGTTACGTTCGGCCCATAATCACATGCCGGCTATAACAATGGTCCTGGCTGGTCTGCCTGCATTGAGCAAACGATCAAACATTCATCACCGCCGTGATAGAAAGCAAGTAAACAACTGTTCACGTCACCCGACGTGTCAAACTGAACATGTACATACATACATATATATATATATATATGTGTGTAATCAATTTATGCAATATTTTTATAACTAAAACTTCCTTCATCTTTTACAAATTACAAAAATTAAAACTAATCTAGTAGTTGGTATTTTTTTCCAACATTTAAAACAAAACATTATATGCCGTGCAAATGCTATTTCTTGTTAAGAGCAGGTGAAAATATGCGGTACAATTGAGTGCTTGTTTTTAAGCAACATTTTCTGTGTAGCTTTGCCTTTTTTTGTTCCACTCCCACTGAGAAACGTTTTGACGACGAATAAACAAATGAATTTTTGACATAAATATTGCTAACATTGATTTTACTAAACAATACTGCTTATATTTGCTGTTAAATCACATAATTTGGTTAAAGTAAAAAAAATATGAAGTCACATCGAACTGCACAATTAGCAGATCTACATAAGAGAATTATTGTACAAATGACTATTAAAAGCTTTTGAATTAATAATGTGAACGCCGACCAACAGCAAAAGTAAATAACGCGGCGACCTTCGTGTTTCTCACTTTCACTGTCGTATCGGCAAATGTAATAATAAAAGAAAAAGTAACATACAGTTTATAAAATGAAAAGCTTTATCTACAAGCAAACTGCACGTTGATGGTAAACGGATGTCCAACCTTTTCATGCATATCATCTCATCGTTGGAGTTGTGATCAAGTTCAAAAGCAAAAATTAGCAAAAAACCGACCTCTTCTGGGCAACAATTGCAACGATTCAGTGGCTAGATCTGATTTCCGTGATCAAATTTCCGGAGCTTCCGATAAAAGGAATCAGCAAGAAGTACACTTATTCATACTACCTGCATAAGGTAAACGCAACATAACCAAAAAAAATATGCATATAACAACAATTGATGTTATTGTTGATTTTAATTTGCATTTAAACAATGAACAGAGAAACAACCTTACACTGTTATTCTGATAGATTAAAAATAAATAACTGCTGTTGCCTTGTATTTACTGATATTATTTTCAGTTGGAATAGTTCAACCTTGCTTATATCAACAATAATTGTAAAGCTGAAAACAAAAATAAACAAACAATCGATGCAGAACACATGTCGCTTACTTGTAAATAAACTTTCACTTTTCGAAAATATTTTAAATTTAAAAAATGTGAAAATGAAAAAATCACAACAATTTCTTTTCAACGCTTATTGGGTCGAGAAATTGTTTACAATGCATATAGATTAGCTTCAGTTCTGTACAGCTCAATTTATAAACAGTATCAGTTATATTTTAAAAAGATGAAGTGTTACAACACTTCTAACTTGTTTCACTTTATTTATTTAGTTTATTTCAAAATCATACCTCAAATTTATGCTTTACAACGTGAAACGCTATTCTGAAGGAGAATACAAATTCAATAAATGAACATTAATTACACTGATCTGTATCAACTTTATTAGTCAACTACCTTTGAATCATGCAAAACTTTTATCGTCGTCGAAAAAAAAATCAACATTAAAGTTAAGCAAATAACATTTAATAAAAAATAATTTATCCCCATGAATTCAAAATTACAATTATAACACTAATAAAATAATGTAGTCGATGAAAAACTTTTGGCAAAACTTTCTCGGTCATACATACATACGTTTACTTTTCAGAATATTTCAAATAATTTTCAATAAATTTTATAATAATAAAAATTGGAGCACGTATTGGTGGTAGAACAAGTATTGGAAAGCAAAAACTTTGAAAATAGCTTCACTTAAAAGTTGTGCATTCTAAAAAGCAAACTTTTTGTGAAACATATATTAGAAAATATTAAGTGTTCATTTATCTGAATAAATGAATATCAACGAGTGCATATTATTCAAAAATTACTTACTTAAAAACAACATATATATATAACAACTGCATACGTTGGGAACGTTAAAAAATTACTACCTATCTCTTTGCCAAGAAAAACTGCTGAATTGGTAACTATATGAATGGCTCATTCTTTCTCAGTCATTGTTAATGACAAAGAAAAATTAAAATCAAATCATCGAATTTTCTATTACATTAATATAATAAAAATCTAAATATCACATCACTATTAACAGAATTTTTAGAATAATAATCTTCAACAAAAAAAATAGAAGAAAAAATCTTAATATGAAATTTACAATTCATCATTCTCCTGTTTTTCTGTATCATCTATTGTCCATCGCGGTTCTTCAAAGTACAAACTTTCCCTCTGATACGGATTCACATAATCTGGATTAGCAGGAATAAGGTCAAGCTCTTGGCCAACCAAATACATCAACTCAGTTGTTTTCAAATCATAAAAGCCAGTAGAGTTGCAAAATGCGATGCTCCAAAGAAGCGTTGCTTTGGCATTAGTATCATTTAAAAATTTTTTTACAATATGTGGAAAATGTATCGTCAATTCGGAAATAAATGCGGTATTTTCCAACAAACGAGTTACAGCTAAAAGTAATACACACATATGTACGTAAATACATACATACACACACGTAAATATATTCAGAAAATAAAAAATTAAAGAAAAAATATTGCTCAAATTGAAATCAGTACTATATATCAAAAATGTGTAAATAATAAATAACTTTTAACAAATTATATTAACAATAAATAAATTACCATCTTTGAGTACTGCATCTGCGGGAAATGTCATTCCAGGAATATAGCCAGATGATTCAATGGTAACACGAGACTTTTCTAATATCATTATAATCGTTTCCATGAACATATTTATCGCTTTTCCTTTTCCTTTTTGTGAAAAGTTTCCAATCAGTTGTTTAATTAAATCACGTTGTTCATGTCGTTTCAATAAAAAGCTTTCTAGATCTCAAAAATTCAGTAGTTAACAACTGCTCATAAAAACCAAAGTAATACATACAATTCTGCCATCTGGAATCGCTGCTTTCTAATTTCATGCTATTTTCCGTTTTCACAAGTCCACAAATGATTTGTAATAATAAGAAATATATAAATCTGTAAGGCATTCAATAAGAACAGTCGAACAATATGCAAAATTTAAAATAACAGCACACCTGAAAAATACGAAATTACAATAATTGTGCAAAAAATCGTTACAATTACAAATTAATAAAATTTTCGTTTAAAATTCAATTTAACTTGGAATAGAACTGATCACGTAATATTATGTTACTTTTAAAATAAAAACATCAAGTTCAATTAAAAATTTTCAACTCACTATTTCATTTAATAATAATTAATTTTCAGGCGCAACACCCTACTGTAAAAAAACTATACGTTAATTTTGAATAGTTTGACATTCCAGTTCCAACTTTACAAAACATCAATACCTTTAAAATTAGCTTTCATTAAAAAAATATAAACTGTTATCGCTCTTTAAACGCTATTCAAAATGTTTACTCCGAGAAACCGCGGCTGGTTATATCGTTTGATGAACCACAAGAAAAAAATCATATTTTTCTCAGCCGCTACAGCTTGGTCAATTAATTATGCAAAAATGTCCATGGAGTAAGTTACGCTAAACTTATTTATTTGTTTATAGAAATTTATTTAATTCAACTGTGTTTGCACTTTCTTTCATTTAGTTTTTCATATCTACTACAATCCACAATATTGGGAAATTA
This sequence comes from Trichinella spiralis, assembly GCF_000181795.1. Taxonomy (NCBI): domain Eukaryota; kingdom Metazoa; phylum Nematoda; class Enoplea; order Trichinellida; family Trichinellidae; genus Trichinella; species Trichinella spiralis. Next base: position 659,703 of record NW_003527549.1, read on the forward strand.
TTTTTGAAATATGAAATTTATTTCTGTTGTTCTTCAATCATATTAAAAAATAATACTTTCTAATTTTACAAAGAATAATGTTCATTTGTCGAACTACATTCAATTTCAGGGAACGTCAGATACTTCTGGAGTACTGCTGTAAAGCGAAAGTAAGGATGAAGACAAGCACTGAGATCTGTAAATTAATCACTAATTTCCACTCCAATTTGATACGTCTAGAAATACGGAGATGAGCCCATATCTCGTTTTGGTAATATTCGAAAAATATCAGTTCTGATAAACAAAGATGATGATTTTGGGTATTCATATTATCTTTAAATTTCTGTTTTTAAAGAAAAAATATAAAAATAGACATACTCACTTATTTTCAAATGAATAACTTATTTAAATGTATATTTGTTTATTTTACTTTCCATTCTACAGTATTTGTGAAATGCAAGTAAACTCCCAATGTGGCATATGTATAAGTTTTTGTAAAGTCCTTGTTTCAATGTAACGGTTTATTCATAATTATTTTTTTAAATAGAGTGTGTAACAATAAATATAAATATTTTTTAGACGAGCGAAAAAGAATTTCGAAAAATATGCTCTTCCTCTTTTTCATTTTGCCGGATTGGACATTGAAATTATAAATGTAAAGTTTATCTTTTGATTTACTCTATATGGCATTTTATTGTTATTGTTATTGTTATATTTATGTTATTTAGTGTAACAATAATGAGTTCCCTGCTGAACAGGTGAATTTGTTGAGAAGATCACAAAGCGATACACTGTACATTGTGGGTGGGGATGAAATCATTTCAAAGGTTTACATTTTACAGTTGTACAATTGAATATTAATTTTGCTAAATTTCAGACTGTGAATAACGCTATGAGATCAGAAATGTTTCACTTGACGCAACTGAAAGTACAAATTATGCTTTGTTATAAATGAAGTTTAGTTATTTATCATAATTCTTTTGTAACAGATGAAGTACGAATTCCCAGTATTGGCATTTTTCCCAGTGGGCGGTAGCAATTACATAGCTAAAACATTTTTTTCTCCAGTGTCGCCTAGAGTGAAGTAATTCATCATGATTAGTGTCAAAAATTATTGCAAAATACTTAAAAAAACAAATAATCTGATTCAAGAAATTATTGTGAAAGTGCTATGGCCGTGATTGATGGAAAATGTCAGTCTGCGAACTGTTTCAAATACAAGGTCAGTGTTTCTTTTATTTTTCTCTTAATATTTCACAAAATTGATAAAATTTTGTTTGCATAATTTCATTTATGTAAAAGAGTTGAAAAGTTTGTATTTTTTTTTCTTTGAAATTCAGATAGGTGAAGAGGAGGAATCAATTGCACTGGGCTATGTGTATTGCGGTGATGCTACTGGAGTGTTCGAAAAGAAATATCGATTTTTTCGAAGATTTCAGGAAAAATTATCTGCACTTTATTATACTCTTACAGTATACTAATTATTATTTTTCTTAAACTTTTAATGTAAAAGTTTTAGCATAAGGTTCATGCAAAAAAGCTGGAACTGAGTTACGTTGAGCCGTGCGCGGGATGTTCAAAATGTTCTGTTTATAAAACTTTGTTGACACCTCAGCAGCATTGGTGGCATAAATTGATAGGCACAAGATCAATCGCATCATCAGGTTGTTATTTTCTGTTTCAATATCAATTTGAATATTAAAAAAATATATATTTAGCCGATAAAGTAATTAATCGTGGTCAAGCAATCAATTTGAATTGTGGTGAAGAAAAACATGTAAAATTGTCAACTGTAGTTTTCAAACTTGCAAATGATTTGCTCTCAGTAAGTTATTGGTATTCGTGCGAGTTGAGCGGATTAATGTTGAAAGCAGAATGGTTTACTTTAGGATGACCCGCCGAAAATGGATTTGTTAGTTGGACCAAAAAGCATCAGCAGATGGCAGTTTCTTAATGAATTGTGGAAGCGATCAAATTCTGAGAACCCTTATTCTGTTTCATCCGACTTTCAAACTTCATTGGCCGGGAGAAGTTTTCGTTGTCACATAACATCCACTGATGAGGTTGTTCCAAGTGTTTGTTTGCATGCAATTTTTTTAAATTAATTATTATTTTTCAGACTACATTAGTGGTCGATGGAAAAAAGTTGCCATCTGCTGATATCAGCGTTGAAATTTTCCCAAGTTTAATTCAGGTGTTAGTGCCGAAATAGAGAATAAAATTAAAAGAAAAAACCATATTAAAAATGGGCACGAATCAAATGCCACCGGTTTCATTATTGCAAAAATTAATTCTTGATGATCATTTTAAAGTGTTGAAATTTTAAACTTGATTGTGTTCAGGGTTTTTTTTGTTACAAAGAAAAAATGTTTCTCAAAAGTTATGCTTTTCCGCAATCAAAAAAGAGCTCTTCCTTTTTGATTGAATTAAAAACTTGCATAAAACGATGGGCAGTTACAGAAAACCAGAAAAGAATAAAAATTAATTAGCATAATAAATTTAGAATATTTTTGTCAATAGAAGACAATTTAAAATGTGTTGAACAAACATAACTACAACTAGTGAATGAACAAGTGCAAATATTTGCGTTTTTGTGCAGAATTACAAAATGGATCTCACAAAACACATTCTGCGAATTCGTTTCATGTGGGCTGTCCAATTTTCAAATGGTATAAAACTTTTTCTTCGAATCGTTCGCATGATCTCGCAGAAGCTGACATGCTTGAAATTCGGCCGCATCTCCGTAACAATCACGATATCGGTCCATTTCCTTCACCAAACGTTCGGCGCCATAATTGTCCACAAATCGGAAAGGTCCTGAATGGAAATGGAAATGAATTCAAACTTCTCTTCGCAAATGATAACAAAATCCTAACAATACAATGTTGACCACCATCAATGAACTCACCTCCCCAAAACGGTGGAAATCCCAAACCAAAAACCGCACCAATATCACCACTTCTCTAAATTAATGGAATATAAAAAATTTCTCTTCAATCACTAGCAAAAATTGTACCGGTGAAGAGATGACGCCTTCTTCTAAGCAGAGCAAAGCTTCGTTAACGAATCGACTCACCATTCGAAGCTGCCTGTCGTGGTCAGAGTCACTAATCAAAAAATTCATTTTTAATTATGGTAAAAAAATTAATACAAAAATCTGACCATCCTCTGCTTGGTTTGGCATGATCTTTGAAAATCTGCAACGCTTTACTATTCACTTGTTTGACTTTTGATTTCGAATAATCGAAACATCCTTTTCCAGATTTTCTTCCTAAATTCAACATTAAAACACATTTAATTTTAAAAATTTCCCATTATTTCAATAATTCATAATATCATATCAACCACCCAACGCACCAAGAAAGTTATTATCAACCATTTTTTGCAAAACAGATATATCGCCACCGGCCATCCGTTGGCCAAGCTTCTCTCCTTGAAAAAAACAAATTCTAATCATAAAGATTTGTAAAATTTGTAAATTCATAATACCCAAATATTTTGCAATATGCAATGCCACATCAATGCCTACTTCGTCTACCAAAGTCACAAAACCTACAGGAAAACCGAAGCCAATGCACAAGTCGTTCAACTCTTTGGGACTGACACCTTCCTGAATAAAAAACAAATAAATAAACAAACAAACAAATTGTATTCATCCACAATATCAAAGTTGTGGATGATTTTTTGAACCTGCAACAGACGAATCGTTTCAGAAAGCATCGCCGCCAAAATGCGAGTAGTGTAAAATCCAGGACTATCTTTGACCACAATGACCAATTTGCCTTGTCTCAACCCAACATTCACTGCCGCAGCTTAATAACAAAACAAATAAAAACAATGATAATGTATAATAAATGTAATTTTTTCATCTTCATTTTTCAACAAAACAAACAAACATCTTACAAGCTGCTTCCTTCGACGTTTTCGACGTAGTGATCACTTCCAACAGTTTCATCTTGTCGACCGGTGAAAAATAGTGCATCCCAACAATCTTGGAAACAAACAAACGAAATTTAATAAACAACAACCGGAACAATATAATGAATAAATAAAAAATTTACATTTTCTGGTCGTTCGCTAGCTTCAGCAATTTTTGAAATCGAAATTGCCGACGTGTTCGAAGCAATGACACAGTCTGGTCGAACACACTGTGGTGAAAAAAGATTGTTCAAGGAGGATTTGAAATTCAAAAAAAGAAGAAGAAGAAATTTAAATAAACAAATAATTAAAACAACGTACCTGTTCAATTTCACGCAATACTTTCTGCTTCAGTTCGACATCTTCAAAGACTGCCTCGATGAGCAAATCTGCATTCTTTATCGCTTCACGATCAACTGACAAAAACAAATTAGCCAACATGTTATCCTTTTCCAATCTAATAGAGCAAACCAAAAACAAAATTAAATCATTAAAACAAACAAACAAACAAACGTACATCGTTATAGATTGCTGTTTCACCTTCTTGTCCAAATGTTGGGCAATGGATCTCTCGCCTCGAAGAAGAGCTTCCTTGTCCAAATCATTCAAATAAGTCACAAAACCATTGTAAATCGACACTTGGGCAATTCCGCATCCCATCAAGCCGGCTCCAATCACTGCCAAAGATCTGAAAATTCAAGCTAATAAATATAAAAAAATAATATTAAATAAGAACACAATCAACAAACAACAATGCTCACTTTGGTTCCTTTTTCACGGGAGGAAATGGATTCTTTTTGCACTCGGTAGATAAAGTGAACAAGTGAATGAGACTTTTGGATTCAGGAGACGTAGCCAACAAGCCGAATGCCTGTGTAAAATTTCCAAAACGTTCATATACGAAAATTTGCATTAAATATCGTAAAAGTGGAAACCTTAGCTTCGGCTTTCAAGCCGTCTCCAATTCCAAATTTGTACCCCTTTCTCACCACGTTCACAATGTGGGAAGGCGCAGGATAATGGCCATGAGTCGATTTTTCAACTTTGTTGCGCATGTAAACAAAGAACAAATTTCTGAATAATTCAATATCCAACAATGTGTGCACCAAATCTGCAAAAAAAACCAACATGTCAACAATAACAACTGTAAAACAAATCGCGCTTACTGTGAGGAAATTTCAGTTTTCTCAAAACGACAAGTTCTGTGGATAGAAGATCTCGTAAAACTTGAACAGCGCCCTGTTCCAATTCCTTGATCATATAATCTTCGTCAGTATGCAATCCTGGACCTGAGCAATAAAAAATGTCTACTCCATCAAAGCAGAAAATAAATAAATGCTCATTAAAGCTACACAAACCCAACGGTTCAACGAGCATGTCCACCAAACCAATACTTTTCGCTTTGGATGCAGATATTGTTTTCCCTGTGAGCATCAAATCCATACTATCGATGATTGATATCTGAAGCAAACAAACAAATAAAAGGCAAAACAAGTTGAATTTTCCCAGCGTTTCTTACCAATCTCGGCAAACGTTGAGTTCCACCAGCTCCTGGCAGTAAACCAAGTCGAACTTCAGGCAATCCAAAAACTGTTTTCTTCGAATTTACAGCAATGCGATAATCACATGCCAACGCAAGCTATAATAAATAAATAAATAAATAAACAAATAAACAAAAGCAATTCGTACAAAAACAATTCCACAATTTACTTCCAAACCACCGCCAAGACAAGTACCATTAATGGCTGCTACAACTGGCTTGTAATTGGAATGAATTCTATTCATAATAGCTTGGCATTTCAAAGACAACGCAGTTGCTTCTGCGACTGAATGGCAACTGGCGATAATTCTGTTGGAAAAATAAAACCTTCAAATAAACCAACTTTTCACCTAAACAACCAAAACTCACTTCGTATCGGCACCAGCAATAAAACTTCCAGATTTCCCTGACATTACAACAATACCTTTGACAGAGTCATCTTGTGTAAATTTATTCAAACAGTCGTAAAATTCCATCATAAAATTGATATCCATAATATTTTCCTAAATTATCAAAAAAAATTAAAATTATTTTTTATAAAAAAGTAAAAGAAACAGCAACTGGTAAAGTATAAATTATTATGAGATAGCGAATTACGAAAATTACGACTACACAAAATATAAGAGCCATACCTTGGATCCTGGTGTGTTAAATTTGATAATTCCAATCTCTTCGTCACGGTAGCTATTCATTCTTGTCAACGCTTTAATTATTGAATTATTAAAAAAAATTATAAATAAAATAACTTAACAGACGAACTTGAGATATTTGTGGAGCAACGATTGCACAGGCGTAACAATTGAAATTTCACGCTCAGAGTACCTAAACATTAGAAAACTGTTTCTAATAAAAACGATAATCTAAAATTGGCTTCTTCTTCACATTAGCTTGTTTTGCATCTCACCTGTCTCATTGGTTGTGGCTCTCCAGTAGTATTTTAATTTAAAAAAGTTCCTGAAAAAATAGCTCCCTCACATCTTCAAATTGCCATATTGTATTTATTAATCAAATTCTACACTTTCCTTTTCATTGATCCAAATCATTTTTATTTGCAATGAATCTGATGAGATGTTTCATTTAACAATTCTCATCATCAAAATTCAAAATATTTCATCATTTTCTCCAGTGCTATTGCATATAAACTTTCAATAACTAATAACATTGCAAAAAACATTAGGATTTTTTCCAAAATTAAACAATAATTTGGCAGCAGTTTCAGGCCGTTTTACTTTTTCTTACATTTATACTTTGAAATAATTTATAGCACACATTTCACACAGACACAACTTTACAGATTACAATTAAACAATCAACACACAATTAATACACGACCTTAATCAGTAGAACCGAATCTTACTACTATATTCAATAAAAAATAAAATAAAATTGTGAACTTTCATGTGCACAATAAACAAGGACATTTATTTCACGGACTTTATTCATGGTGCTAAACAACACTACTTTTTACTGATAGTCTGAAGTCAAATTTGAAAAGGCGTGAAACTGTGAGCTTACGTGAACAGCATGAAATATTGTTACTCTTCTTGTAGGTTATGCTTAAGGTAAACTCAATTGTGAAAAGTCAAAATTTTTCCAACTCCATATTTTCTAATAGCAGTAAATAAATAATACCCTTCACTAATGAAATCTACTTTATAACAGTATATTGAAAAAATATGATTAACGCAAAAAAGGTCAAATGAACTTTATTTCTTACTGCGAGCTACTGTAGTTAAACCAAAAAATGTTGCCATTCTTCGATCAGACACCAAAGATTACGTCTTCAAATCGGCAGTTTCAGATTATCTGTAATATGTAATTGCAAATAACTCTAGAATTCAAGCATAATTTTTCTACTTCATCAGTATTACATATGAATTTCAGCAAGGAAAGAAAACTGAAAAAATTAGAAAACATCACAATTAATGTAGAAAAAAAGCGTACATAACAAAAATAATTCAACGGTTTCCTTCCACGAAGAAATTACAAGAGCATTAAAAACAATCAAGTACACCCTATTGATAAACGGTAGAAACTTAAAAGAATATATTAAATAAATTCAAGAAAAATGTTTCAGGTTTTATCACTTATTTTCTAAGTAATACAACTATTTATTAAATGATGGAAAAAACATGTCTACAATATATTACGTGTGCGTTAACTTAAGCGATGCTTATAAACAAATACGTAATTAATTAGTTTAGATAAATATTTGATGGCTATAAAAGTAAATATTTTACTGCATTATTTTTCTTTTTTAAGTAATGAAAAGTTATTTAAAGATAAAGAAGAAACGAATTCATATATTTATTGAAATATATTGACCTTGAACGTGAAAATCTCTTTTTATATTTAAATGACTGTGCTGATTTGATGATATATATACAGTAATATTTTTTTATAGCGAATCCCGATATGACGAAATATTTGATATAACGAACATTTTTGGTTTTACTGGCGAATTTCATATTAATTACGTATTATGAGAACCTTATTATAACAAATATTTTACAACGATATGCTCATTATAACGGCGGCATTTGGGTTCTCAAGTGGTTGCAATTTTATTTTACACGACTTCTATAGATTTTTCCTGTAAGCATTCAGTTATAACGATTATTCGTGAACATACATGCATACGACAACCACGGGTAAATAAATAAAAATAATTCTTAGTTGGGCTCATTTTCAACGTACTGTTTCCCATCTGAAAATCAGTTCAGGTCATTATCGTTTGTGATATAGGGTATATTTGGGAATCCGTGAAATCGGTAATACCCATTCCAAGTGAATTGAATTTTGAAGAATATGCAACGATTGACGATCAACTTCAAGTTACGTATCTTATGTCTAACAGTGAAATATATACAGTCTATTGCTAAGACTAATGACGATGCCGACGACAGCCGTGAAAATAACTCTGATGGCGAAGAATAGCAGGTATCAATCAATGAGGCTTACAATTCCGTTCAAAATTTACGAAAGTTTTTGGTTTCTCAAACGGAGACAAAAGCTGAATTTTTTTTGCTTTTAAATGAAATGGAAAATTTTATGCTTAATTTATCAGCCAAAAAAATAATTCAACCAAAAATAACGGAATATTCATGTCCGAATTAAAAATTTGATGGCTAAATTCAGGTGGTTTTCATTATTTTTTGCGGTTTCTCAATAAACTGCGCGAATTTAGTGTAAATCTCAATACCACGAATTATTCGTTACAACGAAATAATCATGAATTCCCTCTGAGTTCATTGTAACAGTATTTTACTATATAAATAAATATATATATATAACTCAAACATAAATATCAACAATAAGTTATGCAAATTTATTTGTCCAATAAAAGATTAGTTTAGACAGAAGCAAAATTGGAGTAACAATTCTTTTTTTGCGCTTCATGGCGCCTCATACTTATGCGTAGAATTATGGCGTTGTGCCAAGTCTGTTGGTCAAAATCACCAGACAGACAATCATTCACGTTTAGATGTTGGCTTTTGTATGTTACGCAGGTGGTGAGGAATTCTACACTAGCTCTGTAGATTTTCACAGCTGGCTACGGTCTTCGTAACAGTTTTGCCGCACTGATTATTTTCTGCCGTTTACGTGTTGACCAATGAATCATTTTGCTCCAACATTTATGGATTTAGACAAAGCATAGTTTCAAATTACAGCATCTTTAGTATCTAAAATTTTCTTCTCATCGCAGCAAATGTTCGTTCACACCGGCATGAAATTGTTGTTTCACATGAATACTTTGGATTAGACGTTCTCGCACTGGATGATTCTGTTGCGGTAAAACGGAATATTTGAATTTATATGACGTCGACGATCATTTTATACGCCCGCTAACCCCCGGCGTTCTGATTTTCCCCAGTTTCCACCGCCTTTATGCTTTCAGCACTGATGGAGAGAGAGTTCGCCTATGATTCTGACAACCATAGCGACTTCTGTCAGCATAATTTTCATTTTATTAGCTCAGCTGGTTAGCATCCTCGACTGGGCAGATCCGCTGAGTTCTCCTTTGCAAGGCAATATTTCCAACACTGAGGCCATACAGATTACTGTACCTCTTTCACTCGGTTTGCTACAAAGGGCTTCCAGCGCTGGCTTCCGGCTGTCAAACGCAACCGGACATTTTAATTTATCATTAAGTATCTTGCACACAGCGTGATGTAGAAAACACTACGTTTTACTGATCTGGTAGACATCAAATTTTCTTTCTCACACGGACTTCAGACTGAATGCAAGAGTCACTACTGTGTACTCAGGTTATTTCACCCTGCCTTGCTTCGGTTTGGTCCCACTTGGGCTCAATTTTATTCCCATTCGGTCCCACTTTTCATTTATTGGTCGTTGTACTCGCTATTTTATTATTGGTCGTTGACCTCGCTATCTTATTAGACCGTAAAGTCTTTGTCGTATTGGGTTAACATTGCAAAATGCACCTTTTATTCAAAATTCGTTTCCCCGTGAGATTGACGGTAAAATTTTGTTTCTTTTCAAATGGGGGCCAAAATTTCCCCTCTTAAGAGATACCCTTAACCTTTAAAAAAAAAAGGGAGCGGACCCCTAAAAAAATGGAAAAATTTTTTTTTTTTTCCCCAAAATTTTTTTTTGCCGCGGTTTAAAAATTTCTCCCCCCCCCACATAGAAAATATTTTTTGTTTTCTTTGAACATATTTTTATTTGTGGTGGGGGGAGAAGACAAAAAAACTTTTTCTGTTTTCTCTCACAGAATTTTGTGAGAAATAAAAAATTTTTTCTCCCCCGTTTGTCCCTCGGGGGGGGGGGGGAAAAACACAACAGGGGGGAG
>NW_003527549.1:669962-670456 GCF_000181795.1 Trichinella spiralis
AGCCAACAGCAGCAACAACAACAATAATAAACAACATATCAGTGAACGACATTAACAAAGTGGTATCAGGGGTGATTTCAAAATTAGAAATTATTGTTTGTGGATAAAGATTGACGCTAAGGACAGCCGCTTTGTTTATTGAAGCTTGAAAAATAAACTCTTATTTGCCAATATCTTTAACCGTACATAGCAACAGACTACTGGCACCAGCTTACTCGCCACAATTTCATGGATGGTAAAATGCTATTGATATCATTGGTACAACCTTGAATGTACCATCGGTACCCTAAGTGGTCTATTACCGATTTTCCAACTGATATATAAATCTGCTCCCACTGTTTGTAAATAAATTTGCTGCCTGCTGAAATTTATCAAGATTTCCGGGTGTAATGTCAGAATACTGAATAATCTGTTTGAAAAATCTGGAATGTTGTAGCAACACTTTTAATTTCCGGGTTACAAATGGCACTAATGCTATCGTTACGCGTTAGCTC
>NW_003527549.1:672066-699166 GCF_000181795.1 Trichinella spiralis
TGTGTTAGTTTGCTGTTGGCTTTAGTGAAAAATTAAATAATACAACTTATTAGAACTCTATTTTTTTTATGTTTTTTTTGAGAAATTGGTGTATTTATCCCCTCTGAATAATAACGTCACTTTTTGATTCCAATAAAATTTAAGAATAATTAATAAAAATTTTTTTAAAAAATACTTATAAATGAAAAAGTGATGGGGTCCCCACCCAAATTAAAATATTTAATAAACAAAAATTTTAAAGGGAGGGGGGGACTTCAAAGCAGGCAATAAAAAATTTGGGAAATAATAAACTTTTCCTTTTTTTAGTTAGGTCGCTTTTTTTAAAGGTCGTAATTCTAAAAGGAAAGTTGAACCAAAGAAAGGAAAAATATTACAGCTAATCCCAAGGGAAAGATTGAATCAATGAGCAATTAGACAAGGAAAACCAATACGAAAAAGACTTTACGGTTAATAAAATAGCGAGATTACGGACTAATAAAATAGCAAGGACAACGACCAATAAATGAACAGTGGGACCGAATGGGAATAAAATTGAGCCCAACTGGGACCATCCCGCCTTGCTTCATGACGTGGTCCTCATTCGGCAAGCACAAAGTTTCCCAGTAACCAAACTTCATTTGACTTCCTACACAAACCCATCAAGCATCGTGACACATCATATGACAGTGTACTGTTAGATTGGGCACTTACCATGTATTCTACGAATCCTCTTCATAGGCCATGATGCCCAGGGATTCTTAAAGGTTTGCTCTGCTTTTATTTCAGATTGTCTACAGTGTTGAAGTAGATCATTTATTTCTTGTCGTGCCACCAGTTCAAAAATGATTCATCCCAGCACTGTTTCAACGGCGATTGTCTCGTCGTCCCTCCGGCGTTGAATTCTTTTGCCATATCAATCGAGGCCGATTAATATGTATGTACTGGAATAGAACCTGCGATTCCAACTGATAGTTCAATCGATTCCGTGTTCTACCCTTGTGTCGGGATGGCCACGGATGTCATTTCAGATTTTTGAGATTGTGAGTGCTGGTTTCCTTCACGTAAACAGACGTAATACAATTCTCAGTGAGATGCGTTCCGCTGAATTTTGAAGAACCGCCATTCAAATATTCCGTTTTACCACAACAGATTCATCCGGTGCGAGAACTTCTGAGCCAAATCGATGTTCTTCTGATGTTGACAGCAGCGTTTCAGCATTCTGGAGGAGACTGTGGGCCTTGGCTTGTAGTGTCCCACATTTTAGAGAGGCGCTTGATGCTTCAGCTGCAGATATGTTGCTGAGTCAGTTTTGACGAGATGCAAAATTTTCTCACTGGCCTGTTCCACGGTTGGTTTCCAGATGACTTCTAGATTGATCAATTTAGCGCAATGATCACTGTTGCAGTTCAAATACTGCTCGAGGGCCAATTTCAAAGAATCGAACGTTCTCATTGACATCAGCTTGTTCCATCTCATTTCCATATTTGATTACTGTTTTCGACACAATCGGTATATGTCTATCATTAGACAAAAGCTCCGGCTCGGAGGACCAAAAATATATTGAAACTTGTTTGAGAAATAGACATATATATTCTATATTGTTGATTCTTGTGCATTTTATTATTTCATACAGTGTACCTTTTTAAAAAACGATTTTCAAGTTCAAGAACAATATTTTTCAACATCATTTCAAAAATTATTGGTGCGTGAAATTTAACAAGCAGTGATCAGCTATAAAAGTAAAAGAAAGATCTATTAACGGCCGCACAAACGCCAGAAGGTAGAATAACAAAAATATAGCAATAAAAATCGACGAATCAAAGTCAGGCAGTGATAGAAACTAAAAAGATTGTTTTTCAAACATTACGATGCAACGTGATAATAGGTAAAATTTTTGTACAAAAGCAAAATTTCCACAATTAAACTTTACGATTTTCATCTCTGAAATATTTTTTGATGTTGTTTCAGAAGTATTATTTAACAACTAAGTTTGCTTATTCGTTTCAATGAAGATTTTTATTTTATCATTTTAAGAAATCAAAATTTCATCAGAGACCAAAACCTACTTGAGTCAATTAAAAATCGGATTATAAAAAATTTGAATCGAATTTTTTTTCAAAATTTTCCGTTATTGCAAAAGTAAAGAAATGCATGCTGTTTATATGTTAATGAAATCTGAAAACTAGGTAAGAATTATAAAATTCTTCTGTAAATGAATAGGCATTGTTCTAATTTTGTAAATTACTGTATATAGTTTACTTGACAATCAATTAAATTTGTTACGATAGCTTATCTACTTTTCAGAATTCCAATGAAGAATTTGTACTACTGATTAATGGTTTTGTGCTAAGTGTTCGTGATTTGGCAGAAACTTATTTTATGTTTCAAAGTGAGGTATGATGTACTCAAAAAAATAATTATATTTTGAGTATTATTTATAAGAAATGAAAAATTCTTTATTTTAATAATGAAAAAATGTTAATTGGGTTTTTCCTTTATTATTTCGTTATTTGTTTTGAAAATTATTTATTTAAATTCGCGTAATATGTCTGTTTGTGCTTTTGCTTGTTTATTTGAAAGTTTAAGGATTAGTGAAAAAATGCAATTTGAGAAGTATTGAATTGTTTCCATTATTTTTTTAAATAAATTTTTTAAGTTTGACCTTTTTTGATTTAGAAAATGAAAAGTAACTTTTTTAAAAAGTGAACTGAATTATGCTTTGTTTTCCCTTGATTTTTCCTGTTGAATAAATTAAATGTTGATGTAATCAGAAGTGCTGTTATTTCGTTTGTGGTAATAACCGGAGGTTATTTTTTCTGCGTTCCATGTATTTTATTTCTGGCAGTAGACATATATTTTTCACAGGACATGCATATTTATTATTTACGTGAATAATTTTTTATAAATTTGTTATTGGTTTTTGAGATAAATTTATATTTAAAAAAATATTTTGAGCAAGATGCACTATTTGTCAAAAGAGAAAATGTTAAATACCAATGTCAGGTGTAAATTGTGAAGTTCGTAATGCTTCATGAGATGATGTGTCAATCATTTCGTTTATTTTCAAATATAAACTTGATATCCGCATGAACGACGAGGTTAACGTAATATGCGAAAAGTGATTTCGAATTTTATTTCAGCTGTTGGTTTTACTGCGTAATTGTTTTCAACCATTGAAATTCGCATTTCATTTTAACCATGGAGTATTGTTTAAGATTGCAATTTGTTGCATTGCATTTGATATATGACCCTGGGTAAATTGATTAGCAATATTTTTTTCATTTTGATATTAATTTTATTTTTTCAGATTTTTGTTTCAATTGCTTTTCAAAATTTATATAATATTTACATGAAGTGAAACTGTAATGACGATTAAAAGTATTCGGTTTTGTTTTTCAAATTTTAATCTAAATGAATGCAATATTCACAAAACTAACTAGAAAAGTATGTATTCGAATTGAAATTCCTTCGACATGAGCAATGAGATTTGGTTATTTTAAAACTTCTTTAGCATAAAATAGATTATTAGATTCTGGATTTTAGTTTCTTTTTTATCTTGAATTAGTACGGTATGTCGTATTGTATTTAATGCATATTACGATGACCTTAAAGATTAAGAATATGAATATGAATGAATAAATGTATAAACGCTATTTTGTGCACGTAAAGCATTTCGAGATGAAATATTTGTATGTATCATTGGTATTTGTTTAAATTTTTAATTTGCTTTTGAATCGCATTGAAAATAGTTTCGAAAGTTAAATTTGAATGCATTGAACGATAGCAGCGTAAATAGGCTGAACGTAACGATCATCAGATTCCGTTACAGAGTTCACGTTGATCGAGGTGAGCAATGAATATTATTTTTGCTTTTTATTTTACAAAATTTTGTTTTACTTGTGTGTAATTGATTGTTTTTTTCACAGAGTTTTCATGTTTTTCAAATTGTGTAAATTGTTGTAAAAATTTATCAATTTGGATTTCATGCTGTATGGCGAAGTTTCTTCACTTGTCTCAACATGATCTTTTTTTTTCTCAAGCAATCAATAATAATATATTTTATCTAATTAAACGATAATAATACTTTTCTCTACTGATCTAAGCAACTTGTTGTTGTTGTTAACAAGTTCAGTCCGGGCAGGGGGGGGGAGGCTCTTTTTTATTTGCTGACCGGTTGCATGCTAGCCAGCTAATGTGGTGATTTATAGCACAGTGTCAGTTGTTTTGGTTTATCATCACCGGCCAGACAATTCTGACAAGTAGAATGGATTTTCACGACCACGAGATCACCGTTTTGCATTTATTTCGCTCGCAGAATTCAGCTCACAAACTGCTAACAATATTTGGAAGCTTAATTTAACGCGACATTTTGTTTACTGTTTTGTATTGTTTTCTGTTTTTCTTTTTGCTTTATTCTGTTGTTGTTGTTGTTGTGAACATATTTTTGCAAGTTGTTGTTTTTTACGATGACAGTTGGCTGATGGCCGTGGGCAAATTTTGTTGACCAATCAGTCCGTCCTCCCTGAACATCAATAATACAGTGACAAGGGAACGGCTCGTCTGGGAATTGGTGGTGAGGCGCCATGCCGATCGCGCTGAAACCGGGTAGTTTGAAAGATCCAGAAATTGCAGCCCTGTTCCGTACCGAAGATCCGGAAAGTTATTTTGCCGATCTGCGTGAAATTGGCCATGGCAGTTTTGGTGCAGTTTATTTTGTAATAATTTGAAATTTATCCATTCTTTTTCTTTTTATTTAATTATTTATTTATTTATTGTTGAATAGGCTTTGGATACAGTTGGCCGAGAATGTGTAGCCATCAAAAAGATGTCATATGGTGGGAAGCAGTCTAGCGAGGCATGGAACTTTTGTCATTAATTAAAAAAAAATATATATATGCGTTATCCATTGACTTATTTAGAAGTGGAATGATATTGTAAAAGAGGTGAAATTTTTGAAAAATTTGCGCCACGAGAATATAGTCGAATTTAAAGCATGCTTTCTTAAAGATCACACTTGTTGGGTACATGATTTGTACAGTGGTGCTGAATTATTCAACAATAATATATTTTATTTTTATTTAGCTTGTTATGGAATATTGTGTTGGCTCAGCATCAGATATTTTGGAAGGTAAGAAGATGTATTTCATGTTTGTATTATTTTTATCAAATAATTATTATAATGTGTATTTGGAAAATTGAACTTCACCGTATAATGTTGCATTTGAAATTTTTTTTATCACTTCTTCTAATGTTGTTATCCTGTCTTTTTGCAGTAGTTTCGAAAACAATCAACTAGTAGTAGAAGTAGTAGACAGCAAGCAGGTGGAAATTTTAATTTCAGTTTACTACGAAATTTATGTGAAACATCTTTATCGTTTGATGTCCATTTGTCACGTCTCATATTTGGTTGCTATTATCTGGGCGAATTGTTGCTTTTTGCGTCGGTTATTTATTGATTAATCGTTTCATTTGAAACTGCTGTCAGATGAAAGAATGAAAATGGAATATAATAATAAGATTGAAAAAATAATTTATGTTAATTTAAAAGTTGTGCAATTTATTATACAATTTGTTTATCTTAAATTTATGCCAGTGGAAATTGGAATTGGTTAAAAATTTTAATAGATGTTTCAGTTGAATTTGTCTGGTAATAATAATAATAATATATAATGATGCAATTTATTGATGTTGATGATTTAAATAAATTGCGGTGATAATGGATGAGAGTGAGAAATAGTGAAGAAAAGGAGGAGAACATCCGAGCTTGACACTTCCTTCATTTTATTTGATCATTTTTTGTTTGTCATCTTTTCTGAAAGTGAAAAAGAAGAAGTAGGAAATATTTGTTTGATTTTCCAACATGCATGTCTCTTCCATTTTTCCATCTCTGTTGTGATGGACGACAATGATTTGTGTTATACTTGTTTCTGATTGTGTTGAAGAGAAAAGAAAAGTTGTTGAATAAGCATAAAACAGGGACGGACGGTGGAAGGATGTTGTTCGACGAAAATTGACGCATCATTCATTATATGCAAATTGATAAATATATGAAAGTATTGTTTTTCTTTTTTGATGGGAGGGGGGGTAAGAGAATTTGAATTGAATGTTCGCTTTATGTCCAATATGGAAGATATTGAAATTTCAATCAAAGCTGAATAAAACCAGTTCAGCAAATAGCAGGATAAATAGACTTTTCTTGCAAATTACCATTATTATTATTATTATTAATCGTAAAGGATGCTGCTGTCTGGCTGACTTTGCAGCACTTGCAAGAGTTGTGCACTTTGCTCCAGGACAAACAACACGCTTTTTTTTAATTGAATTTAATGAATGACGTTTGCTTGTTTTAAAACTGAAACGTTTATTTTTATTTATGTTTGTTTGTTTATTTACAATAATGTGATTTATTAATTATGTAAAATTATGAGTAATGGATGAATTAGTAGCCGAGTGAATATTGTGTAATGAATTGAACTGTCGCGCCTATACATAGAGTTTGTTTTACTTTTTAATTTATTCTTAGTGAATGAATGAATGTCAGTAGAAGGGATGCCTGTTTTCTTGCGAATAATTTGTGATGTTGTCAAATTTTCTTTATCTGATTGATGTTCTATTAATTATAAAGGTGTTTTCTTTGCTGATTTGGGTGTGTTCAAAGTTTTTCCCGGAAATTATTTTTCTACATAATTATTTATAAATTTTCAAAAATTATTCCAACTGAAATAAATCTGACAATCAAACGGCACACAGTCATATGACGTTTTTTTTTGTTTTATTGTTTATGCATGATGTTTGATTTTTTTAATTGTTTTGAAAAGACTATGTTACGTCGTGAGAATTGAAAAAAAAGTTGCATTCTTATAATTTTTAAGTAAATTTTAATTTAACGTGAACATCATTTTCTGAAAAGAATATTTTGCAAAGTATAACAGTTGAATAATTGAATGTATGTATGTATTTTTATATGATTAATTTATTTGTTGTTTCGTTGCCTGCTTAGACATTTATTCAAGTAAAGTTTTTCAGTAGAATAGATGAAATTTGTTTGAAATTTATTTATAAATTACATTTAAATTATTTATTATTGGATGAAAGTGCTTAAGTCGTCTTCAGAATTTTATGAAGATTACAATTGATGTTTCATATGTTTTTTTTAAATAGTTTTTGATTTTATATTTATTTTTGTGTATATACAGATGTGTAATTTCATTATTTATTATTCTTGTTGAGTTGAAATGTGATCTTTTATTATTCCTTTTTCTGAATTGAATTGGAAATATATTTGCATTTTTAAAATTGCAGTTTTCAAAAATAGTTTTGCTCTGTATTTACGGAGATTTAATTTTGTCGTAACATTTTAAACAGTTTGTGTCGATGACGTTTTCTGATGAAGGTAATAAATTTGGAATGTTGTGAAAAGCAGTTTTGAAAAATAAAGGCAGTTGTGACAGGTGGTAGGTGTAGATAATATTTTATTATGATGGATGATTTTTTTCTTTTTTCAGTTTAATAGAATGACTTATATAAAGTTTGCTTTGAAATTCAATTTGCTTCTTTCTGCTGCTATTGCTGTTGTTATGTTTGTTTGATTGTTTGCTTGTTAAATTGTAGTTCATAAAAAACCACTGCGGGAGCAAGAAATATCAGCAATATGCCAACAAGTGCTGCATGGTCTTCGGTATTTGCACAGCCTTGGACGCATCCATCGTGATGTAAAAGCGGGTAATATTTTATTGACGGATAGTGGCGTTGTGAAGCTGGGTAACTTTTCTATTCTATTCATTTTTCCATCATTCATCAATACAAGTCATTTTTTTCATTGTTAGCGGATTTTGGCAGCGCATCGCTCGTATGCCCGGCACAGTCGTTTGTTGGAACGCCTTACTGGATGGCACCGGAGGTGATTTTAGCAATGGACGAAGGCCGTTACAACGATCGAGCCGATGTCTGGTCTTTGGGAATAACTTGCATTGAGCTGGGTAGTAAATTTGTGAATTTTTTAAATTCATTTGTTAAATTATTATTATTGCTGATGTAGCTGAAAAAAAGCCACCGTTTTTTAATATGAATGCCATGAGCGCCTTGTATCACATAGCTCAAAATGATTCGCCATCATTGCCAGTTGGCAGTTGGTCGAGCGATTTTCACGATTTTGTTGACCAATGTTTGATTAAAGATCCTGCTCTTCGATTTTCCACGGAAACTTGTCTCTTGGTATGCAAGACTGTTATTATTATTATTATTGTGTTACTTGTGTGTGTATCTGTATAAGTCAAGTTGTTGTATGTGTATGTAATCAGTGTGTTCGGTTTTTTATGCATGATGTGATTTTGTTTTTTCAAGCACCCGTTCATCAGCAGTGCGAGGCCGACGTCGATATTGTTCGATCTTATACAACGAACGAAGTTGTTGGTTCGCGATTTGGACCATTTCCAATATCGAAAACTGCGCAAACTGATGTATTTGGATGAGCAACAGTCCGGAAGTTCGGCAGAAGTATCCAGCCTGGATAGTGAAGATATTGACAGCGTGGATGATGATCTGTGCGCTGAAAGTGCCAGCAGTCGGTCCGATTCGTACACGTCGACGCAGTCGCTGTGCGGCGCGATGCGCAGCAGCATCACCAGTGTGAGCAGTTTGAAAAAAGCGCAACGGTCTCTAGTTCCGATTGTCCCTTTGGCCGACGATTCCACAACGTCGCCGTCGAGCAGAACGCCGCCTCCATCTGGATCAGTGGACACGGACACGGACACTGACGTCACTCCTCCCAGACCATCTCTCACACCGACTGCGAAAACTGCATCAATGGAAATGAACCATGAGCAGCAACAGCAACAGCAGCACCAGCACCACCACCAGCAACAACAACAACAACAACAACAGCCTAGCATTGTTGGACCTAGACGGCGGAAGGTTTGTATTTTGTTGCGTGTAGAATTTATGAATCATACATTTATTTATTTATCTATTTGAAGGAAGAAATTTTGGCATGGCGTAGATCTAGATTTGCTACCATCCGCCCGACTGTTACCATTGCACGTGAACAAACGGAATATGCAGCTGAAAATAATATGCACGAGCAAATGTCAGGATACAAGCGTATGCGTCGTGAACATCAGAAAGAATTGAAACAAGTAAATTTCCATAATTTTTTCTGTGTACTTTTATATTTTGTTGCTGTTTTAGTTGGAAGAGAAGTTCAATTCTGAAATGGATAATTTGAAAATGAAATTGGATCGCGAATACGAAAATTTATTGTTACAATTCCACAAAGAGATGGACAAATTGCATGTCACTCATCGTCAAGAATTGGACAAAAGAGTATTATTATAACACAGTTGCTTCTTTTTTTTAAAAAAATATTTTAGCATTATAATATAAAATATTAATGTGTGTATTTTAGAATTTTGAGAAATTTTTTATTTATTGATTTAAATTTTATTTTCAGCTGAAGACTAATGAAGAACTTGAACGGAAGCTTCGTAAGGCGATTGTTCAACAGCAAGAGGTTGAAATGAAGGCGCTTCAGATGCAGTTGAAAAAAGAATACAAAGTCAACAAGGAACGTTTGAAACAAGTAAGAAGAGAAGTGTAGTTTTTCTTAGCTTTTCTTCTTGCTTTGTTTTTTTCTTTTATTTTATTTTAATAATCATAAGCTGCCGCTGTGCAATTTGAGCAGTTTTTTTCGTTTGGTGTTGTTGTACCTTTTGCTTTCTAGGAACTGAAAATGGAGAACAGTTCGAAAAGTTTCGTCGAAGGAAATTTGAAAACTTCCAAACAGAATCACCTTCACGTGCAAGCTGAAGCGGAAAATCGTCTAATAGCTGATCATAAGTTTTACCTCGATTTTGAGATACGTAAATTGAAGAGACGTCGTTTGTTGCATTACCATCAACTGGAGCAGGATCTCATACGTGAAGTAAATTGCAGTTTTTTATAATATTTTTTCTTAAAAAAGCAGTAGTGATTTTTTAGCAAAACTTTGTCTATGTATATATATATGTATATAATATGCAACTCGTATATGATTAAAAGTTTTTGCATACACGACAACAACAACAACAACAGCGAGGGTTTTTTCTTTGGATGTGTTCGACGATGATGCTTCTTCGTTTTATAGGAATTGGGTGTACGTGGTCGGCAGTTGCAAAGTGCGCATACGTTGCTTCGTCGTCATCACGAATTGACGAGAGATTTGGAAATGCGACAGTTGAATTCGTTGCAAAATTTGCGTTGTCAGCATTTGCAAAAGCAGCACGCTTCGGAATTGCAAAACCAGCAAGCGTACATGAAACGGGTACAGGACGAGCTTCGAAAGAAGCATGCCATGCAGGTGAAACAACAGCCGAAAGAATTGAAGGTTTGAAATTTGAATTTTGCATATTTTTGTTTGTTTATTAGTATTATTTGTTGTTGTTGTTGTTTATTGCAGCAAAAAGAGCTGCAGATCCGTCGCCAATTTAGGCAAGCAGTGAAAACGCAAACTCGTCAGTACAAGCTGCTTCAGTTGCAGTTGACTCAAGATTTGCCAAAAGATGAACAACGTGAAGTGGTTGCCAGGTTGAAAGATGAGCAAAAACGAAAATTAGCATTGCTAGCCGAACAGTACGAAGGATCCATCGGGGAAATGATGGAAAAGCAGACGGTATGAAAATGAAAAAATAATATAATAAATAATAAAACGAATGATGATGATGTGTGGAAATTGTCTTTTTTTTGTTCTATTATTCCCAGGTCCAACTGGAAACTTGGCAAGAAGAAGAAGCGAGACAATCGAAGGATAAATTGAATGAAGAATTGGAATTGCTCATGGCTTTTCAAAGCAAACAGCGCATGCAAATGGATCAACACCATGAACGAGAAAAAGGTCGATTGAACGAAAAGGTCTCTTTGCGACTCGCTGTTCTTGAGAACAAAGTAATGTTTGTTTGTTTGTTTTTATTCGCACAATTTATTTATTTATGTTTATGAATTTAATAGATGGATGATGAGGTGACACAATTTGAACGTGAACGTCAGGATCGACTGAACCAACTGCAAACTCGTCAAAATCAAGAGTTGGATGTGTTTGATCAGGCCAGCATTCACTTAGGCTTTTCATTGATTGCACTGTCTGCATCGTCGTCGTCGACGTCGACGGCGTCTGGGTCGTCATCGTCTGCAACTGCGGTCGCCAACAAGCCTGGCGTAATAAATTCCGCCAGTATTCAGGATGCGATTCATCAACAGCCCACAACTGATAATTCATTTCAACCTGTTACGGCTCACCACCACCATCAGCATTTGAGCAGCAACAGCAGTAGCAGTAGTAATAATAATAATAATAATTCACGCAACAACAACAACAACAACAACAACAACAACAACAGTAATAATAATAATAATCAGTGCATATCTCCGTCATTACATCCAAGCGCATCGAGTGGCAGTTAATTTTTTTTAAACTTGAAGAACAACGATATGAATAATTGGAAGAAGATTATAGAAAAAAAGTATACGCTATACTATACTGCTCTAAAAATACGTCGTCAGCTAAGATTGCAATTTTTAACAATCCACACCACCATTCGCTTCGCAGTTCAGCAGCGAAGAAACAAATGCGCTAACTGCTGATGGTGCTTTTTTTTCTTTTAAAAAACATTTTATTTTAAAATTTTTGTACATCCGATGTGACATAATTTTTATTTTTGTGTTTTATTCGAAAATTTTATGCAAAAAAAAAGCAAACGTGGAAAATAACGATTTGTTTGTCTTTGCTGGATTGCACAAATGGTGCAGGGAAAATTGTTTTTTTCTTTCAAAACAACATTTATGGCGGGAAATATTTTATTTCATTTCAGCTGTAATTTTTCATCGCTAACTACAATTATATCTGAATAAGCTTATCATATGCATGTACATATGTGCGTGATGTATAACAGTATTACTCACTGTTGTGTACAGAGGATTTTTAATGTAAAATTATAATTTTTGTCTGCAATGTTTATTGTAGGACAATTTTTACACTGTGAGTCATTTCAGCTTCGAAAGTTTAAAATTGTAATGTTTGTAGTATCGATCCTTTGACTAATTTGCAATTCACATCCACATACATATTGATCAAAAAATTCGACCAGCTGACTCAGTTTTGTAGCTACAATTACCGAATAAATGAAAAGCTTCACTGAATGTACGAAGTAAAATTTAAAATACTTTGTCTATACAATATATTCAGTGAAAATATTTGATGAAAACTTTTTAAAAATGGATTTCAATTGCATTTTTGTGTGTGCGTGAACTGAGAAATTTCAAGAATGGTTCTTTTTTTAAACGGAAGTTGGTTAGCCGTGTAAAAAAATTTAATCACATTATTATTTTCATGAAACAATTTATTCTTTCAATACGACTGACTGACTGACTGACTGACTGACTATTTACTGCATTTTCGAATTTATTCGATAATTTTCATATAGAAAACAATGGAAAATTATAAAAAAAATTATTGGTAAAAGAAAATTAATGTAAGTTAAAAGTGTCGATTAGAATTTTATTTTTTATTTATCCAAATTCCCATGTTTTTGCCACTTTTTTTTGGTAAACCCAACTTATAAAATAATGACCTGCATATTTCAAACTGTAGTTACTGTAGTTGTTTACTGTAATAGTAGGTGGGCAATTTCTTAAATCAATCATTTCTTCCCGCTTTTTCTTTTTGGTGTTTCAGGGAAATCGATAAACGGTGAAAATGTGTAGCGGTAGAATCGAAGGAATGCCAATTTTGAAAAAAGAAGAAGTCTGTGTGGCATTTTCTGTTGATTACAATAAGATTTGTGATTCGTTTGAACGTCTCGAAAAGCGATCATCGATCGTGTTTTCACTGTTGCAAGCGTACGGTCTGTTGGACCAAGTACGACTTTTCAAGCCTCTAATCGCTGACGAATCCACTGTGGGGGTTTTTCACAGTGATGATTACATCAGTTTTGTCAAAAATGCTTCGGCTGGTCTAATAGCGGAAGTTGAAGATGTCGAATCGGAGCCGATGCGCGATTATGGACTCGGTTATGATTGTCCAATATTTCCCGCGCTTTATGAATACGGCAGGGCGACGGTTGGCGCCACGGTCCACTGTGCTCAGTTGCTTGTCGACGGCAAAGCCAAGTTGGCGGTGAACGTGAACGGCGGTTGGCATCACGCGCGCAGGTCTGCGGCCGCAGGCTTTTGCTACTTCAACGATTGCGTTATTGGCATATTGAAACTACGCGAACGTTTCAAGCGTGTGCTTTACATCGACTTGGACGCTCACCACGGCGATGCAGTATGTATATTATGTATTCTTTTTATAAGTAATGAATTATTTGCACATTTGATTTTACTCCACTATTTTTAATTTCAATAGTGAAGTGGAAAGTGAGATTTGTACCAGTGAAATTTATTTTTATTTTTATTTATTAATGTTTACGTTGAATGTGTTCAGTTGCACATATTTAGTTTAGTTAATTTTACATAATTGTCTTCTTTTCTTTCGTTAATAATTTTATTTTCGCACGGTTTTTTTGCTTGTTTTTACTTTTGATTGCAAAAGAGTCTGTAAACGATGACAAGCGTGTTAATTTATTATTATATTTTAACAGTAAGAGAAAAATATGTGGTTACATAAAATGAAAAATCCCATGCTTAATCGTTCTTTTTTTTCACATATTTTTAATATTTTGTTTGCAAAAAGGGGTGATTTGAATATCGATAACGTGAAAGGATGAAAAAAGTGAAATTTAGCATTTTACGTTTGGTTGGTTTTTTTTTTCGAGAAAGAAATGTAAATTTTGATCATCATTTCGCTTGAATGCGCCGGAACATATATACATATCTTTTCTTATTTACTTTTGTTCAAATGTATTTGTTGTTGAAAAGTTTCAATACTTTGCTGTTCGAGTCTTTTTTTTTAATCAAATATTTGTATGTAAAATTTTGAAAAGATCGATAACAAGCAATGTTGTTATTAAAAAAAAATTTTTTTTTCCTTTTCATTTTGTTACATCGGGAAGGAAATGGGTTATTTTTGTGTAAGCTTTTTTTGTCTTCCTAAGGTTGTTGGTTTTCGCCTATGAAAAGTAAAGAAAAATTTGTTGTCGATTAAAGAATTATTTGAATGTTGTATGAATAAGTTGAATTTTTATTTAAAAATTCCAACATTAGCCAATGTCATTTGAAGTTGAAAGGATTTTTCAAATGTGCGTCAGTTGTTTGTATTGTTTTAGGAGCATGACTTGCTTGGTTTTATGCATTTAATGTATATATATATTTTTTTCCCTCTCTCTCTCTTTTTTTCGCTTTGTCGTTGTGGACAAATTTTGCTGCGAATAAATAAATTGATTCTTGTGTTGTTGCAGGTGGAAGACGCGTTCTGCTCGACGAGGAGCGTTTTGACCGTTTCGTTGCACTGCTACGAAGCGGGATTTTATCCTTGTAGCGGTTCAGTGGACGACGTGGGCGTTGGCTCGGGCAAATATTACGCGGTCAATGTTCCGTTTCGTCAGGGTCTGGTCGACGAGCAGTTGTTGTCGACGTTCGATGCCCTGGTACCGAAAATTGTCCACCTCTACCGTCCGGAAGTGGTCTTCCTCCAATTGGGCACGGACGGTTTGGCCGGCGATCCGGTGGCCGCGTTCAACTTGACCCCTTCGGCTTATGCTGGCGTTGTTTGTCGTGTGCTAGGCTTCGGCAAGCCGTGCTTGTTGGTCGGCGGCGGTGGCTACAAGCCGACCAACGTATCCCGCTGCTGGGCTCTTGTTTTGGGTGCTTTGTTGGGCCAAAATTTGGACGACGACATACCCGAGCACGCTTTCTTTTCCGCCTACGGTCCGGATTTTGTCCTCTGCAACCGACATTCCACTGGGACGATACCAAATTTGAATACTGACCACCAGTTGAATGAACTGTGTGAACGAATTTTGTTAAATTTGAATCGAATTGAATGTTGATGTTGTTATTCATTCGCTTTTGCTTTTGCTTTTGTTGTTGTTCTGTATATAATACGCGAACGAACACAGTCGACAGTCGTCGTCGACGCGATTCAATAATCGTGAGAAAAATTAATAATTTTTGTACGATTCGTTTGAGGCATATTTTGGAAACGAAGAAGAAAAACAAGAATGGAACAAGAAGGAAAAATTGTCTCAAGTTGTGGTTAGTGATGGAGCCTGATGATGATGATTTGATTGCTTGGGTTGATCCGGATCTGTTGGCCAGAGAGAAGAAGATCACGGCCATTAAGAAGATGCTTTACGCGTCGAGTGGGATCTCGAATGGGCTGCCTTCGTCGACTTCGTCGACAAGAACTACAATTAACGATGGTCGGCTGTCACTGGCGGATTCTGTGGCGCAGCTTCGTTTTGGGAGCAGCGGTGACAGTGGCAGCAATAATGAAAATGCCAGTTCGACTGCTGTGGAACGGAGTCGATCGTTGGACAGTTGTTTGTTTGTCGAATTCGATCCACTGAACGATGAGCATTGTTCTTCCGCGTCGGCGAACCCAGCCGAAGTCGAATCCGGCCCGGATCTGGTGGTGGAAGAACCGAAAAAGCCGACCGAAGGGGATAATCATGCTGCTTGTGGCCAACAGTTTTTCCACTTGGTCGACCGTTGTTCGAATGCTTCTCTGCAGGCTCGTCGACTGGTCGATTATTCGAAATCGGTGATCGCCGACCTGGTCGACCAGTCGGATATTTACCGGAAGTTGGTTGTCAGTCGTCGTCGGTTCGATTTGGTATCGCCGGACACGAGTTTGAAAGTCACCGTCCACACCCCGTTCGACCAGACGGCGCCGGTGTTGCTGTTCGCCTGCCACATACGGTCGTCGATTGGTCAAATAATCGGCTGTGTGCTTTGTTCTTTCAACTCTACTCGGCTGTTGCCGATCGAGCAGTACGCAATCAAAGTTGGTGATGATGATGATGATATTCAGCAATTCATTTTTTAATATAATTTGTATAAAATATGTATATATATATATATATTTTTTCTCTCTTTTAAGCGTTTCGGTGTTGACGAATATTTGCTGCCGGATTCCGCTTTGGCCGATTATGTTTTTGTTCATGATTGTTTGAAACTTGGTCACGATCCTGAATTGGAATTGGTCGATTTGCCGAAAATTATCCAAGTATTCATTTAATTGTTTGTAATTTGAATTTTAATTCACAACAGCAGATTTGCAGACTTCTAAAATTGACGAATCGTCATTGCTGTCAACGTTGATTAATAATAATAATAAGAATAATATCAATTCGACGACTGGGATTGGTTCGTTGAAAAGAGATGATCTGCAAGTTGTGCTGAATACGATCAGGCAAGAATGTGAAAAATTGATCGACGAATCGGCAGCGGTTGATGCTGTTCGTAAGGGTGTATCTTTTTCTTTTTTGTTTTGTAAAATTCCATTTTGCTTTTGATACACGGAATCAGATCGGAAAGTGAACAGCAAATTTGTCGTCCAGAGTGTCAAAGCGTTATGTTCGTTGTTTCACCGCGTTGAAAATCTTTCACTCATCAAGGCTGTCAAAAAATTCATCACTGCCTGCAATATGGTAAAATATTTATTTGGAATTTTTGTTTGTTTTATTATTTAATTTCGTTTTATTTGTTCAACAGGAAGTTGTAGTCAACGGTGAAATGCAATCTGAAACGGCAATTCGAAAAAAATACAAGTAAGAACGAACGAAAATTCTTTTTTTTCAACTAATTTTTTTCAATTGTTCAGAAATGTGAAAAATGCGATCAGTTGTCTTGTCGATGCGATAGAGAAATTTTGCATTAATTTTTGTCAATCGTTCGAGGTGAATTTTTCGGTAGAATTGTCGCCGAATTTTCCGACCGATTCTTCAACTTCTTGTCCATTTCGACCATCGGATATAACCGATTCGGAAGTGAATTTCCATTTTATGATCGAAACGGTTCACAGTTTGCCGCAAAAATGGACGACCGAATACAGTCAATTTTATTTGGCTTGTCATTTGATTCACGGCGACAGAGAATTGTGCAGCGCGTTCAAGACCAACTGCGGTCGAAGTGATCGTCACTTTTACGAATATTTGTTATTCGATGCTTGGGTGAGTGTTCTTTTTCTTTTTTATTTTTTTCTTGTTCTTCTCATCGCATATCTTATTTGTTTTGTTTTGTTTTGTTTTTTTCTTATCCCATCAGATCACACTGCCCATTCCACTGTGCGCCTTGCCACGTGAAACCAAACTCTGCTTGGCATTGTACGGCCAGAGGGTCGATTCGAACCCCTCCTCTTGCGACCAGAATTCTTCCGCAACCGCCGGCATTGTCGCATGCTTGATCGACGAGCAGCTCTGCTTCAGCGTGACGCCCCTTTTCGACATCGACGAGTGGGAATTTGTTTGAAAAATTAAATTTAAAGAAAAAAAAACAACTTTTGCTTTTCAGCATTCTTTTGAACGGTACCAAATTTGTCACCTTCTATCCGGGCTCGGAACTCAAATCCTGGCTACCACAACTGTCCCAATGGTCCGAAAGTCCAATTTGCGTTGTAATATGAGATGAGATGTTTGTTGTGTGTGATTTTTCTCTTTTTCTTCTTTTTTTTTCCTTCTTCTTCCAGGTCTCTTTCCCTTACAACGAACCGAAAATGCGTTTTCCCCATATACTACCGAACACGACACTGAACATTGGCAAATTCGATCAGCTCGATTGCAATGTCAAACTTTTGCTCGAAGATATGATCGAAAATCGTGCTTTGAAAGAGTACGTACGCACAGTGATGTTTTGTTTGAAATTGAACAGATAGTGTGTGTTTTAAGGTTGGATCGCGACGAAAAGGATTTCATTTGGGAAAAGAGAATCTATTTGACCAATTTTGACGAAGCTTTGCCTTTGGTGTTGTCGTCGGCAATCAGCTGGGATTGGGCTTGTTTGTCGAACATTTACGCTTTGGTCCAACTTTGGAGACCAGTGCCAACGTCCATTGCCATGGAATTGTTGCTGCCCAAGTTAGAATAATAGGTGGAATTGATTTTTCAAAAAAAAATATAATTTTTTTCTTTTCCCCCTTTCAGTTGTCCTGACGAATTTGTACGAAAATACGCCGTTTCCTGCCTCAAATGTAATCCAGTCGACTCGCTGATGGATATTCTACCCCAGCTTGTTGAAGTTGGTTCAGAAGTTTGTTAATTTTCAACGAAAATAATATATCCAACAAAAATGATTCTAGGTTTTACGATTCGAACGCTTCGAATGTTCTTCTTTGGCAAAATGTTTGCTGAAATTTGCCGTTGAAAGTCGTGCATTTGCGTTTGCTTTATTTTGGTTTGCATTAATTCTTGTTGTTGTTTGTTTCTTCGAAAAAATAATCTACCGATTTCAGGGAATTGGAAAGTCACAAAGCTCATCCTGGTTGGGGTTTGCGTTGCCGTTTGTTGCAAAACGTGTTGGTGACAGTCGTCGGCCCAGGTATGCCGACAGAAGTACGTTTGCAAGTCGAACTTCTCAGCAGGTTGGATTCGATCAGTGAAATGGTCAAACGCGAATCCAGAGATGACAAGAAATCAGTAATCTCGGGCGTGGTCTTTTGGTTTTTTTGTTGTTAACTTTTTTTTTCTGCCCACTTCCACAGAAAGCCTTGTTGGTTCAGTTGCACTTGCTCGACTCTTGGCTTTTGCAAACCCACGTCCGAGTGCCGTTGAATCCTAGCGTCTTGGCGGTTGGTGTATTTACCGAAAATGGCAAAGTCTACCGTTCGTTGACTTGTCCCGTCAAAGTGTCTTTTCGAACTGTCAGTTCAAATTTCGACATCATGTACAAGGTTTTGTCAAGATAATAGAAGAGATAATTGTTTTTTTTCTCTCCTTTCATCTGTCGATTTAGTCGGGCGATGATCTTCGGCAAGATTCTCTCGTTTTGCAAATGATCCATTTGATGGATCATCTTTGGTTGAAAGAGAATCTCGACTTGCGTATGGTTGTTTTTCGCATTCTACCATTGCAAGATAAAAAGGGTAATGGAAAAATTTATCGGTTTTATTCGAGAAAAAAAAATTTTTTTTTTCTTCAGGTGTAATTGAATTGGTTAAAAATTCGAAAACGTTGCGTGAGATTCAAGTTGAAGAAGGGGGCATGACTGGCGTTTTACGAGACGATTTGATTCAAAAGTGGTTGCAAAAGCAAAATCCGTCCGAATTGGAATATCAAATTGTACGTGTTTTATAATATTCAATGAATAATTTCAGCTCAATTTTTCAGTCGTTCCATTCAGTTGACTATTGTTAGTTAGTTGGTTGTTGTTAGGCGCTGAAAAATTTTCGTCTATCCTGCGCTGGATGGTCAGTTGGCACGTATGTTCTTGGAATTGGTGATCGTCACAATGATAACGTGATGATCACATCCAAAGGTCACTTATTTCACATCGATTTTGGAAAATATCTTGGCGACGCGCAGATGTTCGGTTCTTTCAGAAGGTGCGCTTTTTCTTTTTTTTTCTTGTATATTTTGAAAAAATATGTTTATATTTTTTATTTTTTAACAAAGAGATCGTGTTCCATTTTTGCTTACCAACGATATGCTTTACGCGATCAACGCCGGCGAGTCGACAAAGTCAGCTTTTTTCCAACAATTTGTCGACTGCTGTTGTAATGCCTTCAACATCATTCGCAAGCACAGCACATTGTTCGTCAACTTGATGCAGTTGGTAGTGTGAATTTGATTTATAATAATAATTTTTTTTTCTCTTTCATCTCTGCTGTAGATGTTGTACTCGAGTATACCGGGTTTGACGCGCGATTCCATTGCTTACATGTATCAGAATTTCTGGTTGGAATGCACCGACACTGAAGCGTCGATGCGTTTTACGCGTCTGATCGAAGAAACTTTGCGCAGCAAATTTCCCAAATTGAACTTCCTCGTCCATACGGTCGTTCAGGGACAACGGAAAACCGGCCATTTGTCCAGTGGTCAAATTTTGTCTTTTGTACCTCAAACTTATACCGCCCAAACCGACGGTACTATTCAGTCGGTTCAAGTTATCGACTGCGAAAAATGGCATGTGCCGGCAAAAGTTTATGTAAATTAATTGGATCTTTTGTTGTTGTTGTTCTTGTCGTTTTCATTTGATTAAAAAATTTCTAGATGTACAAAATGAAAGTGGAAAGAGAAAATGTCAAAGTTCCATCGTTTGTTTATCGTTCGTATGATGAATTTTGCGAATTTGCTGAAAGCATTTATTTTCGGTAATTGATTTTCAATTGTTTCACATATGTTTCTGTTTATTTATTTATTTATTGATCCTTTTCAGTTTTCCGTTGATCAAAATGCACAGCTTGCCTCGCGGTGTGACTCTTCGAAGTAATGTTCGCGGTGTGGCCGTACGTAGACAGTCTGAAATTGCACAATTCATAAGATCGCTTTTTCATTACGCTGAAGAAATATCTCACGTAAACGGCTACTTATCAGTATTTTACTTTTTTTTGCTATTTTGTGTTCTTATTTTTTTTTTAGTCCGATTTGGTGTACACATTTTTTCATCCAATTTTTCGAGATGAACAAGCAGATATAAAAAGCAAAACTCAAAATTGTAAGTGAAAAGATTCTATCTATCTAGTTTACGTATGCTTTTCTTTACTTCTCATCTATTGGGCAAAATTGTGATCATTTTTCTGATTGTTTTTTTTTCTTTCAGTACATCATCCAGAAAATGTCAGCGGAGAGGTGAAAGTCCAAGTGGAATTCCGTCAAGGCCTTTTGGAAATATTTATCAACCACGCCCGTAATTTAGTACGTGCAAAAGAAGAGATGAAATGGGAAATTTATTATTAAATCGACGCGATGCGAAAAGTTTTTCTTTCTTTCTTTATAGAGCTTGATCAACGGGATAAATTTACCCGACTCGTATGTCAAGTGTTACATTTTGCCGGACAAACGAGGCTGGTCGAAGAAGAAAACGCGCGTAGTGCGTGGAACCCGAGATCCAACTTACAATGAAATGGTACATTTGGCGTCGCGATGTCCATTTCCCATTGGATTATTTTCTCCTTTTTTTATTTCTAGTTTGTTTACCGGATCCCAGCTAGTCAGTTGAAATGCAAAGTTTTAGAAATTAGTGTTTGGCATTACGATTTGCTTAAAGGGAACAATTTTCTCGGCTCGATTACAATCCCCATGGCTGACATATGCGATATACCTGGTCTGAAAATGTCCGACTGGTTTCGACTCGAGAACAGGCGATTCAAGACATAATCCATTTATTACAAATATTTTTCTTTTTTTCCCTCTTATTTGGACATTTTTACTAGAAAATTGCATTTGATATTTTGTTTCTTTCTATTTCAAATGAACATTTTAAAAATATTCTCTATTGTATATTTTTTGATGAATGTTTTGTTTGATGCACAACACAATATTTGAATATATTATTTTTTTTTGCGGTTTATTACACAATGAATATTTGATGATTTGCAAATGCAGAAAAAAAATTCTATTACCATAAATGTCCGTAGATAGATTGAAATAGACGAAGAAGAAGAAGAGAAACAGTCTCTCTATCCGCGCACGTGCATGCGCAAAGTGCAGATGGCAAATACAAAGTGGGCGTATGTTCGAAAATTTGAACAGGCGGAAATGTGCTTGATGAACACTTGGATAGTGGTTCGTTTGGATGGTTGTTCGTTTCGACGATTCACCGAAGAGCATCGATTTGAAAAACCGAACGATCTAGCTGGCCTGAAATTGATGTACGCTGCGGCCAAGACGGTTATGAACAATTACAAAGATATTCGAATCGCTTATGGTCATAGTGACGAATTCAGCTTTGTTTTCTGGAAGCGAACCGATCTTTGGAATCGTCGTCTGCAGAAATTCGTCTCGACCATCACCAGCTTGTTCACTTCCAATTACATTTTCCAATGGAATTTCCATTTCAATGACAACAGACCGCTCATTTGGGCACCGTGTTTCGACGGTCGTGTAGTACTGTATCCGACGGACGAAAATTTGACAGATTATTTGAAATGGCGTCAAGCCGACTGTCACATTAACAATTTGTACAATACTGTATTTTGGAAACTGGTCAACGAAGGCCAATTGAAGCCGGCTGAAGCTGAAAAGCGACTGTGCGGCTCTACTGCCGCGGACAAGAATGAAATTCTATTCAGCCAATTCAACACCAATTACAACAACGAGCCGGATATTTTTCGCAAAGGCACCGTACTGTATCGCAACGTCGACGGCGAAACGGTGAACACATTTCACGGAAGTATTATTGACGATCAATTTTGGCAATCGAATGCCCATCTGTTGAACTAATTGACTGTGAATAGAAGATCAAAGCTGAACATTTTGTTCACTCTACATCATCGCATATTATTATGACGTTTTTATATGATTTTCATCGAATGCTTTCACATTTCATCTTTTTCAATTTCAATTCAATTTGATAGCAGTTGAGAATCCGTTTTGTTGAATCACTGACACTACGCTGTTGTGCACATTTATTTATTTATTTATTTATTTATGATCAGTGCTGAACTGTGAGAATGAGAAGAAAAGAATGGATTTTGTAATCGTACAACTGTAATTTAAAATTACTATTTCAATCAACAGAGAACTGCTCTCATTTGGCGTCGAACAAAAATAATGGCAATAATTTTAATTTAAATAAAACTGAACAACAATGTAATGTTTTTTTTTCAATTACAAACAACCGAACACATGAAAACTGATCATTTATTGATTGCGTTATTTATTTATTTATTTATTATGTGTACAGCAATAAAAAAATAATGACAGTGCAGTACAAAAAGTGAAAAAATATCAACTAAGAAAAACAAAATTAAAAAATGCACCCTTAAAGTAAGTATATTGTTGTTTTGTTTTACTTTTTTTCTTCTTCATCCTATCTCTATCTGTTGATAAGAAATAATAAAATTCGATTTAACAATTTCAAAAAACAACGAATGCTGCTTTTCCTCCATCCAACTGACCAAATAACGATTGATAACTGAATTTGAAAACCAACCAACACAACAACATTTATATAGCAAAATAAAATTATTGATGTGACAACTTGGAAGGAACAAAGTAAGTTTTTTTTTTTGTAAACTTATTCACTGAAACATATTTATTTATTCACAGTATATTTATTAAAATTAATGTAGTTAGTTATTGTAAATTCCATTATAATTTATTTGATTTTCAAGATCTTCACGCTATACTCGATGTGGCTGGCCGGCGATTTATTTAAACTGAATGTTGCTGGTCTGGTCGAAGCAAGCTGATATAATGGTCTTCGCCCAGCAGCGAAACAAAATATTGAGCATGGAATTTTATTTCAACGAATAAAGTCAACAGACAATAGACAACATTGCAGACGAATCGATACAACATTTAAATAATGAAAAAAAAACTTTTTAACACCATTCTTGTACACTATTATTTATTTGATTGATTGTTAAGAAACTTTAAAGTTGTAATTACTATTTCAATATTGTTATTTAAAAAAAATTCTCAAGTTTAAACTGCTTTCAACATTTTACTTTAAAATTGTATTTTTTATTTTAAAGTAAAAAAAAGAAGGCGTCAGATCACGTCCTGTTTAGTTTTATACTTGACAGCATGAAGAAACGTGGGAAAGCAAAAGTTTCTCGTTCTAATCCCAGGCCCAGTCGTACTCCTGGACCTAGTCAGAGCAGAATACGAAGTCGAAGGAACAGAAGCCGAAGCCGAAGCCGAAGCCGGAGCCGGAGCCGGAGCCGGAGCCGAGGCCGGAGCCGAGGCAGAAACTGGAACCAAAGTCAGAACCAAACTTCATACAATTGTGAAAACCGACGTTCGAGAAGATCAAAAAGGCAAAAAGCTGCAAAGAAGCGATCCGGTGAAGAATCGACTGAAGAAAATGAACCATCTCCGCTAATGTGTTCCAGGTGCTTGCAATTGATTCGACCACGTTCCGCATCAAAAAATGCTCACGTCAACCAAGGTATACAAAGAAAATCCTGGCGTCGTGCAGCTACACGTCGACCAGTAAGAAGCCGGCCCAAGTCGCCCACGGTCACATTTAGAAAATCTAGCCCGAAAGAGTGGTCGATCGAGGTACCTAAAGCTCAAAAGAAATTGGACAACGCAATGAAACTCCAGTTTACGGCAAAACGGTGCCCGTTGCGGCACGGGAGATCCATTGTTGGTCGAAGATTATTCTATGATAGTGATGACAGTGATGAAGATGACCAGAAAGAGACTTAAATATGTTTATACAATATTCATTTCAACAACTTTCAGAATTAATACTTCATATTTTCATTTTTTTACATTCACATCTATTTAAACTGCTCTATTTATTCATTTATTTACTTGTTTCTTATTTGTTTACCTTACTAAGATGTTCTTATTTTTTTACTTTTTTAAAATAAAACATCGATATAAAAGACAAATTTTAATCCGCTACAATTGTAACATAATGCAGTCTTTAACCAGTTCACAACTGTTTTATTTTGGGATAAGACAAAGAAGATTGTAAAGATAAGTTTAAATTATTGCAGCGATTTTACAAAAGCATTGACTGAACAGAGAACCTAAATTTGGCGGCCAAAATTGAATAAACTGCTATTTTGAAAAAAAAGATGCAGAAGCGCCGCCGGTTGCAGCGATACATGAGGAAATGGCGTCCGAAGCAACTGAAAATTCTGATACAGCTGGTCAATTCTCAGGGTTACACAGATATAGAATCATATGCATCTTAGCACATCAAAGCGATGTCCCAGATTGCGGTAACGCCGTGAAAATCTGCAGCTTCGTGGTCAATATAAAAGTAGAAAGAGGTTTTCAGTTTTCCCAAATATGCGATGCTTCACATTAAATTTTCTTTTATGGAAATAACTAATCACATTTCACAATTTTTAAAACAAAGCACTTCTTTTATATATAATGTGAATTAGTGATAGTAAACTTTTATTGCTTTAAAAATTTACAGCTATTCTGAAGTAAGAATGCTCATGAAAAATGTTCAACTTCTTTACATTTGCTGAGAAATTTCTGCGATTATTTTCAAGCACAAAATATGAAAAGATGTCTAACTTTACATAAATAAAGAAGTCACAATGGTGATCAAAAATAAAGCTTCTTCACAGTTTCAATTTCACTGTTCAAATAACAACTGGCTTTTGTAATTTCATTTCCTCAGGTCTGTGCTAATCAGCACACTGCATTACAGAAAAACATTTCCACCTTTCGTTACATGCGATTCTGAATTAGGCACTTACATAATGTACAGCATCATATTACAACAACAACCAACAGTCAATAGGAATCATCAACAAACAAATCTCAACTATATTACAATAGTTAAAATGAAAAAAAATAAAGTACACAAAAAATGGATAAAATGTATACAAAATGAATGCATAGTGCAGAGGTCATATAAAAGAAAATGTGCAGAAGAATGATAAGATACAGCGCTTAAAATATGTTCTATACAAACTGCATCACCATGTAAATCTACCCGTAAGCGCAGTTACCCGTCGCTGCTGGACTCCAAATGCTGCGCTACGTCTCACAGGGTTGTCGTGAGCCCGCGTATAGCTATGATCCATTCACCGCAACAAAGAGTCAGTTTCAACTTGTTCAATCATGAACAGTCAAAGAAACAGATAGAATTCCAGATGGTGCTTCGTGCTGTTTGACATGCAATGATCATTGCATTTCCATGTGCAAAGACGAATGTGATCGGTTGGTCGGTACACACCATTTTGTAAGCATTGCCTGCCAGCGTTCTTCATGTATGTAGCTGTGTTATTCGACAGAAAAAAACTGATAATCGTCTGACACCAGGGACGGAAATTGATGCTCGCCTTCACAGCACATGCAACACAGCGCATTTCAGACCAAAACCGCCAATTTCCACGGATTAACAGTTCTTATGAACAGTGCTAATATTACATAACTTGAATTTCCAGAATTTCTACTGTAGGATTACTGTATTTTAAAAGTAGATTAATTAATTTACCAAAAATAAAACGATTTAATGCATTTGATTCCATTGATTATTGTCTATTCATTGCAACTGTTACTGTCTCTAGAGTTACCGTTTCAGATAACCAAACGACAGTTGTTGGTTCGTTTCAAATCAATCAATCACTTAATGAACTTCCTAATGGAAGACG
Organism: Trichinella spiralis; assembly: GCF_000181795.1. NCBI lineage: Eukaryota > Metazoa > Nematoda > Enoplea > Trichinellida > Trichinellidae > Trichinella > Trichinella spiralis. The sequence goes on from NW_003527549.1 coordinate 698,183, forward strand.
ATCGTGTAGTTTTTGCTTCAATCACGCGCTTCGAGTAAATACGCATCTTGTTTGATTTCTCTATAGCGTGCCGATAATACGTGTTAAAAGAGGAACCACAAGAAAACCGAGAAACATGACTTGATCAGTATCAGCGACAGGAAAAACGTCGATACCTGATGCCGACGTTGAAGCAGTATGAGTTGAAGCTGCTTGACTTATTACACAGTGCAGTGAACGATTTTGCCCGCACCTGATTTCTGAATTACAGCTTCGATATTTGACAGTAAGAAGAACCTGTCGATGGATTATTCAACCTGATATTCCAACTTGTTCGCGTTATGCAGTATCTTCTTGTCTTGATCTCTTGCGAGCACTTCTACGGAATTTCTGTGCGTTTCTTCTCATAAAACAATGTAAATCATTTGATTCCATTGACTAGAATAAATGGTAAACTGGTAAAGCGGTACTAAGCATTCCATTCCTGAGCGCAACCACTAATGTGATTTTTTGGAAAGTTTGCTACCTATTGTCACGACTTTCCTCTCGCACTTTTACGGATTTCTACATGTGTTTTTTCACCGAGAACAGTGGTAATTGCTTGACTTTATAGTATGTAATACCTGTTAGCCTGGTAAGCCTTGTTAGTCATTGCATTTCAGAGCACCACCACGATTATGAGCGGTTCGTTGGTTTGCAAACTGTTGTCAGCAGTTCCTACTAGCACTTTTACTGATTTCTACCTGTGTTTCTCCGCACAGAAGTCTGGTAATGGTTTCTCTCTATGTTTTGTAATATCTGCTAAGCGGATAAAGCATTTTCTATAATTGCATTTCAAAGCGCCACTATGAATATGAGCGGTCGTCGGTGTGCAAACTCTTGTCAGGAGTCCTCCTACCACTTTTACGGATTTCTACCTGTGTATCTCCGGACAGAAGTCAGGTAATGGTTCCTCTCCAAGGTTAGATACTTTATAACCTAATAAAGCATTGTTAATCATGCATT
>NW_003527549.1:699368-709159 GCF_000181795.1 Trichinella spiralis
CTTTATAACCTAATAAAGCATTGTTAATCATTGCATTTAACCCTTTGGTGGTGGCGTGTGTGATCCGACCGTTAGTGGTGGCGTGAGGTCCGCTGGACCCCTCCTCGCTAATTCCCATTTATTGATGTTGGAACCAAATGTTTTCAGCTTTTTGCAGTCGTATTATATACTTTATTATTTTTTCACTGCGCATTTGTTTCCCAGAGAGAATCTCTCATATAATTTATGTTGCAAATGTTTGGTTTTATGTATGTAGCAGCTGACGCTCAGCAGTTGTGAACGTGAGAATGGTCCTTTGTATTCAGAGTTCACAAATGATATTTGTTTTTATTCTCGGGAAAGTGCAAACTTTATTTACAATCATAAATTCTATAATTAATCATCACTGACAACCTCCTCTGCGGTTTTTGCAGCACAATCCATACTAAAAGGAAAGAGCATATATGGCTTGCACATTCGCTGTAACTGTTTTAGTCTTTGTCTTCCTTTCTTGGACAAAATTTGCATCTCTTTTTTTTATTTCGATGCCAGTATCTTGCGTGGGGATTAGGGGATCTGAATTAGGCATCTGATTAAGCGTATCTGAATTAGGCAAATATGTAGTATACAGCTTTGTGTTACAACATCAACCAACAAGGAACAATCAGTAATAATCAACAACAAACAAAGACAAACTATATAATAATAATTAATAGAGTGAAACTCGGTTATAACGATGGGCACTGAGGACAGAGATTTTGATCGATATAACCGAGTTTGCATACATATAGTTAGTTTATTGATACATATATGGTTAAGTTTATTCAAAAACTTCACTTCTGGTGAAAAAATCTTCCAAGGTTGTCTGACGCGTTTCGGTCTGTGATCTTCGACGAGATGACTTCAACAATTCCTTCGTCAGCATTTTCTGTAGCTTCGATAAATCGCTCCAGATGGTCAACGCATTCATTTCAGTCCGGGTATGTTTTTAACGGGATACTTTCAACAGTTTCTGCATCTGTGTCAGAATCGTCATTGTTCACCTATTTCTCGCAATGGATGTCATTCACTATGTCATCCATTGCTAATACATCAGATGTAATAACAGCGGCGTATATATATATATATATATATATACATGGTCACGTTCAGAAATTTCATCAAATTGAGAAATACTTTCCCTCTTCTTTGTACTGCTGCCTTGATGCAGGCCACACTGAATGGAACCAATCGTCAACGCTTTTAGTGTTTGAAGACCTTACTTTTCCACATTTGCAACAGTTGCTGTATCCGCGTCAGAGTCGTCACCGTTCTCCTGCTTGTCGCAATGGATGTCATTTACTATGTCATCCATTGTTGGTACATCAGAGGTAATAGCAGCGGTGTCTATATCTTCATAATACATGTAAATGTTATGTCTAGCGTCAAACTGGTCCAGCCATCCAGTGGTGCACGTAAAATCAGTATAACCAAGCATTGTAGCAAATTGCTCAGCTTTAATTTTTAAAATTGGGCAACATATTATGTTCCAGTTTGGAAAATTTTCCCTCGAAACCATTCCATCAATGCTATTAATGTCGGTTTTCTCACACAAGAGAAACCTTTTCGCAGATGTGATGCCATTTTCATGTGCATCTAGAATAGCGCTTTGATTTTTCCAAATTATAGAAACAGTCGACTGTGATGAGCCAAACTGCTCACAAACCGAAGAATTTTTCGTACCATCATTCAATGCATAGATGATAGCAAGCTTTTCTTTCACAGACAATGACTTCCTCTTAGCGAGACTGAGCGATGTATTAAAAGCACAACGCGCAACAGCTCTGCACCGTCAGTTGCGTCACCACAGTTGTGTGACGTCATTCACTACTACTGCAGCTTACGAACATTGATTTCTATCGTCATATCCAAGTTTCAAGATCGATATAAAAAGTGTTTTTCATGTATACCATACAGCCAAACCAACCAAAAATAATGAAATTTCTATCGCATTAGCCGAACATCGTTATAACCGAGTTCTACTGTACGTACAACAATAATGAATAGTGCAAAGGTGCTATAATCGTACAGATGCAGGAATAAAATAAGATATAAATCTCAAAACATGTCCCATACTAATTTCATTACGATGTAGTGTCTGCTGTATTCCGTAAGCTGCGCTACGTCGTACGGAACCCCTTCGCCGCACCACCGTCTCAGTTTTACCCTGTTCATCAATGATCAGTTATAGAAACTGATAGAATCCCGGGTAGTTCTGACGTGCTCTTTTGTTCATGCGACTGTGTCAACATTCCAGATGGTTGTTGGTCTGCACAGCCACACCGTGGACATTCCAAAGCTAAAATTTAATGGCAGGAAGCCACTCCCACTGGAAATAGTTGAACAGGGCTTCCACTTCATCCAGCGTCCCAACAATAAAAATTTCGAAACCCGCGGGTACAAGGTTCACCGAAAAAATTGCTTATTCCATCAGCAGTTTCACTTTTTTTTTCTTAGTTGCTGATTATGAATATAATCATTTAATAAGCCAAGGTGGCCGACCTGGCGAAGCACAGCATTTTTGCACAAGGGAGTTGTTTAAATTGTCTTGAATCACAAACAAATTTCGCCGGATCAAAACTTGGAAGCCAAGTTCTTCCACTTTGGAATGGAGCAGTTCAAATATCCAGATATACGAGGACAGATCTTTCCTAACAGTCAAACAATGTACGACCTGTAGCAGTTTACCCCTCATGAACACATGAAGGGTAAACAACTGCTGGTTCCAGGATAGACAATCTTAAAGGTCCCATCTCCGCACCAGCAGCCTCACACCAGCTTCGGTGGCAAAAATTAATATACAATTGGCCGGCGAATGATACATTAAATTATTTGATAATTACATTTGTTGTTGTTTGCTCAGCAGTGACCCACAGAACCTGCCGTCTGACCGGAAGTCGTGGATATCTCCGGGCACGGCTGTAGTACATTGTGTTCCGTGCCTGGTCCAACGATGGAAAATATGCGGCAGCATCTAAGCTGGAGGAGACTGCTTGCAAGCTCTTCATATATCTCTTTTTCAGACCTCAGATACCCTGGAGCCAGCCGTTTCAATTCACTGAGCTGCTGTTGATGGTACAATGTATGCGGGTCCACTCTCCAGCCATCTGCATGCTCGCAAGTTCTTATTACTTGAGTGGCATCCAGATTAGTATACAGCTTGCCACGGCAACCTCTTATTCCCTAAATTCGAAACGAAATGGTTCGCTTATGATATTATACAACAATAACACCGTGCTATATTAAAACAATTCTGCTTACCGATGTGCATATCCAACATTTTTCATTACGATTTGTCTGCTTCAGGGTGTAGTACTCTCCACTAATGTACTAATTTTTGTTGGTACCTTTGGGTAGACGCAAACTGAATTTCATCGTTTCCTTCCATCGGTAATAACTCTCGAACGCAAAGCACTAGACACAAATGCAAGACCAAGCGATAATGAATCATACGCTTTTGAATTTCATTTTAAATAGTCATTTTGCAACAATATTTGGTTTTCATTTCTCATTTTATCTACAATCGAAGATCAACTTGTGATATTCCTTGTGGCACTAATGCCTTTTGTTGATACTGACAGAATAAAATTAATCACACACAAATGGCGCACAAATGCTGACATCAAAGAACGCGATGTCCCACTGCAGAGAGAATTTGAAGCAGCTTTAATTGCTATTCTGCTTCGCGCTGTCCATCGCTTCCTTTCTGCTTTCAAAATGTTTTACTTTTATTTATCTGAGTTCATCAGATAAATTTCGTTTTAGCTGGCAATTATGTAAGATTTATGTATAAGATGCTTATCCATTTGTTAGAAATTGCTCTAATACAAAGGGAAAGTCAACAAGTGATAAATTGTCCACAGCTGCAGTTTGAAATTAAAACCAGGACAAGCAACTGCTAATTTTTGTTAGCATCGAAATACTTTTCTGATTTTGCTTCGCCGTTATCTGAAAATGTTTCTCGTTTGCAAACGAATTTTATCTTTAATCTTTCCAGTGTTTCTTTTGCTCCTGTTCACCAGAGTTATTGTTTTCCTTCCTTCGTATATTTTATTTAAATAAAAAATTAAAAATCTGCAATATTATTTACAAATCAAAAAACAAATTTATTTATATATTTGGTGTAAATTGTAAACTTTCTATTTTTACATCTGAACGAAATCGACTAGTCCGTTGGGGAACACTTAAATTGCCATCATTTCCATTTGCAACCTTTGAATGTATATATTTCAATGATAACGAAATATTGAAACTTTCCGCATCGCAACTTATTGCTTTCCCGAGTTATCCGAATTATTTTCATCACCGATGTCACATCAAGGTTGGTCCATATAGCACCACTGCAGCCTTTTTTATCCTATACCAAAATAAACTATCCCTTAATAACTAAGGAAACACAGTGTACATTTAGCATATACTTTTGAGCATCTCCAATATTTCTATATGCCGGCACATTTTAATTTGTATGCCCTGCCTTCATAAACAAGGGACATGCCACTGCAACAATTTGGTACAACGTGTAAGTCAGAATCATCATCCATAACAAGTAACAGAATAGAAAATGATTCGAATAACTCTGGAACGCAAAGCACTGAACGCAAACGCAACACCGAACGGAAATAAAGTGGACGGTTTTGAATTGCATTTTAAATAACCATTTTGCAACATTTAGTTTTCATATCTCATTGGTTTATTTCCGATTTCCCTCCTGATATATAAATCTGCTCCCACCTTTTGTAAATTAATTTATTTCCTGTTGAAATCTATCAAGATTGGATGTTAACTTCCGGGTGTAACGTCAGCATACTGAATAATCTGTTTGAAAAATCTGGAATGTTGTAGCAACACTTCCAATTTCCGGGTTACAAATGGCACTAATGCAACGTTACGCGTTAGCTCGCAATTTCATTTAATTTTACGCATGATTTCACGCATATGTCTTTGTCAAACATTTTTCGCTTTTCTCGTCACATCACATATGTTGGTAAAGGCGATTTTAATACAAAGGGAAAATGCACATGTGACAAATTGTTCACAGTTGCAGCTTTCCAGCTAAACCAAGGAGTGACAATTACTAAACTGTTAGCATCTGAATTAATTTCTTGATTTTACTGGGAGTGTTCTATTTAAATCTTTCTTGTTTGCAATCCAAGAATTTTACNTNNNNATTTGCAAAGTTCTTTTTGTTACAAAACATCCATATATGTATTTTTNATACATCTCGATGNGGTTTGTGGTTTCTATGAAAAANTCCTGTTTGACGATTCATACTTTTCATATAAAATGCNAGTCGAACTTCATTAAGTGCATANGATTTNGGCNGAAAAAAAATTCCCATTATTTAATTAAACAGTAAAATAATGAATAAGTGCATGGAAATTCTTGCCAAATTCCATGCTCACTTATAACCAAGTTCAAATGTAATTGGAAATGCAACATCAAACAGATCAGCTACGTCATAGACGCTGCTTTTGATGCGGGGTGTTTAAATATTTCGTTATCATTGAAATATACATTGCAAGCTTGCAAATGTAAATGAATACAGATGGCAATTTCTGTTCAGCAACGCACTAGGCGGTTTTGTTCAGATGTTGAAATTGAAAGTTTACAATTTACACCAAATATATAAATAAATTTGTTTTTTGATTTGTAAATAATATTTCAGATTTTTTATTTTTTATTTAAATAAGATATACGAAGGAAAACAATAACACTGACAAAAGAGGTAAAAAGTTTCTGAAGTTAAAAGTAAAAATCTTTGATTGCTATCAGGAAAGATTTTCAGAGAACAGTCAGCTTGAAATTAGAAAAGTATTTAAATCAGCCAACGCAATTATCATTCTTGAATTGGCGTCTACGTTATTTCTACCTTTCGATCTTGACTTTAATTCTTAACGCAACAGTAACCGTTACACAGTCTTCGAAGGCTCATGTTTTCGCTCCATCTAATTCTTATGTCTTATAAGTAGTTGCTTTTGTAGCGGACTTTGACCTACGCGTTAGAACTGTATTTGTCCAGACGACGAAGAGGAAGAAGAATAATGAAGCTACCGTAAACAAATGGATACTTGTAGATCGGGAAAGGGTTACGGTAGTACGGTTGTTGGCTCTAGAGAAGCGATAGTGGTTGTTGGTTCTTAACATTTACGGTGGCGGTCTTTGTTCGTATTTGTTAATAAATGTTGTACTCTTGATCTGTATGTGGATGCGAGAATGTTATGGGAAAAGCACGAACTGGAGGAACGGTGGCAGCGTCGTCGCCTAGCGATGACTATGATAGCAGCCCGGTTGGGGCGACGAACGATCCTTCCCTGAGTGAGCGGCTCGTTACATTGGGGGCCTGTCCGAGGAGCCGTACAAGTTTATACATGCGGAGCCTGCTATTGCATTCGACTGGAGATGGACCCGACGGAGTGTCTGAAGAAGCTGGAAGACTTCTTCTGACCTAGCGGTGTACCGACATCGAACAATGGCCTCGTCGTGCGGTACTTGTTGAGTGATCCTGTACGCTGCGAGCTCTACCTGGTCGGACAAGCACGGGAGAACTCCTTCGAGGAGCTGAAGAGGGAGCTGTTGAACACATACGGCCCAGAGAAGTCATCTGTGGAGCTAATCGAGTGCATCCACGCCCTGCGTCAACGTGAAAGCCAAATCATCAAACAGTGCGCGGAAGAGGTGGCGAAGTTGGCACGCAGTGTATGTGTGTCGGAGCGCGACTTGGTGGCGCTTTTCGCCGGTGGGGTTGCGTCGAAGGAAGTACATCGTGCCATTTGGCTGCAGAAACCGTCTACCCTCGCCGAAGCACAGAAATTTGCCAAAAAAGTGAGCAAGGCGGTGAAGCACTTTCAGGAGCGACAACAACCGTACACTGGCGTTATGAAACAAGAGAAGGACGATGTCACGCAGCATTTGGAGGCTCTGTGGCTCTGAGAGATGAAGAACCTAGGTAGGCAAGTCCTGCAATGGCAGCGAACGGCCCTACGAACCGTTGGGCGAGTTGGATGCTTCCGCTGCGGCTGCCCGGACCATCATAGACGTGAGTGCCCCCAGCTACACGTCCGAAAACGAACGGCGGAGAGAAGAACGATGGTGACCATCAACCCGCTGACCGGTAGCGTGGTCGCGTCACAGGTGAGATACGGAGGTTCAACATTTTGTTGTTGGTCTACAGTGATGGCATGGTCTCAGTAATCCCCAAGAGGGTGTGGGATAAGGCTACGTCAGGCCAGAGGTTACACGGAGCAGCGAGACCAATGTAACGTGGCGATGGCGACCTACGGCTGGGGGTATAGTCCATCTGCACCTGGGTAGATGGAAGGTTCCACGCGGAGAGCGGCTCGTTACACTAGAAAAACATTTCTTACTCAATGATTGTTGTATTAATTACTTCTATAAAAGGTTTTCTACATTATAAATTACTTGAAAACAATTAACTTCAAACAAAATTCGCTTTAATTTTCTCAAATATACTTTAAAGTGAAATATTATGTAACGGCCTGCAATCATAGCGCACTATCATTCAGTATATGTTTTTCAAGGTTCCACAGTCTTTGACAATGATGTATGATAAGGTCCACCAGCGTGCCTCAGCTCTGCTTCACAACAAAAAAAAAGGCGCAGATGACGGTCAGAGTCATATGACCAATTGCTGTTGCCCATCGATTAGTCAGTGGATGCTGAATGCTGTCTGAATGGGAAACGTGACTGGATGCAGCATTTGGCCTGCCTGCTGTCAACATCCAGCATTGATCCGTCCCGTTACGTTGCAGTTCTGTCGCTGAACGACCGTTTTCACTTGTATCCTCAACGAGCATATTATTTGTTGGTGAGTGTGATTGCGTGTGTGCGTCAGTTTATAACACTCTCCTGCTCGTGGTTGCTCATTTTATTCTACACCTTTTAAGGTTGGTATTCCTTACGTTCAGTTCTATAGTACATTTATCGTACAATGCCCAAGACCCCATCTACGACAACAGAGGCAGCAAAAAATGAAGAAACCTGACATAAGTACAAGCCCGTTACATTCATTACCCTCACGAAAACAACCTTTCACCACGGTAAATTATTAAATTCATTTTTATTTAAATTTTTTTCATTTTCTAATAAAGATTATTTTTAAACATATTTTTCAATTCCAAAAGCATACTCAAAAGTGGTTTTTTAAAAAACTCCATTTGCATGACATCAAGTCATTGACCAGATATGGTTGTTCAATTGTAACTGACGACGCCGATGTAGCTTTTGGTGTTGTTGTTTTTCAATCAGCTTAATATTTTTCCATTTCTAATATTTCTAATTCAAGTGCATATGCTCGTCGTTTTCAACCTCTCCAATCATCTAGTTCAAATCGTGCCGTTTTCAACGCAAATCAGTTTCGTGAAATTATACTTTTTATGAATTTTTATTTTTTTTCTTTTATAGTGGTAACATGTTGCCCATTGAAGAAACACAACATGTACAATTGAGTGAAGTCTTCAGATGCAACTGGAGAATTTGGTTTTCCATTTTCCGGTTGCTAAGAATAGAGGACATCATGCGCCTGTCCTACGCATCGAGGGAAATTAATGCGATGGCGCAGAGCTACTTTAAGTATGAACATTTTGAAACGATACGTTCAGAATGGGCTTCATTTTTCCTAATAATAATTTATTATTATTTGATTAATAACAATATGACGTAGTGAATGATTTACTTAAGTTGACATGCAACAGTGATTGTCAAAATTTGAAATTTTATACGATGGTATTTTCTTTGAACGTTGAAAATTTTTTTCTTTATCCTGTAAATGATATACATTTCTACGAGCATCATTGATTATGATAATGATTGCAATCTTTTCATGCGTGCACAGTGATCAAACTTGATCACTCTCATTAGTAATCTGTAGTGATTTTCTGATTAGTGATGATCTGATTAAACGAATATTCCATTCGAAGTGTCATCGAGCAGACGTGAACATACGACCTAGAGGAATAATATGCCATAGGGCGGAATGGAATAGAAACCGAAACTGATTCGCCGGCACCCATCAGCGGTTAAATTTTTCATTTATAGCAAAGTCAGTATTTTTATTTAACCGACTAACGTTTTATTCAGTTAAAAAAACTGTACAAACAACACCGAATACAAACGCAAGGAATATACAAAATGCAACAATGAGTTAGAGAAACATGCCAACAACACTTTCTAAAAATATCCTTCCTTACTGTAAATTCTTGAAAATCAGGCGTTTCAAATCCGTAACACTATTATAGTTGCATCTTTCGAATGGATCGCATAGGATGGTCCACACCGGTCCCGTTCGGATTACGTAACTTTAATAGTAGTGGCGTAACATAAAAAATGGAAATAGTTATTATTCCAAAATTTTATTGTCTGTTTGAAGCAATGAAACTAATATAAATAAGCGGTGGCCAGGAGCGTTCTTTATCTTCTTCCTTGTTTCTTCTTCTGTTCTATATCGTGTTTTCAATCCCAGCACACCGACTTTCCTATGTACCGCCTGGCAGAAGTGGAAGTAGCAGCCCTGTACCCGCGAATTCGGGAAATAGTCCCGAATCGCGTGTATCAGGGCTGTTTCAAAATCACAAATTATTGTATGTGGATTGAGATTGACCCCCAGGACTGCCACTTTGTTTACTAAAACTTGAAATATAAATCCGGATGTTCCAAGTTTCCAATCCAAGTTAATTCAAAAAAACCAAAAAAAGCAACATAATTGGATAAAAATAATGTAACTTTTGGGAGTTTAATGCCTTAATCCTTTTATCGTT
>NW_003527550.1:0-4171 GCF_000181795.1 Trichinella spiralis
TTTCCAAATAAATTATAAAAAAAATTTGTCTGGAAGTTCCGATGATATTTATCATTGACACAGAGGCGCAGACTTTTGCTGGCATATTCTAACTGAATTATTAAAATTTTATAAATGAAATAAATAAAAACAAAAATAAAATATTTTTCATTTTTTCGGCATAAATTTGTGGTGAATTTTTCTCGTGTCCTATTCATTTGTAATTTTATTCAGTTCAATTCAATATTATTTCGTGGTTGAAATAAATGTGCAGTTGTTATTATGATTCGTCTTTCACAATGCCATATAAATTAAAAAAATTAACAGATATTTTCTGAACGAGAAATTTTGAGTTTGTTTTTTTATAAGCACCTAACAGCAGCAATTCAATCATTTTAGTAAAAATTATTATGGAATTATAAAATGAAATATGCTTTTTATAAGTAAATTATTAATTATGTAATGCACAAATTCAATGTTTTTTATTTTAATAAAAATGCGAATACTACCAGTGGAGTGTTCAGTTACCAAAGAAATATCGCTATGACTAGTATGTACGTTATTGCTGCTGTAAGCAGTTGTTTCATAAATTAAAATTATTTATGTTTGATAAGTAGAAATAATTTTTAAACTAAGAAAAACTGCATTCAATAAATTGCTGAAACAATCCAACGCCGATTTTCATGGCGAGTATTTTTTTGAATAACTTACTGTGGTTATGAAATAAGTACTTGATTTTGTTTAATTCATTTGATAGTTCTGTAGGTGTGTATTTCTCGCAGATGCCAACGGCCTTTTTGTCAACTGCTTTACACTTGATTGTTCAAAGATGTGTTATGACAGTGATAAACTGGTTTTAACGAAAATTTTCTCTGCTTCTCTTCATGCTGTTTTGTTGTTTTCGTTTTTTTCTCTTTGAATTTCTATCAACCTCTCCAGCGTGTTGTGCATCTTGATTTGCTAGCATCGTTCGCGGAACAGCAGCAATGAACGCGATTATTTATTAATTTCATATTTTTGGGTTTCATTTTTCGTTGGGTCACTGAATAGCCATAATAATTTTTTTTCAGCCAAAATGGAAAAGGTGGTAAATATTTATCCAAATCAGCTTGCCTGCTGCAATGTGTGCAAGTAATGTGGTTGTTGTTTCAAGCCGGCGACGCATCGCTTTGCACTCCGAATGCTGGTAATGTCGCTAGTCTGGTGCGACGTCTAAGCTCCGAATTTAAATCCAGAAGCAACGCACCCAGTGATCATTGTCGCAAAAGTAATTTGTGTGATAATTTTCAACACTGCAACGCGCATAAATAATAATTAATAATTGGAATATTGCTAAAGGTGGCCAATTTTAAGTTTCAGAATTTGTTTGCAGTTGTATGCTGTTGGTTGGAAAAAAACCTTCATTAGCTTGTTTTCGCCTCTGAAGCATCAATCGATGCTTGCCCGGCCATTGTTGATTGTCACGCAACGCCCACCGCAGTTCTTGTCCAGTTCGGTTGCTTGTTATTTAAATATTATGAAATTTGATTCTGAATTCTTTATATGGTGAGATACAAGGACTTCCAGTATATTTGCATTCTAGTGAAGTTTTTTAGCTACTAAATATTATTTTGAACAAATTTAATTAGATGGCAATGACGTAAAATAAAGTATAAATGATGATAAAATTAATCTGCGTATAAATAGATGCGACACGATAAAGCTACTATTCCATTAAAATTAAAAACTGGAAGAATATAATAATAAGCAAGAGAGGTAGCAGGTCATTTTGCTTTGGCTTTGCATTAATGCCGTTGGCGGTATGGTGTGCGATGCATGCAAAAAAGAAACGCACTTATTTGCAGTGATGAAATGATTGGTCGGGTGATGAATTAAAAGGTGAAAAGATCTATTCTAATTTTTATTTGCCCAAAAATTCAAGTTTATTTTATTTGTACATTTAATAGCGTTTTTTCAGATTTTTAATTTTGAAATTTAATTACTGAATTATATATAAAACCCTGAATGTAATGCTATGAGAATACTTTGGCAATTCAAAAATTTTGATCATAGCTTATTGCTGACATAATGAAAAGCATAATTAAAAAAAATTTTATTTAATTGTATAAAGTAAATCACACCAAGTATTTATCTTAACTGCTTTGTTTAAATTTAAACAATTCTTTCAGCTTTAAACAATTTATGCTTAAAAGAAATAACTTTAAAACGCTATTGCTCAACGCAAAACTTGCAAAATAATTTTTATTTTGTTTTCATCCATCTTTGGCAATGGACAGTGGTCAACTTGCGGAAATTCAACCTGGAAGCGTCCTGTTTGGCCGTTTTGAAATGGTTAGGAAATTGGGCGTTGGTAGTTTCGGTGCGGTTTTTGAAGCAATTGACGAAGGGTCTGGACAACGAGTAGCTGTGAAAATAGAACTGAAGAAGTACGGAAGATATGGGAAAGGGGAAACCATTTTGAAAGAGGCTAAAGTAATGGAAGCAATGCAAGGTGTCCATCATTTTTTGGAATATTATGGGTGTGGCAAACAGCACGCCTGCCATTATATTGTAATGGAGCTCGCCGATGCAAGTGTAGCGAAACTGTTGCAGCGGTCAGAAATGGGCAAATTTTCTCTGTCAACGTCGGCATATTTTGCCTATAATTTTGTTGAAGCACTGAAAAAGCTTCACAAAGCTGGGTTTGTGCACCGCGACATTAAGCCAGCAAATTTTCTTGTCAAAAGAATTGGAACAGTCCTCAATGTATATTTGACTGATTTTGGAACTGCAAAGTCCATTGAAAATTATTGTGAAACGGTGAAGCCGCAGAGTAAGGTTCCATTTGTGGGATCAATTAATTATTCATCCCCCAACGTCCACATGGGGAAACCGTATGGCCCAGTCGATGACTTGTTTGGTGTGTTTTACAGTTTTTTGAAAATTAGCAGTGGGACTCTTCCGTGGTGTGGACGTTTCAAATCAATTGTACCTATACAAAAGTTCTGCATTTCCCCCACAGAACTGATTGGTTGCAAACCAGAAACTGTCTACCAGATTTATGAAAAGCTGCGTTCTCTTACTTATGATGATTCAATCGATTACGATTGGTTCATTGATAAGTTCAAAAGCTTGATGATTTCTGATGTATCTCCACTCGAAGAAATTTCTGAGTGCTTTACTGCCTAATTATAGTGATATGAAAATTTTTTCTAATGTTTTGTTTTTCAGAATAATTTATTTTTTTTTAAGCTTATCATCTTCTTTTGAAATGAAAATATAGTATTTTTGCCTACTGTTGTCATCAGTTCACATTGTATATTATTTTTCATTTAATATTCTATTTTTCAGCAATTAATGTTTTTCTGGAATTGAATTTTATCATATTTCTTGATAATTTATGTTATTTTAGCTTATTATTTCAAATAAATTATAAAAAAATTGTCTTGGGAAGTTCCGATGATTATTTATCATTGACACAGAGCGCAGACTTTTGCTGGCATATTCTAACTGAATTATTAAAATTTTATAAATGAAATAAATAAAAACAAAAATAAAATATTTTCATTTTTTCGGCATAAATTTGTGGTGAATTTATTCTCGTGTCCTATTCATTTGTAATTTTATTCAGTTCAATTCAATATTATTTCGTGGTTGAAATAAATGTGCAGTTGTTATTATGATTCGTCTTTCACAATGCCATATAAATTAAAAAAATTAACAGATATTTTCTGAACGAGAAATTTTGAGTTTGTTTTTTTATAAGCACCTAACAGCAGCAATTCAATCATTTTAGTAAAAATTATTATGGAATTATAAAATGAAATATGCTTTTTATAAGTAAATTATTAATTATGTAATGCACAAATTCAATGTTTTTTATTTTAATAAAAATGCGAATACTACCAGTGGAGTGTTCAGTTACCAAAGAAATATCGCTATGACTAGTATGTACGTTATTGCTGCTGTAAGCAGTTGTTTCATAAATTAAAAATTATTTATGTTTGATAAGTAGAAATAATTTTTAAACTAAAAAAACTGCATTCAATAATTGCTGAAACAATCCAACGCCGATTTTCATGGCGAGTATTTTTTTTTGAATAACCTTACTGTGGATATGAAATAACTACTTGATTTTTGTTTAATTCTTTGGATATCTCTGGAGGTGTGGATTTTCTCGCTTACGCCTATGGGCCCTTTTTGCAACCGCTTT
>NW_003527550.1:5744-6584 GCF_000181795.1 Trichinella spiralis
AAAAGAAATAACTTTAAAACGCTATTGCTCAACGCAAAACTTGCAAAATAATTTTTATTTTGTTTTCATCCATCTTTGGCAATGGACAGTGGTCAACTTGCGGAAATTCAACCTGGAAGCGTCCTGTTTGGCCGTTTTGAAATGGTTAGGAAATTGGGCGTTGGTAGTTTCGGTGCGGTTTTTGAAGCAATTGACGAAGGGTCTGGACAACGAGTAGCTGTGAAAATAGAACTGAAGAAGTACGGAAGATATGGGAAAGGGGAAACCATTTTGAAAGAGGCTAAAGTAATGGAAGCAATGCAAGGTGTCCATCATTTTTTGGAATATTATGGGTGTGGCAAACAGCACGCCTGCCATTATATTGTAATGGAGCTCGCCGATGCAAGTGTAGCGAAACTGTTGCAGCGGTCAGAAATGGGCAAATTTTCTCTGTCAACGTCGGCATATTTTGCCTATAATTTTGTTGAAGCACTGAAAAAGCTTCACAAAGCTGGGTTTGTGCACCGCGACATTAAGCCAGCAAATTTTCTCGTCAAAAGAATCGGAACAGTCCTCAATGTATATCTGACTGATTTTGGAACTGCAAAGTCCATTGAAAATTATTGTGAAACGGTGAAGCCGCAGAGTAAGGTTCCATTTGTGGGATCAATTAATTATTCATCCCCCAACGTCCACATGGGGAAACCGTATGGCCCCGTCGATGACTTGTTTAGTGTGTTTTACAGTTTTTTGAAAATTAGCAGTGGGACTCTTCCGTGGTGTGGACGTTTCAAATCAATTGTAGCTGTACAAAAGTTCTGCATTTCCCCCATCAGAACTGATTGGTTGCAAACCAGAAAC
>NW_003527551.1:0-2915 GCF_000181795.1 Trichinella spiralis
GCTGAAAAAATCAAATTATCCCACCCATAAAATCGGGCAATGAGAAAATCAAAATAATGAAGAAAAAAAAATCCCACCACTCTACTTTTGTATTGAATTTCTCATTCTTGTGGACGTATCGCGTATATTCTTCAATATCGATCCAGCCTGACCTTTCAACGATTCCAACATGTTTGTCGTAGAACTGTTGTTTTCCATAACTGGCGTTGAAACTGATTTCACTAAACGCAGACCAATTAAATCAAAACAACAACCAAACAACTACAGCTCGCTTAACCATTTGTGGGGAACAAATCTGCTCTAGCCTGCAAATCAATACCGTACACTTCAGCAGACTGTCGCAATTGTTCAATCAAAGCGACAATATCCCACCGGTTGTTCGGATTTGGTTGAATTAAATTGCCTGAAAAAAAACCGTTCAAAAAAATAATAAATTTTCAATCTATTCTTTTATTCTCACATATTAACGGATGAGCAATTGCGCAACGTTCGTCGTTTTCTGGAAAATTAAACTTCGCATTCAAAATACGCAACGTAGCACTGTCTTCGAACGGATGTTCCATGTAACATAAATAGTACAAAATACATCCCAAAGCCTGAAAATAAATGCCCAGTTTTAACAATTATTCAACCATCATCTTTTTTTTCCATAGCTTACCCAAATGTCAACCTTTTGATTAATTGGATAATCGTCGAATAAATTTAACATTTCTGGTGCGCGATACATTGGCGTTGTAAATTTTTTCAGCTATTCGTGAAATAAAAAAAAAACATAACTTTTAATGTTAGACTCAACTGATTATTAATTCCATAAGCACACCTCCTCAGCTAACGCATCCCTTTTTTGCACCGACCACGATGAATCTGGATAATAACACTCTGTCGTAGCACTGCCGAAATCGCACAACTTTATTGTTCCTTTGTGATCCAAAAGTAAATTCTCAATCTGTACAAAATTAAAAACAAAAATTACACTTTGAATAAAATTGAGACAGTTTAAACAAACCTTCAAATCTCGATGAATCACAGGATCAGAACGGCAGTGCAAATGTTTGACAGCTTTGCATACTTGATAAAAAATTGGGTATATTTCGCACATTTCAAACGGCTTTTGGCGACCACGCAAATGGTTCAACAGCGGCCCACCTTGTTTAAAAAAATCAAAAAACAACAACAGCTTCATAATGACAACCAATATATACGTTTGTATGCATAATACCTGTGCACAGTTCGGTCAGAATGAGAAATTCATAACGACGAGCAGCTTGGGAATTTTCTGATGCAGCTGCAACAAACTGAATAATATTCTCGTGACCAGATACCGATTTCTAAATTTGATATGCAAAATACAAAAACAACGGTTCGACTTCATTTGAATACCAGAATGCATATTTCTCGGTTGATTGTTTTATAACTTTCTTTGTCACCAGCAAACATTCTTTTCAATGCATATTGCTTTCCGTTTTCTGCTGCTGTCTCGTAAACGAATCCAAACCCGCCTGAATAAAATCATACTAATTATTATATGAAATACGAAAGATGCTCCATCTAAAAAAATTAAATTTCAATCAACAAGATATTGACAATTTAAAATTTAATACTTGTCATTAAAAGTTTTTTTAAATAAAATGAAATATTGAAAAAAAAGATAATTTTCATAAAATTATCATATTACAATTTTGAAATGCCTATAGAGTTACAGCGCAAACAGCGTATGATACTGAATTTTCAGTTTAAACATTGTTGACAACCAAAACGGGCAAATTAGCAATAGTACATTGTGAAATAAAAAATGATTATTCAACAAAACACCTTGTGTACAACTGTAAAACAAGTTTCAAAAATGCTTCGTTCAAACGAAAGCCCCCAGTATGAAAAGAATAAAAGTTGAGGGCAAAAGTTCAAAATTGAAAAGTTCACTTCTGCTTGAAAAATCAATCATAAGAAATAAAAGAACATCTATACATCTGTTAAATAATAAAGCGGATTTTTTCAAGATGAAAATGAAATTAATTTCAATTTTGAATGCATACAGAGTCAAATAAATAATTCTCTGATATGGACAAAAAGATCAATTCAAACTGAATCAAACGGAACATTAAATCGATTCTAATCGCTTTCGCTCACATAAAATTGATTGTTCAATAGACTCAACAACGTGAATGTTCAACTAAGATAAACACATCCTTTTATGGCTATTAAACCGTTCACTTGATCATGCAAACATATTTTGCCTATTTTGTGGAGAAAAGCTATAAAAGAAAAGTTTTAACCTCGAAGTAAAGTTGCTGGATAATTAAATGTAAATTAGCAAAAAAAGGAAATATCTCAAATTACCTTCAGCAATTCTTTGACGGACTCGCAGTCGTTCGGAACCGATTACTACCGTTTGGCCAACAAAATCATCGTCCGACTGATCAGAGGAAGAATTAATGTAATTCAACGCATTCCGAAACAGTTCCATGGCTGCAGTTCACGAAAATTCTGTCGCAAAAAAACGAAAATGAATAATAACTCAAGCACAGAATTTGACCAACATAAAATATGAAATTATTGCACATGTCATAAGCATGTCGCGTTAGTTACGTCATTGGAAACTTTATTTGTCATTGGTGAACTTGGCAAGCAATGAAATACAATCACCCCATGAAAAAATTGAATACCAACAATGAAAATTCAACAACTATCGAATTGCATAAATTAAACAACACAAATTAACATTTTGGGAAAAAAGTCAAAGTTACCACTACAATTATAAGAAGAAAATCGACAATAACATGCTTAAAAATTTTTTTCTTCCATATGTTTACAGTACGGACTTTGAAACGAAGGTAACTGGAATTGACCGAGTTCCAACTGTACTTATATTTATGCCGAATGGCCATGCTTTAATGAACTAACCGAGTCGTACTGTA
>NW_003527552.1:0-3908 GCF_000181795.1 Trichinella spiralis
TTTTGTTTTATTTATATCGAT
Source organism: Trichinella spiralis (assembly GCF_000181795.1). Classification (NCBI taxonomy): domain Eukaryota; kingdom Metazoa; phylum Nematoda; class Enoplea; order Trichinellida; family Trichinellidae; genus Trichinella; species Trichinella spiralis. Next base: position 22 of record NW_003527552.1, read on the forward strand.
GTGTATTGCGTGATCAGTATTGGATCTTTGTGAAAATTTGGTAAGAAAATGATGAAAATTTTTCAACTAAATTTAAAATAAATATATGTATTTTTTTCAATTTTCAATTTTTACACATGTTCACAGATTGTGATTTTTCTTTCCTTTTCATTGGTGACATTGGTCGACCTTTATTTTTCTTTTTATTCAACTGTACAAGCAAGAAGGAAGCAAAAGAAAACAAAAAGAATTCTTGCGTGCATGTGTATTCTTTATGTTTCGTGCATCTTGTTCACTTATTAATAATAATAATTATTATTATTATGATTTTTTGACGTCAGCATAATAATAATAATAATAATAATAATAAGCCGATTTATCTGTCGTAGTTGATGTTGAGTGACGTTTGATTATTTTCAAGAAAGAAAAAGGAAAAATACTGTAAAAGAATTATCAAGCTGAAAATAGAAATTCACCCATTATATCCGTCTTGAGAAAAATGAAATTTAATATTTTGATATCATTTTTTGTCTTCAATGCAACTGGTGATGTGTAATTAGTATTTTTTTTTCTCAACCGATGCGTGCGTGGTCGTTATTGCGTAATAAAAGACAAATGGCTATTTGTATGCATGTATGTATGTATGTATTTATTTGAATTTTTTCTTTTCTTTCACTTTCTTGTTGTACTTGAAAAGCTCAAAGTTCTGTTATCATTATTTTTTTATCGGCGTTGGTAATGTTGTTCAGTGCTGCTGCGAGCATTATTGTTGTTGAAGCTCATCAATCTTTTCCTCTTTGAAGCATCATGTTGTACAACTTGTGTATGTCTTTTTGAATTTAAAGAAAGAAAAAAATTTTTTTTCACGTTGCATGATCTCAACTATTATTATTTTTGAACTGTATTTATTTATATTTTTATTCAATTTCATATCTTTATTTATATATGTGTATATGTATACGGTATCGAATGTAAATCTGGGATTATATATCACTGCTATCAGTGTCACTGTTGTTCTATTGTGATAAATTTTTGTTTCTCTCTCTCTCTCTCTCTTTGTTGATCATATCATATTAAAAAGAATAAAAGGTATAATTTTTTTTACAAAATTTATAATATTTTTTTATTTTAATATTTTTTATTAATGAAAAAAATTATTTTCTTTCTGCTCTCCACCTCTCATTTCAACATCTTTTCATCAGCATTGTGATTTTTTTGAAAATTTGTGACGTAATGAAAGTGAGCTTGTTTTTCTGGCGAAAATGATCATCATCTGGTGTAAAAGTTTTTATTTTATTATATTATATGTGAAGATGATGCTTTTTCATCATTTATTCCTCTGATATAAGCCTATGAGAGAATGTTTCAACCGAGCTCACACGTTTCTTTCAATCTCTCTCTCTCTTTCTTTCGTCACGTCACGTCACGTCACATCTTGAAAAATTCCAACGCTATTAACTAAAACTCGGTCTGCTGTTATCATTATTATTAACATTATTAAAAAGTAAAAGTAAAGTAATAATTGTATAGTTTTTGGCTTTGTTGAAAGAAATTATGAAAATTTATTTATTTATTTTTTAATATTTCTGTATTGAATTGCTTTTTTTTTAATTAAAATGTATTATATATCGAATCTTATTTGAAGAAAAACCCTGTCCGTCTTCTTTGCCTATCTGTTGTAGAAGCGATGATGTTTTTATAAGCAATAATGTTTATTGAAATTAAAATGTTGATAATGAAATTCAATTACAATTTAGATTTGCATAGATATTTTATTATACGATTGAATGGAATGAATGATAACAGCTTTGTGATTGTTATAGAATTTTTAATTGATTGATTGATTGATTGGATTATAAAAGTTGATCTTTGAAAGTTAAACTTTTGTTGTTGTCGACGTGTTGTTTGTTATTTTGTTAACTTGTTAATGAAAATTCATTCAATTAATTACTTTTAAAGGTAATGAATTGAATTTGAAAAAGAAGTGAAATGTTTGTTTTCACATTATTATTTTTAGAAAATAAATAAATGCATATATATTTGTTATAATTTACAAATGATTTAATTATATTTTTATTTAAAAAGTAGAAAAAGTAAATTGTTTTGATTACTGTTGAAGGGAATTTTTAGTTGTTGTTGTTGTTGTTTTTTATTTTGAATGAAAAATACGGACCATTGTAGCCAGTTGGTGGTGGTTTGATGGAAAAAAATTGTCTTTGAAAACTTCATTTTCGTCTTCCTAGTAATTGAATTACATCATCGGATAAAAAATAATTTAAATTTGAAACGTGATCATTGGCCGTGCTGTTTTGAAATTCGATTAACATTTCAATATTTTATTTTTGATTTCAATTCAATTCAGTTTCTCTTTTGTCGATGATAATGAAGCTGAACAAAAAGAAAATTTTCACAATCAGAAAAAAAATTATTGTTGTGCTGCTGCTGTGTTAGAACAATTTCACATTTTTTGTTTTAAATAAAATCAAAAAAAAAATTTTCTTTTTCAAATAGTATGTACGAATTTGTTGTATGCTGCTTGTCAACAATGCCGTGCAGTAGTGGTGTTTATTTATTTATTTGTTTGTTTATTTTTTCAATTTGCACTGCGGGTCGGGTATATTGTTTATACATCGTCGACGTGCGTCATCGTGTCGACTTTTGCATCAGACGAAGAAATGAAAATGTTGTTGTTCACTTGTGATGACGTCAATTTTAGTTTTATGTGGTTTTTGTTGTTGTTGTTGTTGTTGTGATTATTTAAATTTTTCCATATTTGAATTTGTTTTTTAAAATGAAAAAATGTTGTCGATTGTAGGGAGTTTGATGTCGCACGGTGCCACGTCGGGACTGTTGCATTACGCGCAGACGACGACCGACGGCAACGGGCAGATCCTTTTGCCGAGCACGTTCGTGCGTGGCGACGTGTGCCGTGGCGTCAAATTGGAGCCGTACGATTTCGCCGCCGTCAGCGGCGACTTGCTCGGCTTGAAACCGGTTTCGACCAGTTCGGCGCTTTCGGCGCCGGCTGCGGCCCGGTCGGCCGGCGCGGCCGCGGCCGCCGCGGCTCTGGTCAACCAGGGTCTGTTGCCGGCTTTCACGCCCCCTTCGGATGTCAATTGTTCGTCGCCGTCCAAATCGACGTCGTCGTCCACGCCGAATCCTTCAGGTCCCGAAGAAGCGGTCAGGAAGCGCGAACTTCGGCTGTTGAAAAACAGGTAAACAAAATATTGTTTGCTTTTTTGTTGTTTGTTGTTGTTGTTGTTCTTGTTCTTGTCACTGTAATTAATAACAACAACAACTACTACTGTAGGGAAGCAGCCAAAGAGTGTCGAAGAAAGAAAAAAGAATACGTGAAATGTCTTGAAAGTCGGGTTACTGTACTCGAGACGCAAAACAAACAACTCATTGAAGAGTTGAAAAATTTGAAAGAACTCTACTGTCAAAAAGCCGATTAAACACAACGAACGTCATGTTATTATTTTTTTTCGTCCAAACCCGATGATCGACATTCAACAGTGAAAAAAAAGCCTTTCTTTTTTTTGTTTTTAAAATTTATTCTATTGCTTTTGTCCCTCCCCCCCCCCTCTTTTTTTTCTTCTTACTGTATACAATCCCAATTTCTCATTCGTCGTCGTCCATAAAAGGAGAAAGTGTGTGCAGGCAGATATTTGCAAATCAAACGAACTTTTTTTTCTTTTTTGTTTGAATAATTATATTATCATTTGCCATCTCTTTTCTCTCTCTCTTATTTATGCTTTGCTTTGCTTTGTTTTGTCTGCGATGAAATTGTTCGACAAAAAAAAATTTCTCCGATGAGTGAAGCAAAACAGAGTATTCTCGGTGTCTTTTTTCCCGGTTCCACGATTCACATTTTTTTTTTTCATTTCGTGTTTCATTTTCAAAAAAAA
>NW_003527553.1:0-2747 GCF_000181795.1 Trichinella spiralis
TATCATGTAAGACCCCAATAATTTGACATCAATTGTGAATTTATTTAAAATCACAGCATTTGCAAGGAAGTTTCACCCTGGGCGTCTACATATTATACTATTTTATGCAAATCGCCATTGCATCGGTGTTACTTTGCGAAAGTACAATCAAATAGCCTCACATGTAGTATCAATCAGATGCGTAATCAATGTAAAACATGTCAATGAGGATCGCATTCCATACAATGTTTGCTTTTCAACAAACAAAGCAGTTACAACGCGTACGGTTTGAATCGCAGCAAATAATGATTATTTAACCACTGTAATTTCAGAAATTGAAGTTAATTGATCGTATAAAAACAATAAATTAGTATAATTCTAAGAGATTCGATGTCAAAAATGTTTCATGCGCAGAAATTGGCAGTCTCTGCTTCCGTTGATAAACACCTGCTGATGGGCGAATTCCCTATGTATTAAAATAGGCAATACCTGAAATTTACAGCCCATTTATTCCACAGCCATTGGGCAGTTTACGGTGAAAATCTCCAAAGCACTATCATTTGTCAATATAAAACTATAACAATAAAAAAAACTCTAAATTTTTAAAACACATTTTTCGCCGATTTTCACAAAAACAACCAAGTCTATAGCCCATGAAATTTTGAAATTTTCGAGAAAAAGTTTTTTCTTAAAAAATGGACTTTATGAGCATTAAACGATCAGTAACAAGTAGTGGAGTGCGGAAAACGTATCCACACGTTTCCCGGTCGCATAGTTCTTGAGATTACCTGAAAAAAGTGCTAAGCATACACATGTATTAAGAGAGGCAGTATTCCAACTTTAGAGGCTATTTATTCCACAGTTGCTGGGTAGCTTGGGTTGAAACTCTAGAACACACTTTCTTTTATCAGTATGAAACTATAACAATCAAAAATTTTTCAAACATTGAATACACTTTTTTTCGCTATTTTCGCTAAAAGAACAAGTCTGTAGTCCGTGAAATTTTGCAATTTTTGAGAAAACCCTTAGACTACAAAATTGGACTATGTGGGTATCAATAGATCAGTAATAATCTATCCCGGCGGTTATAAGTTGCCTATTTCTTGAAATATTAAAAAAAACTGGGAAGCTGGCCTGTATATTGAGATGAGATATGTGCCAGATTTAAAGACCATTTATTCCACAACTACTGGCCAATTTCCTTTGGGTCTTTGCATAACACTGTCAATAATCAATGGGAATAATTCTTGAACAGAAAAGGTTACATTTTGAAAAAAAATTTTTTGCTGACTTCCGCAAAAAAGCAAGTCTATAGCCCATGAAATTTTGCAATTTTCGAAAAAAACCTTCGGTATTCATCTATCGATCAGAAATGATTAGAGAAGAAGTACAACAAACTTATCCCCGTCCTTCCCGGTTGCGTAGTTCTCTTGATATCCTGCAAAAAGTGGGATACTTGCCGATTTATTGAGATAAGCGATGCACCAACATTAGAGGCCCATTATTCCAGAACAACAGTGCGGTTTCCGATGAAACGTTGCATAGCACTCCCGGTATTCAACTTAAATGTCTGACAATTAAAAGATGGAAATTTGGAAAATTGCTTTACTCCCTTTTCCGCACAACAACCAAGGCTTCATCCGTCAGCGTTTTGAAGGTGCCATTGCGCACGCGTTGTGCATCATTCAATAATGATTATTATTGCGTGCGATCGCTTTATAAATAAATGAAAATTTGCATGAAGTTTCTATTATGCAATCATTATGCAAATGTTTCAATTTTTTAATTGTTTGTTCAATTATTATTTACCGTAATTTTTTCGTTTTTATTTATAATCTTATATTTTATTTAGTCTGTTTTTAATATCTGTTTTTGCACCAATTGTTTTTTCAAAAATAATTTTTAAAACTGCCATTTTTTTGTGGTGAATTTTTGAAAACGTTATAGCATTTTTTATAATACACTTGTCCTGTTTCCTTGGATTTGTGACATTCTAAGAATAAAGTGACGTATGGTTTATTGTATCGTATTCATCTTAATTTGAACAATGATTTTTTTAATGAAAGAAAAATTATCCAAATCATGATGTCTGTGTGAAATGCATTTTTATCTCCAAATTTCTGACTCGTAGAAATGCTGGAAAACTGCAGTTTGGTCTACTGGTGGTATATGTGAAGTGTTCTGATCATTCATGTATTGTTTATATTTGTAACAAGTTTATGCCTTTGGATAAGGCTAGCTGAAGAATCCTATAAACTATTACATTCACAATACTTTAACTGTAATTGCATTATTTTCATTTCCTATGCAACATTTTCCTTTTCCTTGGTGATAATTGCTAATACATTTATCAATGTTACTGAAAATGATATTCATAATTGCTGGTTTTTTATTTTGACGTCAAACGTTGTGATTTGCTGATATTGTTGCGACAAATTTATGCTTTTCGACGCTGTGATTGGATAAACCGTATAAGACAGTGGTTCTCAAACTGTGAGTCGTGACCCATTGATGATTGTGGGGTAAATGAATAATAAATTTTGGTGACTAATACATTTTGTAAGTACAAGTAGAATAAATATTGGTGGGTCGCGGCTCTTGAGGATCAAAATAGAAGAAAATGATGTAGAGGCACTAGGCGCCCTGGGCCGTGTGCCATATACTGAGATGAAGTCAACCTGAAAGGAAACCCCTCCCTTCGCATGTGCCCCATTTTGAATAATAAAAATAAATTAATAAAAATTTAATTCCTACGTTTGGAATTGATA
>NW_003527554.1:0-1725 GCF_000181795.1 Trichinella spiralis
AATGAGCCAATTAGACAAGGAAAACCAATACGAAAAAGACTTTACGGTCTAATAAAATAGCGAGATTACGGACTAATAAAATAGCGAGGACAACGACCAATAAATAAACAGTGGGACCGAATGGGAATAAAATTGAGCCCAACTGGGACCATCCCTTTTGTGCCCCAACTAATCTACCGTGATATGGACTTTTCACAAATATTTGGAAACCAAGTCATACTAGTGAAGTATCTATTCCAAACTGTATATCACATCAGTGGTTTGTGTCAGATCTGATTTTCTATGTTATAATGCCTGCACACATTTAGTACTGTAATACAGGAGTTTAGCTTATTTTTTCTCTTGTTTTTGTACTATTTGCATCTTCATCTGTTCGTGAACATGGAGGTTAGCTGTTTGGAAGATATAGAAATGGAGGAATATGGAGATGAGCCCGAAAGCTTTGCTGAATCTTTGTCAGGTGAAGACCATGTGAAGGAAGAGGGCATATTTAGTCAACAGTGTTAATATTGATGTTGACGAAAGTGCAGGTCCTTCTACTAGAACAATTTCATGGTCAGAGCACCCGCCACACCCGTCCAGACGATCGGCAGAAGACCTTTTACTTGATAACCCACGGCCAACTGGCAAATGCAAAGCCGCAGTGACCATTGAAGATGTGTTTCATGCCCAGTTGTCATCTGGTATCAGAGAACTGATCGTTTTGCACACAAACGAATAAGGTGAAAGAATTTTTTCTAAATACAATGAAATGCATTGGGGCAATAAGAGGGTATTCATATCCACCTACATTGCCGAAATAAACGCACTTTTTTGGACTTCTGTTAGTCGTTGGTACTTTCTATGAAAACCACGAAGTCCATTCTCATTATGGGGTTTCAGTGAAGCTTTAAGTTAGTTAAGCTGTAGTTATGTCGAAATATCGCTTCAAGTTACTTGCGTCTCTCATTGAATTCGATGATAAAGCCACCTGAGCTGAAAGGAAAAGCACAGTAAGTTGACTCTACTGCAAGACGTTTCTGATGTGCTTTGCGAAACTGTCGTGAAAATTTCAGTCCAGGGGCACACATAACTGTAAATGAACAGCTAATCCCCTTTTGTGGCAGATGCTTTCTGATAGTGCGCATGAAATCACAATCGGGAAAATATGGTATAAAGGTATGGGTAGCGGCTGATGTTGAACATCGCCATACTTACAATTTTCATGGATATGCGGGAAAAATTTATGATCATCCTGAGAAGAAGAGGCAAGGCGAACTTTAGTAAAAGATTTAGTTAGTCCTTTATATGGTATTAGTCATGGAATCACGGTAAACAGTTTTTATACTGATTTCGAGTTGATAGAAGATTTGTTGAAGCATAAACTCACGCTGACCAGGACGTTGAGGAAAAATAAACCATGGAGACAGCATGCAATCAGGAAAACATTATATAAATGTGAAGTTTGTAGAAATGACGCCTGAACTAATTTGATTTTCTGACAATTATAATCATTTATGTGCAATAAATTAATAAAAATTGTTTTTCAAAAATAGAAACGCAATTGCAGAAACTCTTTGGGGTACATTTTGTACCCCATTTGACCGTTGGAAGTTCAAATTGCACTTGACCTACGAAGGAATTTTCAAAAATATAGCAAATGCACCGGTAACACAAGAATTAATAATTTATTATTAATTAATGATCAATTATTACAAGAATGAATAATGTTTATTTAGAAGATAA
>NW_003527555.1:0-949 GCF_000181795.1 Trichinella spiralis
TTTGACAGTCAATTATAATGCTATGATCATACAAATTTGAATTAAATTGAAATAATAATTTAGCAATTTTATTCTGAAAGTGCAATTTGATTTTTCAACTGTCACTTTGCAAAATTTACCTTAAGCAGGTTTAAAGATTTTTTCCAGCCGTTTCTTAAATAACAGACTAAATTCATATTTTGTCAGAAATCAATGCAAAACAGCAATTAATGAAATTAATTATTTAATAAAACAACAACAGTATCATTTTCACAATCAAATAACAGTTTTAGATTTTATATATTGTATAGAGTTGACAATAATAAAAAATTGTTTAAATAAATAAGTATGAAACATAACAATATAATAAAGTAATAGTGAATGAATGAGCAGACGAGTAGTAGTAAATAATGATGATGGCAGTTATTCAGTAGTCATTTCAACTGTAGTAGAAGCGCCAGATAGAATTTGACTGTAGCGAGATTGGAAAATTTTTTCATACAATATTGCAGCTCCAAGGCAGCTAGGAGTGAAAAGCCAAACAAAGAAAATGCATTTCAGCGGCCAATAGATTGGTATAATGAAAGATATGCATTCAGCAAAATAATCAATAAATCGAAACAAGCCAAAAATCACCCAATAAAACATCCATTGCTTACAGCTGACGTTTTCACTTGATTGCATCTCTATTAATGTCTTCATTGCTGGATAACCAATGCATATGCAATTGCACAACAATCCTGCACCAGGGCTAACAATCAAAAGCACACAAATCACAATTGCTAACATCACCGCAGCTTGGTAACGACTTTTGCCAGTTTTTTGTTCAATTTTAGCAAACACTTTTCCCACCAATCTGCTTTCATCACCAATAGCGTTCCAAATATCATTGCAATATTTTGAAGAATTTGGGCCATTTTTCAAGCAATCCAACACAACAAGCAGTCAGATGAAAGCAAGCAAGCAAACT
>NW_003527555.1:4584-5931 GCF_000181795.1 Trichinella spiralis
TGTTCTATTCTCAACTTGTATTGCTTCCAATGTCTCAACAAAGTAAGTATTGTTGTTATTTTATGTAAAATGTTGAATAGCATCGTCTGTTGTTGTTTGATTTTTAATTTTTGAAAAAGCGGTGGCTTAACTGCAAAATATATTTGACCAAATTCATGAACCGCATCTTATTTCAGCAACTGTTGAACAATTTTCAATCATGAATTACTTTTAGGCGAAGATATGAATGTTGCTACAGATGAACTGTCGCAGTTGCGTTTAGTAAGTATTATTTAATGTTTTATTAAATTATTTCCTATTGTTGTTGTTGATGCTTTTTTAGAAAGAATTAGTGAAGCGACCTGGATACGGGACTGTTGGCAAGCCGATAAAATTAGCATGCAATTATTTTCCACTGATAAAATTACAGAAAGGTGATATTGTGGTTAACAGATATCACATCGACATACAACATCCACGTTTAAAGTTGAATTGGTTCGAGTTTAATTTATTGTCAAGTTTTATTATAGTTTTAATATGTTTTTATTTTCTGTTGGAGTGATGACAATCGTGAAATATTTTGGGCATACGTGGTGAAGCGTTCAGATATTTTTGGTGATCCATTTAAATTAGCATACGATGGGAAGAGTACTTTGTTCACAGTTGACAAATTACATTTGAAGCCAGTCAGTGAAAAAGCAGATACGGTTCGTTTTAAAAATTGATTCCAGAATTTTATAAATTGTAATTTTTAAATATGAATATTTTTATATTTTAAGGAAAAATTTTCCTTCAAAACTGTTCGAGAAAATGAACCATCAGAGTTCTCTATTCTGATGAAATTCACTGGTCTGGTTCACTTGGACTTCAGAAATGCAGAAGCCGGTTTGCTGGATGAACGTGAAAAGGGTCCAATTCAATTTTTGGATATATTGTTTGCACAAGGGCGTTCATCTCCATTATTCGAGTAAATTGCAGTTTAGCAATTTTAATTTATGAATTTTGAAAATGAATTGGAACAATTTCAGATTGTCGAAATCATTCAAAGCAGTCAGAAATTCATTTTATTTCATTCCACAAGGTGCTGGTGTGGACGTGAAATATGGCATTGATTTGTGGAGAGGCTTGTTCATTTCTGCGCGCGTAGTTGATTGTTTTCGACCAGCAATTAATATTGATGGTGTGATGGAAATTGTTTTTCATTTTTGTGAAAAAATTTTAATAATTGAAATGGATTTTAGTATCACACAGTTGCTTTTACAAGCGTCAGCCACTGATAAATTTGATTTGCGACATATTGAATGGTGATGAACGTGAAGTAAAATTTCATCCTCTTCGTTTTCATCAAAACTCAACTTCAACCAGAAC
>NW_003527556.1:0-4282 GCF_000181795.1 Trichinella spiralis
AATTAGTAAAGTCATAAATGCAGTGAGTCGTAAGTAGTGAATGTAAAAACGTATAGAAAAATAAAAAGAAAATCTCTTACCGTGGAACAGAGCTTGAACAGGCTCGATCAATTTCCCACGTCGCAAACAGACGCATCGGAACTACACGGCCTTTTTCCATATTAGCAAATTACAAAACTGCAAGACTTCCTGAACAAAAAGAAATCATAATTACTCATCAAAAACTTTCACATTAAACATAACAGTGCATAACTGAACTTTAACGGCTGTTTAATTTTATAAAATGTAAAAATGTGATAATAATTCTAAAAATGCTCTAATTGAAATAAACGTTCCATGCGGCAAAAGCACTCATATAGAATAGAATTAAATAAAAAACATTTAATAAGCTGAATTAAAATCAATCCCCTTGAAAAATTGAAATGATTGATTAAGAAAAACATCCACTTTTTGAATTAAAAATGATATTAAAATTTCAAAACATATTTAAATAAAATAAATAAGTATAAATTATCAAAAATATTTAACAGCATAAATCGCATAAGTGAATAATAAAATCAATAATCAAAATATCAACAGTAACATCAAACTTCAGGATAAAAAACATTATGTGTGCCTATATGCATATATTACATATGAATATGCAAAACAGTGAGAAAAATTTTCAAACCTACTACAGTATGATCATCACAATTTTCATTAAATATGACAACACCTGTACAGAAACAAAATTGCACAATAGAAAGTGTCCATTTAGCAGATTTGCAAAGATATTTTTTAAAGTTTAAGTAAATTAACAAAATAAAAAAAAACAGTAAATGAAAATAAGTAAACGTTTTACTGATAAAAAGCAGCACAGTATTTAAGTGCAACCGAATCAAATAATGGCCACTTCGTCTTTTGGCCTGTGATCAATTTGATTTGATGTTAGAATTTTATTCGATTCGAACTGAACTCTAGCAAATTTTAAATACGAACATCAAAAGCAAAGATAAGTAACGCTAAATGAATTACTAAAAAGTTGTAAAATTCATCCGATCTTGCTCAATAAAGACGATTTCAAATGTTGCGCCATTTCATTTATTCATTCAGTTTTCAATTCACCCTACTTCGAGTAACAAAACATATGGAAGCCAAAAACAAAGGCCTGCACTCAGCAATTATACATTAATACAAAGCAATGCACAAACATTGCTTATTTATTTAATTCTAATTCTCTCTTCTATTTTTAAAATATTAATTCTTGAATAAACTATCTCATAAAGAACAATTTAAATTTAAAAGTAAGGAAAAATCTTTTAGAAGCATTTTACCGTTGACCTGATAATGGAAGCATTTTGAAAACAGCAGATATTAAAATTACCCGGCTAAATATTAAATTAAACACCAAAAGCATTTACTTGAACAATGAAACAAAACCGCTTCACTTTAACATGTTTTCGGCAACAATGCAGTCATCAGTCAGTTCCACTTCCGCATTAATAATAAATTTAATCATCAAATAAAATGAAACAATAAAATGATTAAAGATATAATTCAATTACTACTCAGATGAGCATTCTTTTAAATTCACTTCAAAAGTTGTAAATTCAAATTCGACAACTGCCGATATTCGAGCTTCTTTTTAACATAAATGAAACAACAAATAAATGTCAATCTACGTTTTGTAATATTGATTATAAAGCAATTTCACCTCCCTTTGTATATATGGCGGAAAAATGTTTGATGAATCATCACACCGCAAAAGCGTTCATCCATGAATTATTACATTACCAAATCACAATGCAATCTGAATATCAAAATTGTAAAATTGCGACTATTCATCAAAATCAATTTTTTCTTCAATGGCCAAATCATATAACAAAAATGTACTGAAAATCTCAATTTATATTAAATTTCCATTCCATGGAAAAATTTTCAAATATATAAGAAAGAATACGTTGATGATGGTTTATTACTTCAAAATTAGAAAAAGCTATATTTAAAAATAAATGTGCAATGACAAAAGTGAAATTCTTGAAATGGTAAAACCATACTCCGAATAATTATCATTATGTGTATTTTAAATAATTATGACAAAGAAACATTCTCAAACAGATCTTACTATTCATTCACCTTTGCATATAGTCAGATTTATAAAAACCCAACATAATGAAGCAGTGGCAGATAATGGGCGATTTTGCAGGTGTTAGCAGAGATTCATCCAAGTAAATGAACGGTCAGCTTATTTTACAAACCTTTCAACTGTTAAACAATCAAAATAAAAAAAAGTATAGACTTTCGAGTTTCGTTTTTTAATTAGGCTTCACTCTTATCTTCAAAATTAAATCAACAAACAAGTGGAAAAGCATATATATAAATTTTAATTTACATTAAAAGAAGAAACTGAAATCTGTGAAGAATACACAGTCTAACACAAATAAATAAACGCAAACGAATGTTATATCGAAATATGCACATATTTTGAAAATTAAATTTAGACATTCAAAAAACAGCAGAATAATTCACAGTTAAAAAATAAACAAATAATGCAATATTTTAAAATCAGAATCAAACAACTTACCTAATCAGCTATTATAGATTTTTAAGTTCAAGCGAAAGTATGAAAATACAGTACCTTAGTTGACAAGTAAGTATTATAAAAATTTTAAGGTCAAACAATTTTTATTAACACAACATTCTTAAAGGAAACCTTTAACTAAAAATAAATTGTACATCTTTCACTGGAAATCACACAGATTATTTATATAGTAATCATTTAATATAAAATGCTTCTTCACTAGCTAGTCTGAGAGCACTCTGTTAACTATCAAGCAAAAAGAGTACTGCTATTTGTATGGAGTTGACTAAAAATTCGTCACATAAACATGGAATTTATGAATGGAATTTCTGAGAAAACTCTGAGGCGCGACACAACAAAAGGTCAGCAAACAGAACTTACGTGTAGGACATTGATGACCTCACATTAACTCGCTTCGAACCCATATTAAAGTCATTAAAGTATCATTCCAAAACCTTGCTTTTCGACCTTGCCACATTGCGGTCCACTATCTCACATGTTATCCTCCAGATTTCACCAGATGACCGGCGTAGTTGATGAGCAACTTCACATTCAGTGCGAAGTAATCCATGTTCTTGCGAATTTCTTCCACCACACCGATTGTTTCGAGCTGGTTCTGTTCCACATGCGTGCGGACCGTGTGGATTGTCAGAAAAGATGAAAGTGTAAAATACTCTTCAGATACGACCATCGAAACCAAATTGCGCATACGTAAATCAGCAGACGTCCCTGCCTGCTTCATGTAGTGAAATCGGAAAATACAGTTTGCCCATGTCTGTCTGGACACTGATGCGGAAATGCTGAAACCAGACTGAAATCAGTTGGACTATTCAGGCTAATCTGTCGAAAACCATCTGACATTTCCGTGATCTTTGTGCTATTTGGTAGACGGCGTTATGCGGCGACAGCTCGCCCGCCCCGGGGTGCCTTTCATGTCATTCATATTCTTCTCCAAAATGCTTTCCACAGAATAATGATCGTCTTCAACTGTTCGAGAGTCAGTGCTCAAACGCTAGCCACTGATGTCTAGCCTTTTTGCAGTTGTTCAGGGCATTGGACCTACGTCAGTAGTATTCCATGGAAGCCTGATTTCACGCCTTCTAATGCCGCGGAACCTTACAACCGCTCTTAAGCGGGATATGCAAACGTTCCTGCCTTTGGCCCAATGTCAAGTCAGTCCTTCTCGACACTAATGTAAAGAGCGTACAGTTTCCCAGCTGTGCTCATAAACGACATAACTCAATTTGGAGCTGATTGTCACTGGCTGTGGTCGCATTTTTCAAGAATCAGCCTGCCAAGGAAAGATCTAACCGAATAGTAGTCGAACGGAACCGTATCGAAAGGGCAGCAAGTCTCTACCACGCACAGAACATCGATGAGAACCTTCGTACCCTGGCGACGATGGTCTCAGATCAGATCTAACCAAATTTTCACTGGTCGAAATTTTTTACCGCTGTTTAACCGCTTCAGCCAACGGTTTCCAGCTATTTTTCTTCAAAAAGACTCTTCAAACCGGCAGCACTGCTGACGAAATAATTTCAGATTAAGATTTTCCACTCACAGCCACTGCTAAACAGACAGTTCACAATCATGGAATTTCCATTCGAGCAGTCTGAAAGAGAATGGGCCAACTGATATCAATCACGTTGGGGATCTTATTCTCAGTAGTTCGAAGTACGCGGGACATGAAGTCACAAAGTCAGAATGTAACGAGTCCACCCC
>NW_003527557.1:0-2670 GCF_000181795.1 Trichinella spiralis
TTATGTAAACATTAATAATCATCGATAATGTTGTGTTATGTTATAAGCGATTTTGCTAAATAAGAACCATAATACAGATAATAAATGCAACTGTGTTAAATAAATGAATGATAAAAGTATGTAACTAAACAATTATGTACTTTTTTTCTCAGTACTGAAAATAATTGTTTAGGTTTATCATACTTGCAGTAGTATTGCTCGCAAATCGCAGGTTGTAGTGAACGATTTGAATTTTGAAGTGCTGCAGGGTGAATGCTTCGGATTACTTGGGCATAATGGAGCTGGAAAAACGACAACTTTCAAAATGATAACAGGAAAATGCAGCATATCACAAGGATGCGTTTATTTTGCTAAAACTAAGTAGGGTTCAGCTAATAATGCTATACCATTATTATTATAATTGTAATTTTAGTGCACCACGATCTAATTGGAAAAGCATCACTGATATAGGCTATTGCCCACAGTTTGATGCACTAGATGAACGTTTAACAGGAAGAGAAATATTGCAATTTTATGCAGACATTCGTAGCATGTGTAGAAAATGCAAAGACGCAGTATATTATAAAATTTTTGACATTTTAAAATGTTGGAGAATTTGTATTTCAATTTTAGGCAGTATTACATTATATTTGGCGACTTGGTTTGAACTCTCATGCGGATCGTTTAATAAGAACGTATTCAGGTGGTTTAAAGCGTCGTCTATCAACTGCTATTTCTTTAATTGGCAACCCACGTATTATTTTGTTGGATGAGCCTACAGCAAGCATGGATCCGGAAAGTCGCCGATTAATATGGGATGTCATTTTAGAACGTATTAATTCAGGACAATCTGTATTGCTTACTTCAAACAGGTATCTTGCTTATTTTGCAGTTACTTGAAATTGTAGTAAACATTCATTTTTAGTATGGAAGAATGCGAAATATTATGCAATCGAGTTGGAATTATGAATAATGGGAGTTTCAAGTGTTTAGATGCTATCCAAGAATTAAAAGAAAAGTATTATTATCTGCTAAATTATTTAAAATGACAATAAATAATACAATATGCAGAGCACCTATAATATAAAAATATATATTTAGTGAGGAAAGAATTTTAATGAGTCTAATTTTAAATTTATTTTTAATTGCTATTACACTTGTATTTCAGCATTATTTCGTTTCATTATTTTTTAAAATTATTTTAGATTAAAATATTTTTTTGTTATTTTACTCGAATTACGTTGTGCTTAATTTTTTTTACTTTTCAGATATGGTAAAGGGTATGTTATAGCTTTAAGTTTGAAAGCAGGAAATGAATGGCAGATGGATTCTATGATACAAGAATTGAAAGACCGATTGAAAGTTGCAGTTTTGACAGAAAGGCATGTCAATATAGTTAAATTTCAGCTTGCGTCTGATCATACAAAAGTTTCGGACATTATTTCTTGTATAAGTGCTCTTAAAGAAATCTTCTGCATTGATGGCTGCGCCCTTAATCAAACTTCTTTGGACGATGTGTTCGTTTCCCTTGTAGAACAGTATGATGAATGCAGAGACGACAAGTGACTTCTTCGAAGCAACAGTCGAATCAAAAGCACATTTTCTGAAGATTTTACATATGTTTTCTGGAATTATGAAGATTAAAAGCGTATTTGAATTATATAGTTATGTATTGGGAAATTAAAAGAGAAAAAGCAATTTTTTCTTTATTTAAATTTACTAACCATGACAAAATGAAACATTTGGATTAAAAATTATATTTAAATGTTTAGCACAAAGGGATATTAAAAAAATACATAACAGTGCAATTTTGTCATTTAAACCCGAAGATTAATTAATTTTTAATGTAATTTATTTAAACGTAGTTGTCTTTACTTTAAGATTATCACATTTTAATGTAATTTAAACTGCACTATGAAGCATTTCTGCCTCAGTCAGGCTTGGTTTAGTTTTAGCTACGTACGTTCTTTGTTCAAAGTACCTGAAACAAACTTTTAGTGTGTTACATTTGCAGTTGTCATTTGTGGACGGTTTATACAGTTCAGAGGTATGTCCTTTTATAATTTGAATACTGTTTCATTTTTCCAAGCATATTCTAGTTTAAACAAATATTAATTGCAAATTAAAATTTTTAATATGATGATAATTTCAAAATTTTTTCACTTAAATGAATAATAATCTTTTAATGTATTTTATTTCTTTGTACGAGTGAAGTGCATTTTCAGTTGTGCACAGTGTTTTATCTGCATGGAGTTTGTCAGACAATTGAAAACGTTATTGTGGAAAAACTTCTTAATTCGTTCTCGTCTCAAAGTAGGTCTAACTTCTTGGTGTCAACATTTTTTATTTTAATGACAGTATGATTTAGTGCTTATTCGTTGCTGAACTGCTATGTCCAGTTATATTTTTCTTTTTTTTGGTTTTGATCAGACAATATGCAATCATAATGAAGCAGCCTCAATGTAAGTGAGTTGTTTTGTTAATTTGAAATTTTAATGTATTTATTGTTAAGGTGTTTACGAGCCGAAGGCGCTTTCGAGCGCAGGAATATTTTCCATGTTTCAGTCATACTTTTGCACATTACTAACAAATGTCTTAATTATATCACCGATGACTGGGACCTGGGACCTGTAAGCCGAAAACTGCAGTATGATATTGATAAAACTTTTCAGTTTGCAAATTGCTTAACGG
>NW_003527557.1:2835-4719 GCF_000181795.1 Trichinella spiralis
AAAAAGCAGATTGCATTCAATAAAACATAGAGATTTTAGATTACAGCAAAATGTAATCGATCAGTTTTGGTCTTTTTCTGAATATCAAAACGATTTTGAGTCTGTTGAATTGATGAAACTGTACAACTGGACTGGAACATCAGGGGCTTCGAGGTTGTTCGCTATTGCTTTGGGCATTGAGAACGTGAACGTTTCAAGGCATTTCTTTGAAGACTTGCTGAAATCTTATTCTAAAGTAAGTACAGTAATTTGCATGCATATATTGGTGATCTCAATGATTTTACGTTTAAATTTGGAAAAATAGTGATGGATGTTATTTTCAGACTTTTGCAGTGGACAAACAAGAGGTGGTTGAAACGTTCAATGAAAAGAGCTTTAAACTGTTATGCGAAGAATCTAAAGCGGAAAGGTATTTCCTAGTGAATAGTAACAAAACTAGCACCACTCCAAGGGATGTGCATAAAGCTTTGTGCATGCTCAGTGGATTTGCGGATACAAAAAGTACTCCAAATCTGGATATGTTTTTGGTAAGTTCTTAAATTTAAATAATATATTCATAATTTTACTTTTGTTTTGTAACCTTTTTTCTTCATTATGCTTCATTAAATTTGAAAAACAGTGTATAAGTAATGTATAAAGTCATTTTAATATTAATTCAGATATAATGGTAGGTTTTTAATTCAATAGTCTTAATTTGAAACGTAATAAATAAATTTGAATAGTGTCAATTGTATGACAGTGAATTTAATACTTTTTAGTTTTTTGTTAATTTGTTTTAATGTAGTAGCTTTTGACTTTTGAGGTATTAAAATTTTTTTAAATTAATTCATTATTCATTAGTTTATTATTATTATCAGTTTCATGTCATTATAATATGTTTTATTATTAATTTTAGATAGATCACATCTTTAACAATTTGACAGGATACGAAATTGGCTTCCAGAAATTTTTGTACTTAGCAAATGTACTCGAAAGTTATGTACAAGCCGCTGTATGTTTTTGTTGTTGTTTAAAATGATTTGTATTTAAATTGGTTATATTAATTTAGAAGAAATTTTCCTTTATACCTGCTGGTGTCGATTTGGTTGAGCAGTTCTTAAATTACAATGCTCCAACGAACTTAAAAAATGATTCAGTGATGAAGCGATTAGATTTCCTAAGTCATATATTTTGCGGTGCTGAGCTTACAGGTGATTGTGAAATAAATTTATCTAAATTTAATTTACCTAAATACTTTTTCAACAAGTGGAATAAAAAACAATTGTGTCGGTGTTTAGGATTAGATGAAATACTGAAAAGTCAGAAAAAATTGGAACAACTGCGAGAGGATATGGTACGGACAGATCCAAGAAATATTGATGCACGAAGAGAGCAGCTCTTCTCCAGAAAGAATGAAAATGGTCTTCCTTGGAATTTGAAAAATTCGACTGTCTGTTCTCGTTACAAGCACAGTGATATTGGTACAAGATGTTTGTTGCATGTAATTTATTTAAATACAAATTGAAATATTTATAGAAGATAAATGCTGGCTTTGGCTTCAATCGTACAGTTTACCGTATGAATTTGCTGCTCAGTTATACACTCTATTTCGAGGATACATTTTTGTATCCCCTCGCAGTCCTGTGGTTGAGAAGATCGTCGAAAAAGTAATCACTCTATTAATAATAATGCTATAAAAAAATTACCTTATATTGCTTTTTAGATGAAGAGTCGACTTGATGTTGTTGCAGCGTTTAAGGATATACTTTTATCTACTTTTGAAAATTTAGAAATCTATCGAACCAAATTTGAAAGCAGTAAACTTTCCAAAGCATCTAAAGTAAGATTCAATTTTTCAGCTTTGCAACTTTTATGAATATAAATATTGAATAATTCAGAATTTTG
>NW_003527557.1:4746-5983 GCF_000181795.1 Trichinella spiralis
CTTTTTTTCCAATGATTTATGAGAAATGCATCTTAGAAAATTTTAACAGGTCTTTTCTCAAACCTATATATACTAAAGTAGGAAGCTTATAAATCTTGTCGATTTCAGTTTTGACAAACCCAATTTCAGTGCTTTTTATGTGATCGATTTGTGATTGTGGATTCTGAAAAAAGATTTAGAACAAGATGGCTCATGCTTGACAAAAACGTTTCATTTTTTTGCTGGAATTGTTTTCCCGCAGCTAAACAGCAGCTCACTCACTCTACCAAAATATACAAAGTATAAAATTCGGATGTCTCATTATCTCGTTGACAAAACTGCACAAATTTCTGACAAGTATTTACTTCATTTACAACAAATTTATATATTTGATTTTTTTAAAATAAATTTATACAGGATATGGAATCCTCGGCCAAGAGATCGACCATTTCTAGATTTGAGATATTTATATTTTGGCTTTTCATTCATGCAAGATTACATTGATTCAATAATTCTTTCTATGCACGCTAACAAATCAGCGGCAAGATTTGGTATATATGCACAACAATTTCCCAGCAACTGTCACAGAATTGATACGTAAGAATTGCAATTGTTATATTAATTCAGTTTACATCATCTTTTTTTAAAGATTTATAAAAGCAATTGAACGGTCAATGCCAATGTTTATGACTCTTTCATGGATGTTCAGCGTTGCTTTGATTTTAAAAAATATTGTTCATGAAAAACAGTTTCGGTTAAAAGAATTTATGAAAATTATGGGCTTATACAACAGTGCACATTGGCTAGCATGGTTTCTGCAATCTTTTATTATGCTGCTCATATCAAGCTTAATTATTGTTCTGGTTGTTAGTGTAAGTATTTTTAGTTAAATATTTAAAGATTAAAAAGTAATCTTAATTCACTAAATCTTAATTTTAGTATGGAAATGTTTTCAAATACACGGATTAGGAAGGATAGTAAGTTTGAAATATAGCATAGGCTAAAGCAGAAATAAATTCGTGTAAAAAGATGTGGCAAGTAAAAAATTCCTTTAAAAGCAGTTCTCTAGCAATAAGGACAAATTTCATTTTTTCTTACAATGCCCCACCATGGGATCCAAAATTGAAGAAATGTACAAAATTCAAAATTAAATTTCATAAAAGTCATACATAAAGTACATTACAAAATGCAGCTTATGTATCACACAAGACAAGTTATAAAGTTGTTCAACTTGTCTTTCATTAACATTTGCAGGGAT
>NW_003527558.1:0-2480 GCF_000181795.1 Trichinella spiralis
GACGACAGACATGAAGATAGAAATTTACGTTCGTTTCAGACATCAGCAGCAATGCATACTGATTTGTTGAGATATTTACACAATAGCAAATGAATGATAGCACAGTATAGAAGCGAATAAACGATATCTATACTAATATTATGAATAAAGTATGACAAACAATTGAACAAGTGCAAATGTGTGTGTGTATCCAAATAACAGACGTTCGACAGCTTCGAAAAAGCTCACAATGGTCTTGTGTCTAATTTTCGTCACCTTTGACGGCTTGAATTTCGATGATTCTTCAGAAGCAAACAACATTCTCATAACTTTTCTCTTGCAAAATAACCAGACGCAAAAATGAAAATTCCCATTCAACAAATGATATGCAAAAAAAGAAAGAAAAAGACAGGAAGGGAGAGGGAGAAACAGAAAAGATGAAGAAGAATTTCCAAGTTTTGGCATTCAAAAAGGGAATCGATGCAAATTAATCAACTTCAACAAACAGCAATCATATGCCTACCTCACAACTTCCTCGTTTGCAAAGATGTCACCTGAAAAGCTGAGCAATATCGAAGGCGGAGCGCAGCAGAAAACACAAACGCAAATTCGATAAACGAGATAAGCATAAACCCGTAAACAAAAAAGAATATATAAATAAACAAATATGGTATTTATTGACAAAAATTCATTGAAAACAAACATTTATTCAATATTCAAATTTATCACCATTTTCTTTCCCATTTCTATAAAGCAATGTTTTTATTTTTCGAAAAAGATTGCTCTCTTGAAAATTCCTTTATTACACTTACTTATCATGTTATTCGTTTATAAAGAAAAAAAATTGAATTATCAGAAAATCCAACAAACTGCTGAAAAGTTCAAGTGAACAGTCTGTTCATTCATTCAGCGTAATGTTTAGAAGAAATCTAAAAAAAAATACTACAATGCTCAATTGGATTAATTGTTCAATGAAAATGGTATATCACTAGGCGACTGGGAAACAAAATGCTTAATTCCAATTCAAACTAAAGCCTACAACACCAATAATGGATGAGAAAGTATCGATTGAGAAAAGAAAAGAATTTCGTCGAAAAATTATTCAAAATACCTCTCATTCAACACCAATACACGGCATAGAAAAGCTTGGGAAAAAATAAGATAATATTTCAAATTTTTCACCATTGTGCATTTGTGATGTGATTTTATCGAGCTTATCGATGCTTGAAGAAAAAGAAAGAAAGAAAAAACAAACTTTTCATTGGTGCAAAAATACACCGCAAAAGTGATACTAATTTATTTAACTACTTATTTACTTATTTATTATAATTTTAAAAAAACTATATGAAAAAATTTTTTTCTTTCATCAAGTCAAAAATCAAATTTGTTTGTGAAAGCGCAAACAAACAATTGTTATTGGATTGAATTTCATCCAGCTCTTTGAAATTCTACTTCTCTCTCATCATATCTTTCTCTTTTGGTCTCGCTCAAGCAGACAATTCAACTATCCCAGCTTCGTCTTGATAGACTGCTTCTACTTTATTGATTGTAAAATAAATAATGAGGAAGGAATTTTTCAAATTACATTCAATTAAATCACTGCAACACTGTTAATTATATAACAGGCCGATGATTGCGTCAACAAATATTAAAAAAAAGCTAAACAAATAATAAACAAACATGCGTATATTAGCATTTATGTACTTAATATTATGCTTTTTTTTCTGTTATTTCTATTTCCTTCGCTACAATATTTGCCATTATGGATAAAATTAAATATTCAGTAATTGCAATCAAAATAGCAGCACTAAATAGTAAGTGAAAAAGGCAAAGATTGAAAAAGTTTCTTAACAATCTACGTCGCCGTTTCTGAGCCGGCTAAAAGAAAAAGACAAAGCAGAAGAATAAGAAGAAGAAGAAGCCGTCCTTTTCAACAAACAGAACTGAAATTGGGCGGAGTCAACAGAGGTCCAACCAACATCCGTTCCAACAAGCCAAAATTCTCTTTCCAATTCGATTCTCACTGACGGCCGGTTGACGAGCTCGCAACAAGTGCAAGCAATTCAAGCAAGTTGGGCAAAAGTCTCATTTCATAAGCATACCTCACATACTCACACACACGAGTGCACGTACACACACACACACACACACACACACACACACACACACACGCATATATACACATGTCCATATGCATATGTATTTATACATATGTAAATGCTCATGTGCATAGATTATATGTATATTTTGGAAAAAAAGGATCATCATAATCATCACGAATAAAATATTTTTCTATAACTGTTAAAGTGAAAAGTGCAATTCTAGAATTGGTTATCACTGGAAGATCACGTATACATATATATACATAACCACCGAAAGTACACAGCAACAGCGGTGGCAGTAAAAACAGCAACAACAAAAGCTGACAGAGAGAGACAGAGAAAGAAGACGAGATACAACAACCAGACACACGCGTACGCACAAACATCGACACTATCGAC